>NW_026732319.1:145000-485000 GCF_028476545.2 Physella acuta
TAACAACCACACTGACCTTCACACTAACATCCACACTGACCTTCACACTAACATCCACACTGACCTTCACACTAACATCCACACTGACCTTCACACTAACATCCACACTGACCTTCACACTGACAACCACACTGACCTTCACACTAAAATCCACACTGACCTGTACACTAACAACCACACTGACCTTCACACTAACATCCACACTGACCTTCACTCTAACATCCACACTGACCTTCACACTGACAACCACACTGACCTTCACACTAACAACCACACTGACCTTCACACTAACATCCACAATGACCTTCACACTAACATCCACACTGACCTTCACACTAACATCCACACTGACCTTCACACTGACAAGCACACTGACCTTCACACTAACATCCACACTGACCTTCACACTAACATCCACGCTGACCTTCACACTGACAACCACACTGACCTTCACACTAACATCCACACTGACCTTCACACTAACATCCACACTGACCTTCACACTAACATCCACACTGACCTTCACACTAACATCCACACTGACCTTCACACTGACAACCACACTGACCTTCACGCTGACATCCACACTGACCTTCACATTAACATCCACACTGACCTTCACACTAACATCCACACTGACCTTCACACTAACATCCACACTGACCTTCACACTAACATCCACACTGACCTTCACACTAACATCCACACTGACCTTCACACTAACATCCACACTGACCTTCACACTGACAACCACACTGACCTTCACACTAACATCCACACTGACCTTCACACTAACAACCACACTGACCTTCACACTAACAACCACACTGACCTTCACGCTGACATCCACACTGACCTTCACATTAACATCCACACTGACCTTCACACTAACATCCACACTGACCTTCACACTAACATCCACACTGACCTTCACACTAACATCCACACTGACCTTCACACTAACATCCACACTGACCTTCACACTAACATCCACACTGACCTTCACACTGACAACCACACTGACCTTCACACTAACATCCACACTGACCTTCACACTAACAACCACACTGACCTTCACACTAACAACCACACTGACCTTCACACTAACATCCACACTGACCTTCACACTAACATCCACGCTGACCTTCACACTGACAACCACACTGACCTTCACACTAACATCCACACTGACCTTCACACTAACAACCACACTGACCTTCACACTAACATCCACACTGACCTTCACACTAACATCCACACTGACCTTCACACTAACATCCACACTGACCTTCACACTGACAACCACACTGACCTTCACACTAACATCCACACTGACCTTCACATTAACATCCACACTGACCTTCACACTGACAACCACACTGACCTTCACACTATCAACCTCACTGACCATCACACTAACAACCACACTGACCTTCACACTAACATCCACACTGACCTTCACACTAACATCCACACTGACCTTCACACTAACATCCACACTGACCTTCACACTAACATCCACACTGACCTTCACACTGACAACCACACTGACCTTCACACTAACATCCACACTGACCTGTACACTAACAACCACACTGACCTTCACACTAACATCCACACTGACCTTCACTCTAACATCCACACTGACCTTCACACTGACAACCACACTGACCTTCACACTAACAACCACACTGACCTTCACACTAACATCCACAATGACCTTCACACTAACATCCACACTGACCTTCACACTAACATCCACACTGACCTTCACACTGACAAGCACACTGACCTTCACACTAACATCCACACTGACCTTCACACTAACATCCACGCTGACCTTCACACTGACAACCACACTGACCTTCACACTAACATCCACACTGACCTTCACACTAACATCCACACTGACCTTCACACTAACATCCACACTGACCTTCACACTAACATCCACACTGACCTTCACACTGACAACCACACTGACCTTCACGCTGACATCCACACTGACCTTCACATTAACATCCACACTGACCTTCACACTAACATCCACACTGACCTTCACACTAACATCCACACTGACCTTCACACTAACATCCACACTGACCTTCACACTAACATCCACACTGACCTTCACACTAACATCCACACTGACCTTCACACTGACAACCACACTGACCTTCACACTAACATCCACACTGACCTTCACACTAACAACCACACTGACCTTCACACTAACAACCACACTGACCTTCACGCTGACATCCACACTGACCTTCACATTAACATCCACACTGACCTTCACACTAACATCCACACTGACCTTCACACTAACATCCACACTGACCTTCACACTAACATCCACACTGACCTTCACACTAACATCCACACTGACCTTCACACTAACATCCACACTGACCTTCACACTGACAACCACACTGACCTTCACACTAACATCCACACTGACCTTCACACTAACAACCACACTGACCTTCACACTAACAACCACACTGACCTTCACACTAACATCCACACTGACCTTCACACTAACATCCACGCTGACCTTCACACTGACAACCACACTGACCTTCACACTAACATCCACACTGACCTTCACACTAACAACCACACTGACCTTCACACTAACATCCACACTGACCTTCACACTAACATCCACACTGACCTTCACACTAACATCCACACTGACCTTCACACTGACAACCACACTGACCTTCACACTAACATCCACACTGACCTTCACATTAACATCCACACTGACCTTCACACTGACAACCACACTGACCTTCACACTATCAACCTCACTGACCATCACACTAACAACCACACTGACCTTCACACTAACATCCACACTGACCTTCACACTAACATCCACACTGACCTTCACACTAACATCCACACTGACCTTCACACTAACATCCACACTGACCTTCACACTGACAACCACACTGACCTTCACACTAACATCCACACTGACCTGTACACTAACAACCACACTGACCTTCACACTAACATCCACACTGACCTTCACTCTAACATCCACACTGACCTTCACACTGACAACCACACTGACCTTCACACTAACAACCACACTGACCTTCACACTAACATCCACAATGACCTTCACACTAACATCCACACTGACCTTCACACTAACATCCACACTGACCTTCACACTGACAAGCACACTGACCTTCACACTAACATCCACACTGACCTTCACACTAACATCCACGCTGACCTTCACACTGACAACCACACTGACCTTCACACTAACATCCACACTGACCTTCACACTAACATCCACACTGACCTTCACACTAACATCCACACTGACCTTCACACTAACATCCACACTGACCTTCACACTGACAACCACACTGACCTTCACGCTGACATCCACACTGACCTTCACATTAACATCCACACTGACCTTCACACTAACATCCACACTGACCTTCACACTAACATCCACACTGACCTTCACACTAACATCCACACTGACCTTCACACTAACATCCACACTGACCTTCACACTAACATCCACACTGACCTTCACACTGACAACCACACTGACCTTCACACTAACATCCACACTGACCTTCACACTAACAACCACACTGACCTTCACACTAACAACCACACTGACCTTCACACTAACATCCACACTGACCTTCACACTAACATCCACGCTGACCTTCACACTGACAACCACACTGACCTTCACACTAACATCCACACTGACCTTCACACTAACAACCACACTGACCTTCACACTAACATCCACACTGACCTTCACACTAACATCCACACTGACCTTCACACTAACATCCACACTGACCTTCACACTGACAACCACACTGACCTTCACACTAACATCCACACTGACCTTCACATTAACATCCACACTGACCTTCACACTGACAACCACACTGACCTTCACACTAACATCCACACTGACCTTCACACTAACAACCCTACTGACCATCACACTAACAACCACACTGACCTTAACACTAACAACCTCACTGACCTCAACACTAACAACCTCACTGACCTCAACACTAACAACCTCACTGACCTCAACACTAACAACCTCACTGACCTCAACACTAACAACCTCACTGACCTCAACACTAACAACCTCACTGACCTCAACACTAACAACCTCACTGACCTCAACACTAACAACCTCACTGACCTCAACACTAACAACCTCACTGACCTCAACACTAACAACCTCACTGACCTCAACACTAACAACCTCACTGACCTCAACACTAACAACCTCACTGACCTCAACACTAACAACCTCACTGACCTCAACACTAACAACCTCACTGACCTCAACACTAACAACCTCACTAATCTCCAGTCACATCCACACTGACCTCCACACTTAGCTGTGTCCTGTATCTGTGCCAGCAAAAATTCTCTCGTCTGAGACCTCCTCTGAACATAACTCACGTCAAATCTCTCACCCTAAATCCTCTATCTCCCTCCCATCACCCCTTAAACCTTACACACCTGACCACGCTCTAGTCTCATTACATTTTAATTACCATCTCAGGACGTGTTAAACATAATTCCACACTGTCAGTTTAAATTTACATATTCATATCATCTGGTTGATTACCTACATTTTTACCTGCCTCACCTGCTTCCATGTGCAGGTAAATTGCGCATTATAAATAACAGGTATTAGAGGTTTTTTGTTTTATTTCTTTTTTGTTGGCTGTTTGTGTCTTTAAAGGACTTGTTATTGTGTTTATTTCTTTCTCAAATTATCGCATGATAAATACCAAGTATTAGAGGTGGGTTTTTTTTTTCTATTTTGTTGGCTATGTGTGTCTTTAATAGTCTTGTGTTGTTGTGTTTATTTCTTTCTGGACTCTGTCTTGTGTATAGCAGCTGCGGTACCAACACTTCTATGGTTAGAGAGTGGTGTAGTATTTTTGTGATGTTTCGCGGTAGTTTGTTGTAAGTCAGGGTTATTTGCAATTTGTTCTGGTGATAAGCAGGTACATACGCTGTAAACTTGTTTTGAAGTAAAAACAATAAGATTTAAGTGCTTTTACATTTTATTGAAATTTATCTAGTTTCAATTTTTAGAATGCTCCTTTATTTATTCCTTGATCTTTTTGTTTTTCTATCACTATATTGTTTATTTTTCTGTCTTTCTATGTCTTTATTTCTTTATGTTACGATCTCTCTATTTCTTTGTCTTTATCTTTATATTATTGTGTATCTCTTTTGCATGATCTCAAAATATGTCGTCACTCTTTGTTTCACTTATTCTCTTCTATTCCGTTTCTTTTTTTTTCGCACTGTATTTACTTATTTCCTTTTAACTTTCTCTATTTGCTTATCTCACATTGTTTTACAATATGTCTAGTTGTCTACCTCCCTCTTATCATTCTCTTCGTCATCCTTCTTTCTCTTTTTTTCGTGTTCACCATTAGGACTCATTATATCATGTCCACTCAGTGGCGTAGCGAGGTCGGGTGTCACCCGGTGCGGCACTTAATGGTGTCACCCCCCCCCCCCAGAGGCATAGAGACCCTTCCCAGGGACAAACTTTCAAATTTTCGATATTTGCACCCCCCCCCCCCCTCAAACTTTCGATTTGCACCCCCCCCCCCCCTCAAACTTTCGATTTGCACCCCCCCTCAAGTTTTTCTCTATATAATTTGCTATTTTTTGCCTTGGTGTCACCCCCCAAAATGGTGTCACCCGGTGCGTTCCGCACCCCCCGCCCCCCCCCCCCCCTCGCTATGCCCCTGTGTCCACTTAATCTACAAACTCTAACCCTAGCACTAACCTGCATTGAGAACATGAACAAAAATCGTAAATAAAAATTCTACGCATAATAAACAATGAATCTGATTGTATAATAATTTTTTTTTACACAATAGCATTTATGTTTTCCTGTATCCATTAATTATCCATATAATTAGTGATTGTTCGCAGTGGTAATAATTTCCCACTTTCATCGCCACCAATCGCTCACCATTTCTCTAATAATGATAGAGATACTATACAATTCGGCTAAGCACCGATGAACAGTGATTCTAAGATCAATGGACTTATTCAACTCTGGATCTGTTTTTATAATAATGACAGTCTGTTTTATTATTAAGCTGTAAAACAAATCTATGTGACGTCATTGGCTTAATTATTTTCTTTACTGGACTTAAGCTAATCAAACCTGTCCACAGGTTAATGAAACAATCGCCCGCCTCCCCCGAGTGAGATATCTGACTATACCTCAGGGTGTCGGGGAAGTTTGTGTTAATTAAACGAGATAAATCTCATGAAGGATTAAAAGCCGTGTGTTATCAGCGAGCTATTGGGTTCGTCTAAACACCGACATATTATTTTTATTACACGAACATGTTCTTGTACCGGTACACATTAAGTTTACAGTGCACTTCAGAGGGCGATATAGACTTGGTGCCCTGTTTAATTAAAAAAACTGTTATTTTAGTGCAGACGTTTTGGCTATAAAATAAATGAAAGCTGTTGTGTAATCATTTGGTAGTTTCTTTCTTGGAATAATGTTTAGCTCGTTACTGCTTCGATTACCACCTATAGACACCTGATTTATTACAGAGATATATAGAGAGAAAATACATTGTTTGTGTCATTCGTTTTTAATAATACAACAAAGTAAACAAAAATTGCATTTATTGTTTTTTATTTTTATTTTTATTTCCAAGCCATGTTATAGTTTAACAGAATGCTTTTTTACAGCTACCGATGTATTAATGTTGTAATTGCAAATGATATTTTGTTTCAGACAATACAGCAGATACGATAGATTTTTTAGTTGCCAGAAGTTGTTAAAGATGGAACACCAGCGCCTGGTACTTCATCGCGACAACAAGGTTCATCCATCGATTGACAAGTCTGGTAATCTGATATCTAAAGTTCGCCTTTCGCGGGACTATTCCGGTAGTCGGATATCTTTGACCTACCCGTCTGACGAAAATGGTTGTATGAAACCCATACCCCAACCATTACTTGACCATTCCGGTAGTCGGAAATCTAAAGATCGACTTTCACAGGACTATTCCGGTAGTCGGATATCTTTGACCTACCCGTCTGACGAAAATGGTTGTATGAAACCCATACCCCAATCATTACTTGACTATTCCAGTAGTCGGAAATCTAAAATTTGCCTTTCAAATGATAATTCCGGTAGTCGGATATCTTTGGCCTACCCGTCACAGGACAAAACTGGCAACATGAAACCTAAAGCCCACAATTCTGCTAATGAGAAATCTAGCACCGGTGTCCAGTCAAACAACAGGAAGTCTGAAGGCAACACCTCCCTCATGCGGGCAGTCCTGAAGGGCAAGGACCGCGAGGTCAAATCCATGTTGAAGAACGGCGCCCCAGTCAACCGGACAAACGGCCACGGTCAAACCCCTCTCATGGCGGCTGTGTCCGCCAAACGACTGGACACGGTCAAGCTGCTGCTGGCCACAGGAGCTGATGTCAACCTCCGCGATGACATCGGCCAGTCTGCTGTCATGTACGCAGCGTCCATTGGCGACGAGCCGATTGTCTACGTGTTGTGTGACGGTGAGGCGGATTTAGCGCTGAAGGACACACTCGGAAAAACGGCTCTTTTCCACGCTGTAGAATCCGGCTTTACCGACGTCATCAAACTATTGCTGAAATACGGCGCGGATATAAACGCGAAAACGCCGAACGGAATGAACGCCTTGCTCATCGCGGCGAGTACAGGAAATACAAATGTCATCCAGACTGTTTGCAAGTATAAGATTGATTTTAATTATGCTGATGGTAAAGGTCAGAATGCGTTAATGATTGCGGCGTTTTGTAACCACGTTGATGCGGTGGAGTTGATGTGTTCTTTGGGGTTTGGTGTCAATGCTGTAGACAAGGAAGGATGGAGTCCGCTGATGCTGGCGTCCTATGCCAATAATGATGATGTCATCAACCTGCTTTGTAAATATAAAGCTGATAAAAACGCCTCCAACAGAGAAGGGAGAACGGCGTTTATGTTAGCTGCGGAGCGGGGTCACCTCAACGCTTTGAGAACCCTCCATCGACTGGGTTGTGACGTGCACGCCGTAGACAGAGAAGGGTGGAACGCACTGATGTTAGCCACGCACGAAGGCAATGCTGAAGCGGTAGAGCTCTTGTGTAGCTACGGGGCGTACGTGGACTCATCCGACCACAGGGGGCGGACAAGTCTGATGATTGCTGCCAAAAAAGGTTACGTTAAAATTCTCCAGGCCTTGTTGTATCACGGAAGTGACGTCAACAAGTACGACAAGAAGAGATGGGACGCTATGATGTTTGCTGCTCAAGCCGGCAACACGGCCGTCGTGAAACTCCTCCTTCAGAATAAATCATCTCTGAAACACGTCAACGACAAGCAGTTCTCAAGCCTGATGCTCGCTGCGTGGTATGGTCATGGAGAAGTTGTTGAAGTTCTTAGCCAGAGCATCAGAAAACTCGAAACTTCCATACAAGAACGGTCCATGCATTCAAGACAGGACCTGATGAACGCTGCAAATGTTGATGGGTACACAGCTTTGATGATAGCATGCAAGAAAGGTTTTACTGACATAATCGACATTTTACATAAATACAATGCGAATTTACATGCCGTAAACAATGAAGGAAGAACAAGTTTAATGGTGGCTTGCAAGAACGGCCATCTCAACGTTGTGAAGCTGCTGAGTGATAAAGGTTGTGATATAAACGCGGTTGATAAAAAAAATATCAACGGTTTAATGCTCGCATCCCAGCATGGGTTTGTAGAAATTGTCAAGTTTTTATGCGGGCGTGGAGGTGACGTCAATAGCGTGGACAAAGATGGATGGAATGCTCTAATGCTGGCAACATGTGAAGGACATCTCGGCGTTGTTGAAGCTCTGTACAGTTGTGGATCCAAGGTCATATTCCAACACGAGGAACATCTCAACGCCCTGCATGTTGCTGCCATCAAGGGCCACAGGGAACTAGTCAGCTTCTTCCTCCGTAAATGTGTCATTGTTGATCAGACAAAGAAGGAGAAACTTCATAAGAAACTTTCTAGAAGTAAATCAAACAATACTGAAGAAACGCCGGAAAAATTATTCCAGATTGATATTGACAGCAAAGACAAGTACGGGAACACGTCTCTAGATTTGGCTACCAGAAAAGGACACGTTCTGATTGTGGAGATGTTGAAAGCCGCAGGGGCGACATGTGAGGGTGTGGCTGGGGACTCGGCCACCCCCACGCTGTTTAGGACCACCTCCGCCTATGATGTGGAGGTTGTGGTGGAGCCGGGGTACCACCACAAGACGGACAGGCGCCTGCTGGTACTGGACTGGGATTGTGGGGCCAATGAGACGGATGTTGACCTGTTGACCTTGAACTGTGATAACCTAAGCAGCCACCAAGGTGGGTACCAAATATTTAATTTAATGCTACTGACACAATCAATTACAGCCACATTTGACGATATTATAGAATAATATTTTAGCATTGACTTCTATATT
The DNA here is from genome assembly GCF_028476545.2 of Physella acuta. NCBI lineage: Eukaryota > Metazoa > Mollusca > Gastropoda > Physidae > Physella > Physella acuta. Next base: position 154,540 of record NW_026732319.1, read on the forward strand.
GATAAATACGTGATACGTTGTTTCGACAACATCTGTAGATTTTGGGTCTCCAGTACCAGTTGACTGATATAATCTACTGATCACTGTTATATTCAAGACATTGACATTTTGATCAGTGATGCCTAAAACGACACATCTTCATTCTTTAAATACGCACAACTAAGACTTCCTTCTATAAAATGACATAAAGCAATGCACAGTACTTCATAGACTAAGCTAGTCCATTGTAGCTTCTGTTCATTATTTTTTTACTAGTATGATATGCTTATTTAGAATAATATTTTTGGGTTAAATATATAGTAGCTTTTCACTAACGCTCCAGTACGTCTATGGTATTTCTTCTTGTTTTTAATTTATTGTATTGTGGTTGTTTTTAGGACCCAAGTTCAACCACAACTCACGTGACTGTGATCGGTATCCACGTGACCTGCCCGTGACGTCAGAAGTCATCTACCAGACGGCGTATGACATACCTGGCAGTGTGAGATTTGACTAGAGCCGACACACTGAACTCAGGTGGGGATACTCTGTTTACTCTGTTCATGTATCTTTGTGTGGTAAATAAGGTTTAGAGGAAACTCAAACTGTTCCAGTGCAGCACGTCTATGAGGGAAAATGTGCTAAGTAATGTCCTAAGCTTATACTGGTAAGCTAGAAAAAAAAGCGAAATTTAGCATAACGACTACAGACTAATCATTAGCTGACCAAAAAAAAACGAGAAATATAGCATAATGATCACAGACTAATCACCAACTGGCCAAAAAGATAGAAAAACCCTCAAACTTTATCCCAATTACCACAGACTAAATACCGCAATCTGCCATTCGGATATTTTACGCCAAATTTAGTATGTTACCGCGATAACTAAACTACTTATTTATGAGTGTAGCGTGTGATCGTGTTATAGCTTGTTTACCGAGTAAACAAACTGCAAAGAGGGTCATTTAAACGTGTCGGTGTAAGAATGCGAAATACGATATGTCTGTTTCAGGTGTGTATGTTTAAGGTGTATGTGTGAGTATGTGTGTGTGTGTGTGGTGTGTCTGTGTGCGAGAGAGAGAGAGAGAGAGAGAGAGAGAGAGAGAGAGAGAGAGAGAGAGAGAGAGAGAGAGAGAAAAATGTAAATACGACGTCACTGTAACTTAGATATGTCACGCTTAAGCATTCACGTTTAATATTTACCTGTTTAAGCAATGCATGTACCTGTATTATATGTGTATGTAAGGTGTACCTGTCTTATGTTATTCTGCTAAACGTATGCATATTAGGCGTGCTAAACTCTTTCTTAAGCAGATGTTTTAAAAAATTAGATTTTTAAATAATACGTGCCCTTTGTTATGTGATCCGTCAAATCTACACTGAGTAGCTAGACTTGTTTAACAGAGAAAGTAAACAGCTCAGGGAAAGGGGGGGGGGGGGAAGTTGAGGTCAACTGAGTCTAGTGCTGGACTTCCTGTACAAATGTCTGACTTCCTGTTCCGGCCAACTCCCCCACCCCTACTCCCCCTCCCTCCTGACTTTCCAGGTCGTTAGCGTCCCATTCTGTAGCTTTACTTGATTATATAGCTACTCTCTTCTGAAGTCAAGCGTGTATTTTGTTCTACTTTATTTCATGAGCGCTTTTATCTGCGGTATTTACTAGTGGGGAATGTGCTATTTTCATTAAAAACACAACAACAAAGGCGTGTTCAAATAAAATTTATACTAGCGTGATAGCTAACAAGTTTAATCAATTCAATATTTAAGCACTGGTGTAAAAATTTAAATACATTTTACGATTTCTTCACGTTGAGTGATCTCCCTTTGCGCTAAAAATAGAATGCAATCAATTTTTATTCATAAGATCCCCACGCGTACATCTCATAATTCTATGTGTAAACACGAGTCTTCAAAGCAAACATACGTCTTTGTTGTACCATTTTACTCCTCAGTAGCGCCCCTCCCATGTGTGGCTGTACAAATATCACACACGTAAATTTTGAATGTAAGTGAAATTGTTTTTTTTTCTCTGACAGTGAATCGTGTGAGATAACAAGCCAGGATGGATTCAAAGTCACGTGACCGTGTGCAGAATTTTACCAAGGGGAGAAAATCAATGGAGAAAAGATTATATTTTTTGAGGACAGATTTTAAATAATGTGTTGTTTCCCTTGACGTCATCCAGTTGTTGCCCCTTAAACCTATTGTGTTCGGACACAAGGGAGACGATTTATAACAGCTGTCAAATAGGTTTAAGTTCAATCTATGTTGTCGTCAGAGTCGACATGAACGTGTTTCATACAAATATGAAACAATTTGATATTTGTGGGGGTTAGCCTACTTGCATTCTATCTAAACAATATAACTTGAAATAAATGAGAGGGATCCTATCCTTAAATGTATCTAAACATTATTACATGAAATATGCAAGGGTTACATGAATCATATCTGAACATTAATTTATGAAAACTGGAGGAGATTAATAATCCGCATCTGAAGATTGAAATGTGGATTTGCATTCATTTAAAAAAAAAAACAAATGAATATGAACTTAGCATACATAAGTTAATTATTAACTTTTCACTTAAAACTGTGTAGATATATTAATAGTTATCAAGCCATCATGGTGTAGACATTTTTTAGAGCTTAAACGTGTTGTACATGGCTAGACACACTACTAAAGATTTGATCATATGTGTGTAATGGCTAAACGGTATTCAATCAATGTTATTTGGCGGCATCGATACGAGAGAATGAGGAGGGGGGGGGGGTATTTCACACCGCTTGCAAAACATACTCACCTTGACAAAAAGGGCCAGTATAAGTCAGGATTAACATGGAAATATAATCATATGTAATCTAATTTTCAAAGGAGAATCGTTGTTAATATTACATTCCTACGCAATGTATTGGGTGTATAAGAAATTGATCATTACCTACATTAAAAAAAAAATCTAATTTGTAATAGTTTTATTTTTGATACATTTTGTTTTCTTATTTTTTCTGTTTTCCAATGCCTTTATTGTTTTCACCAATGTTTTTATACCGGTAATAAAGTGGTTTCTTTAACTTCTTTGAGTTATATATAATTCAAACAGTGATAATATATGATGATAAGATTAAAAAAAATATGATGATAAAATTTAAGACAATTTATGTTATGTTTTACTTGAGTGACTTCCACAATAATAAGTGTAGGGTACCTATTAGGTCTAGGTGGTATGATCATCATAATAATTCATGTAGCCCCCTTGCAGGGGGTTGGGGGGGTGGAAGGGTAAACAACACCCCTTTTTTGTCTTCGGTTTCTGGCGATTCATCCAAAATGGGCACACGATATTCGGGCTGCTTCTGCTGCATTGAAAAGTGATCTTTTTATTTGGTGTTATTTTTTCGGTTTTTTTGGGTAGGGGTGGGGGGTTTTAATTTACTTTATGCAACAACTATTTTTAAAATCACGTCACTGATAAAATCGAATAAAAAACAAACCCTAAAAGCTCTTTTAAAATGACGAGTTCGCGGCCAATTTTTAAGATCATAAAATGTGTTACTTTAAAGACATTTAAAAATAATTAGAAAAAAAAATTATCACACATGTATGCAAAATAAAACAGGAAAAATATCGACGCTGTAACAGGTGCTCAGCGACAAAAATCTTCACCAGATGGTTAGTAATAACAGAGGTAAAAAGGAAACAGGTGTGATTATTATAACTATTATATCCAAAACAATGTTTATACATCAAAATATACAGTAATTAAACTTGCTGTAAACCTTTAACAAGTGTGATTAATATAATTATTTTATTCAAAACAAGGTTTACAGAGCAAAATTTAAATTGATTAAACGTGCTTTTGAGCTTTAACACGTGTGATTAATATAATTAGTATATTAAAAACAATGTTTACAGAGCAAAATGTACAATGTTTAGACAAGCTGTTAAACTTTAACACGACTACGATGCAGGAGCGTGTATTAAAGAGACCATACATAACAGCAACAATGGGGCGGCAAATAATGAGTCAAATTAGCACATGGTGGAGTTGCATAAATATATATATATATATATATATATATATATATATATATATATATATATATATATATATATATATATACTTAGTGTAAGCGAAGGTCACAGAATGAGGTGTCTGTTGCCTGTATCCTGTCTTGTGTCATGGTTTATGTCATGTCTTTTGTTTTCTTCTGTGCCCTTCTTGTGAAATAATGTGTGCCCTGTCTTATGAAATGTCTTGTGAAATGTTTTATGCCCTGTCTTATGCTCTGTCTTGTTCTGTGCTACAGGTAACACGTGCAGGTTAGTATACAAACATCGCTCACAAGGTGGCGCTGTCTTAAACACTAATCAATATCTGGGGTCGAGGCTATCTGTCATCGATACAAATCAATGTCACCGGATCAGATTATATCTTGAGATTTAGTGTTGTTGTTTCGCCAATAGAAAGAGGCGGGGTAGGAGTGAGGATAATGATAAGGAAAGAAATTAAAACGCGTGTGTTAAACAGTGCAACACTACAACAGTAGCGCATGTTTCTTATGGTAATCAAATCACTGTTTGATAGTTTGATAATAGACGTGTATAGAGATATAACTGTAATGCTATATGGTGGTAAACCGTATCACATATATGGTACGTATAATTAGTTGAACATGATGTTATATTAAAATGAATTATTACAAAAGCTCTTCATTGTCTTATACATTCGATATGCTAATGTCATGATGTAAAAATTATACTTTGAAAGTACATTGTGACCACCCCGCAGTTACATAAACGTATATAGTGTTACTGCTAAGACACATTTTGTGGTGTAGATTGGGTTCGAACCCACGACTTCAGATCTGCACCATCTTCATTAACCACCAGTATAGGAGATACGTTAAACCGTATTAAAACGTTGCAATATCAGTAGAATAAAATGCATGTAAGTTTAAAAACAAAACTTACACTGTGTTTCTTAAACATGTACTTGAAAGTTACAGACCAGATCTATTTGTTATTCTACTTTTTACGCTCACTATTTTTGCTTTCCTACGTACTATTTGTTAATGATATGTAGCATGCCATCCCAAGTAGACTCAGGCAGGATAAAAAGAGATACAGTTCGTTAACATAGTCGTCTACTATCTCTAACATTCCTCAATGGAAGCCCCTATCGCTGATAGCAATATAGCCTACTCTCTACGATTTTCTATTCATCTCAGTCTCTCGCCACTAATCTCTATCGAATCAATGAACGGAATTAACCCCACGTATTAATAACAAATTATGCGAGTGGTGTATCAAAACACAGTGACAGCTTCGTGTAATCCTCAGCTGTTATACGTCGCGTTAGTGACAGGAAGAAATAGAGTCAATACAAAAATATGCCCCACCCCCCATACCCTTACTTAGTGTTTATAACTCTCACATCCACTAATAGTCAATTGCCCCCTTCCCCACCCTCAGACAAGTAGTCAATAGCTCCCCCACCCCCAGACAAATAGTCAATTGCCCCCCCCCCCCACCCCAGACAAATAGTCAATAACCCCTTTCTCAGACACAGAGAAACTGACCTCTTATGATAACGCTCCAAACAACCCACCCCCGCCCCTTTCGATAAACAGTCAATAACTTGATAAACTCCTCCCACCCCTACCTCTCAATCAAATAAAATAGCATACTAAAGGGACCCACCCCCTCAACCTCTACACAGTAGTCAATATCGATGTCTGTTCTCCCCTCAAGAAATAATCTCTAGACCTGACCCCCTTCCCCAACCTCAACACCAATATAACATTTCTCAATCTGTCCTGCACCCCACCCCCTCACTCCACCCCAGACAAATAATCAATACCTCGATGAGACCCCCCCCCCCCAGTCAGTAATTGATTTATTAAAAATATATCTGTCTCTCCCCTCCAGCTGCGAGTTGTATTATTGGACCCCCCCCCCCCCCCCCACTCCCCGCCCCTCGTCGCAATACTTTCTTTCCCGCGTCTTCTTCTGTCGACATCTTGAGATATATAAAGCCGAAAAAACATAGCTTAAACCTGCATGTTCTTATCAATGTGACGTCAATAATCGCCTCCCTGCAGAGGCGTAGCGACCCCTCCCGGCGCCCGGGGACAAACTTTTCGATTTGCACCCCCCCCCCCCCTCAAGATTTCGATTTGCACCCCCCCCCCTCAAACTTTCGATTTGCACCCCCCTGAACCTTTCAATTTATTTTTCCAACCCATTTTGGCGCCCCCTAAGGTCGGCGCCCGGGGACGTTTGTCCCCCGCCCCGCCCCGCCCCCCCTAGCTACGCTACTGCCTCCCTGTTTTTAATGTGATGTTACACATCCACTGCCTGTTCTTATTAATGTGATGTCACACATCACCTGCCTGTTCATATTAATGTGACATCACGCAAATCATCAACATCCCTGTCTTTGATGAAGATTAATGGCCCTGTTTATCTGCCTCAATGGCCTTAGCATATTTAGGAATGTGAGACTAGCATATTTTTGTCCATGTTGTTTTTATGTTGTGTTTTTCGTCTACCGTCCCTACCCAGAACGAAATAGAATTCATATAGAAAATGAATACTTTTACCAGTTTTTTCCCTTTTGGAAATTTAAGTCAGTCCCCCTTACGAAAATTGCCAGTGCCCCCACCCCCACCCTCACCCCTATCCCCGGTAAAAGAAACCTTAAAGAAACATTATTCTCATCCTACAAAATATATACTTTTTAAAATACAAATATATCTTTCAGATTGTTATATTATAAATCTTGTTGTTCTAAATATAAAATGTGAACACTATTCAACAAACAGCACGAAGCTTGTGTCTGTGTTCAAAATAAAAGTTGTTGTGAGGTAACAATTTACTTTATTATAGCTGTATTTTATAATTTGTACAAGTTTTTGTGACCTTGTTCGAACGGCTCTCCTAGGAGAAAATAGCATTTGTGCCGAGTAGATTTAATTTTTCGGATTTACTGCGGCCTTTAAGTTGTGTATACTTTTACATGAATGGAAATGACATGTTGTGAAATGTATGCGTATGTTTAAAAATATTACTTTAAAAACAGGTGTAAAAAAAATGGCAGCGGTGGGATGCGAACCCACGCCTCCGAGGAGACTGGTACCTTAATTCAGCACCTTAGTCCGCTCTGCCACGCTACCACCATCCTTCATTTGCTGATATTTAGCCCAATTTAAGACTGCTCTATCATAATCGACTGATGCGACCCCAGATACGAGACATGAAGGCCATACAGGCAAGATCGTATTTTGCTAGAAAGACATGAGGTTGCTTTTTAACACTAACCATCTTGCTTTAAGAAAAAAATATTGACAACTGGTGTAGCAATGGTGAAGGAATCAAGATCTGTATGGCAATGTAGGATTTGAAAAGCTATACATGAGTTTGATTTTTATTTTCATCATTTCTAATTTTCAGCACATTCTGATTGAGATCTCGCCTGTGTTGATCCTTTCAAACGAAACATTGAAATGACGAGAGAACTAAAAGTAAATCTAGATTGAACTGCTGCTTTCAATGTAAATCACTTAGAACTTAAAGCAAATGGCAGCGGTGGGATTCGAACCCACGCTTCCGAAGAGACTGGTGCCTAAAACCAGCGCCTTAGACTGCTCCTCCACGCTACCCCCGTTCCAAGGAATAGCAAGCAGTTTGACCCTTAGTCATCACTTAATTGTGTTTGTTCCATATTTGTACACACTTGTGCTGCTGGCTCAGAGGATGAAAAACCCAATGTCAAAGACGCGTAAAGTGGGTAACAATGCAGTTTCGATCGATGTTTACAGACGCCCATCTTTATCATAATACGCTATATATTATTGACTTGTGTTTTCTGAATGACGCCAGACTTGACGAGCGATTTGAGGTCTTGCTTTCGGACGTACAGTTGCGACATACACGCCTCACCTATACACATGTGCCGAAATAGCTCAGTTGGGAGAGCGTTAGACTGAAGATCTAAAGGTCCCTGGTTCGATCCCGGGTTTCGGAAGCTTTAGTTTTCTATTTCTTTTTAATTTTGTGTTTCAACTTAATTCGTATGTTATTGAAAAAAAAATACTTGTTTATCCTTGATAACAAAAAATACTTAAAAAAAACTTTTTAAAAAACCACGTTTTTCTTGTGGACTAAAAAGTAGAAAATAAATTTTTCTTTTGTGCTTCCTCGAGCTGTGCAGATTCTTGTGATGACTGACAAAAAACATGGGTACGTTCACCATCAAATTTCCCGAAACATCTGCCCGACCCACGTTTTTTGTCAGTCATCACAAGAATCTGCACAGCTCGAGGAAGCACAAAAGAAAAATTTATTTTCTACTTTTTAGTCCACAAGAAAAACGTGGTTTTTTTAAAAGTTTTTTTTAAGTATTTTATTTTCTCCTTTTTAGTCCGTTGCTACACATGAAAAACGTGGTTTTAAAAAAGTTTTTTATATAGTTTATTTTCTACTTTATTTAATGACTTGATTAAGTATGACTTGACTAAGTGTTTATAAATACACTGACTAAAAATCTTGAGCGACCAGGATTCGAACCTGGGTTGTCGCGGCCACAACGCGAAGTACTAACCACTATACGATCACGGCCAGCGCGCTCACATCGATTGGGGCCGAAGTAACTGTGTCAATAGGCCTCCAGTCTTGTCGGTATCTTTAGAAATCATGTCCTCAATTTTATGGTCCTTGGGGCGTAATTAAATTAAGCTAATTACGGTCTCTAATTGCTAGTTTTTATGATTGCATCTGAAATTGTTAGGCGAAAGTAGCCTACATGCCAAATTTCAGATATCTAGAGCAATCAGAAGTGGGCTAATTTTCGATATCAATTTTAACAACAAACAAATCCACAAACGCGAAGCTGAATTAAGAATAAAAAAAAAAATACTTAAAAAAAACTTTTTAAAAAACCACGTTTTTCTTGTGGACTAAAAAGTAGAAAATAATTTTTTCTTTTGTGCTTCCTCGAGCTGTGCAGATTCTTGTGATGACTGACAAAAAACGTGGGTACGTTCACCATCAAATTTCCCGACCCATCTGCCCGACCCACGTTTTTTGTCAGTCATCACAAGAATCTGCACAGCTCGAGGAAGCACAAAAGAAAAATTTATTTTCTACTTTTTAGTCCACAAGAAAAACGTGGTTTTTTTAAAAGTTTTTTTTAAGTATTTTATTTTCTCCTTTTTAGTCCGTTGCTACACATGAAAAACGTGGTTTTAAAAAAGTTTTTTATATAGTTTATTTTCTACTTTATTTAATGACTTGATTAAGTATGACTTGACTAAGTGTTTATAAATACACGGACTAAAAATCTTGAGCGACCAGGATTCGAACCTGGGTTGTCGCGGCCACAACGCGAAGTACTAACCACTATACGATCACGGCCAGCGCGCTCACATCGATTGGGGCCGAAGTAACTGTGTCAATAGGCCTCCAGTCTTGTCGGTATCTTTAGAAATCATGTCCTCAATTTTATGGTCCTTGGGGCGTAATTAAATTAAGCTAATTACGGTCTCTAATTGCTAGTTTTTATGATTGCATCTGAAATTGTTAGGCGAAAGTAGCCTACATGCCAAATTTCAGATATCTAGAGCAATCAGAAGTGGGCTAATTTTCGATATCAATTTTAACAACAAACAAATCCACAAACGCGAAGCTGAATTAAGAATAAAAAAAAAAATACTTAAAAAAAACTTTTTAAAAAACCACGTTTTTCTTGTGGACTAAAAAGTAGAAAATAATTTTTTCTTTTGTGCTTCCTCGAGCTGTGCAGATTCTTGTGATGACTGACAAAAAACGTGGGTACGTTCACCATCAAATTTCCCGACCCATCTGCCCGACCCACGTTTTTTGTCAGTCATCACAAGAATCTGCACAGCTCGAGGAAGCACAAAAGAAAAATTTATTTTCTACTTTTTAGTCCACAAGAAAAACGTGGTTTTTTTAAAAGTTTTTTTTAAGTATTTTATTTTCTCCTTTTTAGTCCGTTGCTACACATGAAAAACGTGGTTTTAAAAAAGTTTTTTATATAGTTTATTTTCTACTTTATCTAATGACTTGATTAAGTATGACTTGACTAAGTGTTTATAAATACACGGACTAAAAATCTTGAGCGACCAGGATTCGAACCTGGGTAGTCGCGGCCACAACGCGAAGTACTAACCACTATACGATCACGGCCAGCGCGCTCACATCGATTTTAAGTAAATTTTGTTTTATATGCAAGTCGATTACTCTTTCTCATTTTGAAATTCCTTTATATTCTTATAACTGAAATTAATGAGGTATTGTTATTTGTCATATGATAATATTTTGAATTTTGTCCCGTATTTAACCCGTTAAAGCTCCTTACATTTATCATTTAAAAAAATAAAAAATAAAATAAGAACTGACGTCAAAGTAGGAAGAAATTACGGAAAGAAAGGGGGGTAACTCGTGCTAAATTGAATCAAAACTAATTTATCGCCCTCGATGAAAGAAATTTTCCACAAGAGAGATGGACTGAAAAGTTTAATAAACAGCCACATTTAACATGAATCCGTTTTAGGTTAAATGGAAGCTTTAAAACCGATCTTTGCTGTTGTGTGCAATTTACATCTGCATGAAGGAATAGAACATTTATATTATTTTTCAATTGACCTATCTCAGTACATATTGACTGGCTTTCCCCTCTGTATGATTAAATTGTTCAACGACCAAGAATTAAAAAAAAAATGGCTGGAATTTCGAAAGAGAATAAAAAATACACCCCCACATCCGTGCTATTTATGGTTTTTAGGTCGGTTTAAAATAAATTAGATTTTTTTAAAAGTGTTACTTGCTTTCAATTGTTGAAGAAAAATTGTTCTATAAATAACATTGATTCTAAGACAACTTTCTCTGCTATTTTTCTTTTAGCGTTCAGTTAAGTAAATAGAGTCAGTGTTTCTTTCAGAATTTTTTTTTGCGGAGGGGGGGGGGGGCGGACTAAAATTTCCGGGGGGGGGGGGGGGGTGGGGGGGGGACACTGTTAAAAGTATATAATTTCTATATAAATTCCATTTCGTTAGGGGGGAGGGGGGGGGGGGGGGTGAAAGATGCCTGGAAGAAACTTTAAATGGAGTATGTTCAGTGTTTCTTTCAGAAAGACGTTCCCCGGGAGAAAAAAATGTCTGTAAGAAACCTACTATTTTAGTTAGGAACTGACGACGGTTATAGTGAATGACGTCATCTAGGGGTGTGTCGAGGCTCCCTGTGACGCGCATATTATTTTTCGCCTTAATCTCTAACTATGTTTCATTGAATTATTATAATTATTGAAGCATAATCATATCTATCTTTAGTCAATAAGCCTATTTATATAAATGGTGATGTATTCCTTTAAAAATGAGATTTCTCATCATATGAAAGCCAGTAAATTAATACAACCCTGTGTATGTATTTACATTCGATTTATCGCGCCTTTATTTTATTTCCTTTTGCATATATCATGCTCACAATTAACTATTGTAAATAAGCATACGCATGGCGTAGAGCACTAGTCAGTCCCCCATTTTGTCCTAAGGTGGCGCCAAAAGGGGTAGAAACAAATTAAAAAAAAATCTAATGTTAACTGAAGTATAAAATTATACACAGTCAGAGTTAAAAATAAACGTCTACAAGGCTTTACACACTGATTTAAAGGTTTTCTACAGCAATTGTGTGACATCACAATAAAAACTGTAATGGGATAGCGACTGGTAAAAAGCGCTACCAACCTTTCCAACTACTGAGAAACGGGGGGTGGGGGTGGGGGGTCTTTTTCACAAAACAAGAATAACTGGTTTATATATAATTAGCAGAGTGGGGCGCAAAACTGATAGTTAGCCCCGGGCGCCTGAATGAGTCGCTACGCCTTTGGCTTGTTGTTAAAAATATTTACTTCTATCCCCTATATAGACCTAGCTTAGTGGCGTGGGCAGAAATTTGTTACGGCGGGTGGTATAACCCCCCATCCCCATCCCAGCTTCCAATACACCACTCCCAAGGCAATTAGCTTAACAATAACATTAAAACGACTCTATAAACTAATTTTTCACTAAATAGTAATTAACTTTTTTTGCATCACATTTTCTTACCCTCTCCTAGATAACTCAAACCTTAACACTCCCCCCCCCCCCCTCCCAAATCTGGCGTTTGCTAGCATGTTTTATGGAAACCCTTTTGTCCTTTACTCTTCTTTTTTTTACTTTAATTCAAACACTTTTTTCCATGCACTAGTCTTGATCTCTGCCCACTAAACTCAATGACCAAAACACTATCCCTTCAACCACATACATGCACACACCAAATCGTTAACCAGCGCGCGTTAGCGTGTCACCAGCTGTTTCGGCTACACAGCGCGCCAGTGTGTGTTGTGTACGGGGACTGTCGAAAGCTAGTATGCTGTTATCAGCTTTAGTTTCGCATCCAAGCTGCCACAGCCTATTCCTCAGGTAATTCATCACACAGATCGAAGGATATTTTTTTAGCGGCTTGGAAGGTGAGTAACCAAGTCTTACAATTTGTCTTACGGTCTATGTTGTAATAAGTTTTTTTAGATAAGTCGTTTTGTGAATTCTTTATTAAGCAAGTAGGTATTGTTTATTTTCCGTTTATTTACTTTCTTATTTAACATAATTCCATTGCATGTTGTTGCATAATAAAAACGAAGTTTATCATTATTTACATGTTTAACACATGCTTGATACGTTAAAATAAGAATAGGGTCTAGAACGCAAGTTCGTGATTATTTTCTTGAGATATAAGTATATTAATGCTGTATAATGGCTTGACAACCTCGATCCCTTCTTTATATATATATAATCAGGGATTATATATATATATATATATATATATATATATATATATATATATATATATTATATATATATATATGTTTCTTAGTCTTGATGTATCACTGATGTTGTGCAGGTATCATTATAATTATGAAATATATTAGTTTCAGAGTTTATTCCGTGCATCTCTACTGCCCCCCCCCCCCTTCTCCCCCCCCCCAACCTTTAATTTCAATTACCCACCAGTGGAAGAAACACTGATTAGTTTCAAAACATAATGAATAGTAAAAATAAATTAATATACTTAATTTTAGTTTTTAACACACGACACTTGTTTAACGAATACATAAGAATGGATGTTAAAAACAAATAAACGATTAGTAATACTATTTTTTATATATAAATGTAATTCTAGAATAGATCATAATAGATGTTAAAATTGAATAAACAAATACTTTGGTATTTTTTAGTTTTTTTGTTTTTTATATCCTGCCGGTATTATAAAAGCATAGCTTTCTTCTCGTCTACGCTACTCAGGTTTGTCTTTCTAGCATCTCCTTTACGTGTCTTTGATGGCTAATTGATAATTAGGAGGACGAGCGTTAAAAAACTCACGTGAGTGCATCTGCAAATGTACACACACATTTCGTGTCGGTTATATAAAATCATGCTATTAGTCGTCGTGACGTAATTTTAGTTTTGCCAGAGGTACCAGGCAAAGGCTTGATGGGGGAGGGGGGGGGGGGGAGAAGATCAGGCAGTGGTGTTTTTAATCAGTCTGTTTGATAATAGAGATTTTGCTAATTAGTTAAGTTTTGTCTTCAGCATCAATCCAATTTCCTTTTAATTTAACTACTCAAAAATGTGAAGTCCCAATTGAATAATTACGTTATTTTTTTATTAATCAGACACTAATTAATAAACAGTACCCTAATTACAATTAGGGTTTATTTTAATAATCAGGCAGTAATTGTCAATTACGCTCTACTTTATAATAATTAACTTAGTTAATTAAATTAGGATTCTGATATGCTCATAGTGTGTCTGTAATTTTTTATAAAAAAAACAACCTAACAATGCATTGTTAGTGCAAAGTTCTTCTTTAGACCTAGCGAGCCGTTGTGCAGATGAAGTAGAGTTCTTGTTTCCTATCATCTGTATGTTACCGGTAAAGTGCGGCATGCGTTATTTTATTGAATAGCAAGCCATTAACTATGTCCACGTTTTCCTAAACTCAATTCTCCAAATCTGTTTCCCTTGACGACATTCCCGACGATATTATTCCCCATGTCTTTATTCCCCTTTCCCCTATTCCCTATTACTTTATTCCCCATAACGCCATTCTCGCAACTTTATTCTCGACGAACATATTCCAACATCCTTTTTCTCCCGTAATCCTTTTTTTTACAAAAATACTCCTCACGTCCTTATTCCATGTGATTCTCGAGCACTGTAGTGTCATTATAAAGACAGAAGTGCAATGTGTTTAGCATCACTATAAAGACAGAAGTACAATGTGTTTAGCGTCACTATAAAAACAGAAGTCAAATGTATTTACTGTAGTGTCACGATAAAAACAAAAGTGTAATGAGTTTACTGTAGCCTCACCATAAAGTATGAAGTGTGATGTGTTTACTGTAGCCTCACCATAAAGTTTGAAGTGCGATGTGTTTACTGTAGCCTCACCATAAAGTATGAAGTGCGATGTGTTTACTGTAGCCTCACCATAAAGTTTGAAGTGCGATGTGTTTACTGTAGCCTCACCATAAAGTTTGAAGTGCGATGTGTTTACTGTAGCCTCACCATAAAGTATGAAGTGCGATGTGTTTACTGTAGCCTCACCATAAAGTTTGAAGTGCGATGTGTTTACTGTAGCCTCACCATAAAGTATGAAGTGCGATGTGTTTACTGTAGCCTCACCATAAAGTATGAAGTGCGATGTGTTTACTGTAGCCTCAACATAAAGTATGAAGTGCGATGTGTTTACTGTAGCCTCACCATAAAGTTTGAAGTGCGATGTGTTTACTGTAGCCTCACCATAAAGTTTGAAGTGCGATGTGTTTACTGTAGCCTCACCATAAAGTATGAAGTGCGATGTGTTTACTGTAGCCTCACCATAAAGTATGAAGTGCGATGTGTTTACTGTAGCTTCACCATAAAGTATGAAGTGCGATGTGTTTACTGTAGCCTCACCATAAAGTATGAAGTGCGATGTGTTTACTGTAGCCTCACCATAAAGTTTGAAGTGCGATGTGTTTACTGTAGCCTCACCATAAAGTTTGAAGTGCGATGTGTTTACTGTAGCCTCACCATAAAGTTTGAAGTGCGATGTGTTTACTGTAGCCTCACCATAAAGTATGAAGTGCGATGTGTTTACTGTAGCCTCACCATAAAGTTTGAAGTGCGATGTGTTTACTGTAGCCTCACCATAAAGTATGAAGTGCGATGTGTTTACTGTAGCCTCACCATAAAGTATGAAGTGCGATGTGTTTACTGTAGCCTCAACATAAAGTATGAAGTGCGATGTGTTTACTGTAGCCTCACCATAAAGTTTGAAGTGCGATGTGTTTACTGTAGCCTCACCATAAAGTTTGAAGTGAGATGTGTTTACTGTAGCCTCAACATAAAGTATGAAGTGTTTACCCTTTACCTCACCATAAAGTTTGAAGTACGAAGTGTTTACCCTTTACCTCACCACTCACCCATCAAACCTCACATCGATATCTTGTTAGAGTTCACGTTTTTCTTTGTTCAATCAGTTTTCTCCCTGGGTGCTCACACCACAAGGTTATGACGGGAATGTGTGTGTGTGTGGAGGGGGAGGAGGGTTGGATAGTGTATTTAATTACTGACTAAAATCGAAGCAGACTATTCTTACCCCGCACTATAAGATCTATAGTACAGTGGAATTTTTGAAATCACTGTATACAAAGAAGTTGAGTTTGTTTGCAACGCTAGGCAGGTACCTACTTAGAACTGAGTGGACTCAATGACGTTATACGATTTGACAACGGGAATAGAATTCTAGACTTACAGTCTATGTAATGTGTGCTCTACTATGCGAACACGCTGTCCCATACTGATAATGCAATGAACACCCCACCCCAGAGGCCTAGCAATCCATTCCCAAAGCCCAGGGCGAACTATCATCTCCCCCCTCCCCAATTGCGATAAGTTGTGGCGCTGTTACTTCCCCTTTTTATTATGGTGTACAACGTTTTATGCTAAAAATTGGTTTAAAAAAATCCGTAAAGCTAAGTAGGTGCAACGTGGCCTAGCGGTAGAGAGCTAGAAAGTCTTTAGTTCGAATCCGCATTCGAATCAGTATAAGTTCCCTGAGTCCACCCAGCTCTGATGGGTACCTCACTCATGTTAGCGGGGAAAAAAGTTGATCACATTATCCCCTTGTAAGTAGTATATTAGGTCCCTTTTGGAGCGAATTCTTGGCGGAGGAGCTGGTGGGGATGCGCAAAGACATATAGTAAAATACTCGGGAGCAGGATGCGCGGGTGGCGCAATGACATATAGTAAAATACTCCACCAGCTGCCGCAGGGTGGTGGAGCAGGATGCGCGGGTGGCGCAATGACATATAGTAAAATACTACGCCAACTGGGGTTGGCGGAGGTGGAGGTGTGACGTAATCTCCGTTGACATTGTGACGTAATCAGCGATATTATGACGTAATTATTGACCTTGTGACGTCATCATTGACCTAGTTACGTAATTTTTATACATTTTTTAATGAGTTTTAATGAGTTTTTTAAATTTTTAATTAATTTTTTTATTCAAGAGTTACGTAATTTGATTATTTGTTTACTTTTTAATTAATTTTTATTGACTAGTTACGTAATGTGATTTTAATTACTTTGTTTATATTGTGTAATTTTTTATTGACCTAGTTACGTAATTGGATTTTAATGAGTTTGAATTTAATGTTGTAATTTTAATTAATTTTTATTAACGAGTTACGTAATTTGATTATTTGTTTGATTTTAAATTGTTTACTTTGTTTGTTTACTTGTTGTTTAATTTAATTACTTTGTTTATATTGTGTAATTTTTTATTAATGAGTTACGTAATTTGATTATTTGTTTACTTTTTAATTATTTTTATTGACGAGTTACGTAATTGGATTTTATTTATTTTTTATTTTGTTTATTTTTAATTTTATTTTATAATTAGTTTGAATTTAATTTTATTTCTTTGATTTTACATTTTTTAAATTTGTTTATTTCTTTTCTTTGTTGTTTAATTTGTTGGTTTGTTTATTTACTTGTATGTATGTTTAATAGTAAACGGATAGGGGTGTTGGTGGATGAGAGGGGGAGTAATGATGGGGTTTGAGGGTAGGGGTGCGTTAGCGTGTACTTTGTGAATAACATACATTAACAACACCTGTTACTCGCTAATGGCACCCGGCACGTATCGATTCACCAGCAAAGTTTTTCTTTTTGTGAGGGACCGTACACTGTCCGAGTTAATATTGGTAACACCCACTGGACCATCATCAACTTGATAGCCCGCCTAATTAAATTTTGACACCCGTCATTGATTAATGGCGTGTTCACTAAGTACCTCTCCGCGAAGCACTTAGGTCATTATACAACAGCTGTGTAATATTAATCGCACCCATGTATAGGGACCATTCAGCAACACAACGAACGGTTACCGAAAATAGAACATCCATTTAACCACACCTGTTACGTATCGACCGCCCGTGAACCTCCCCGCGCTGCGCGTTTTTAAATGGGTATTATATCGATCGCAGCTCCAGGCCCATCACACCTAATTAAAGTTGGTCACGCCTCGTGGGTTTATGCGTTGTTCGCCGACCCGATCACAGCAGGGTTCCGCGTTTAATCGAAAGAGCTAAGTGGTTAACCACAAAGCCCGCGTTAAGTGTGGGAACATCTGTTACCATGACACGCGCCTCGTAGTGATTAATGGGTTTTATATTGATCCCACCAACGGGCCATCACAGCATGATGTCCCACCTAATTAAATTTTTGTCATGCATCGTGGGTTTTTCCCCGCTCGGTTTGATAGGTCATGATAATTAACGCAAAGCCAGCGTTAAGTGTGGCGACAGATGTTACCAAGCGGGTGGTGGTAAGGTGGTGGTAAGGTGGTGGTAAGGTGGTGGTAAGGTGGTGGTAAGGTGGTGGTAAGGTGGTGGTAAGGTGGTGGTAAGGTGGTGGTAAGGTGGTGGTAAGGTAGTAGTGGTAAGGTGGTGGTAAGGTGGTGGTAAATTTGCTTAAGATTATAAACTTCAAGTTTTAAAAATCAACATTTTAATTTTTTAAATTTTTAAATTTTTTAAATTATTATTTTTAAATTTTATTTTTAATTGTTGTTTACTTGTTGTTTAATTTAATTACTTTGTATAATTTATTTGTTTGAAATTCATTTTAATTAGTTTGCTTTTTAATTTCTTTGTTGTACGCCGTTTAAAATAAAAGACTAACACTAGCGTGTACTAGAAAGTGTCATTGTGTATAACATCCATTTAACCACAGCTGTTACTTATTAGTGACAGCTTGTACTTATCGATCCGCCCGTGATCCTCCCCGGCGCTCCCCGTGGTTGCTTAATAGCGGGCTCACTGAAGCGATCACAACAGGTAATTAATCGAAGCCATTAAGTCCCTCTCCGCGTTAAGTGTGGCGACAGCTGGTGCTGTAATTAGTCACGGCTCTCGGCTTTTTTCATTAGACTACAGCTGTACATGAACTATGTTCACATATCGTACGCCAGGTCATTCTTTGATCAAATTAAAAAATTTTGTTTCCACATGTCCTGCGAACCGTCCCTTGGTATGTATGAAAGATTAATGGTTGTAACTATTCGCTTATAGCGAGGGTCAGCGAAAACAAAAATATATTTAAGGGTCGGAATTTTCTTTCAACCACCGTTAAGTCAGGTTTTGAGACGAAACGAAGTCTCGGTAGGTTCGTGTTTTTTAATGGGCGACAGGGCGACTTGGTGCGTTGGTACGTAGGTATGCGTGGGTAGACATGTTTTTTACAAGTCTGGAAAAGTAATTAAGTTTTTTATGACCGTTCCGATTTTCTTTTGATCTGACCACCATTTGACCACACTGAGCCAGATAAATTTAACAATTGTCGCAGCGGGGTTTATTTTAAGTGCACCCCGTGCACGCTTGTTTACATTTTAAAAGACGTGTCGCGTGTCTTCCCCTTACGGCTTCCCTAATAGAGAAACGAGAGGAAAGACAACTGTTCTAAAATTAGAACAGCCTTGTCTACAGACACGAGTGTCGTCCCTTGTGAAAAATATCGCGTCAGAATCCTTAACTAAACAGTCAATTTCTTTAAAAAGTTAAAAAATAATTTAGGAAGACAAGGGTTAACAAAATATATATCTTAGTCTTGCAGCAGATTACCTTCCCATGTTCGCTTTAGTATTACAGTTTTCATCAATCTTCTTTTTGACTTGAACTTCTTTAATTTTTAAGAAAGTTTACTTATACATAATACATTACGTCTAATGACAATTTTTTATTTTTACCACTCAATGTATTTTCTTTTTCTATATCTTACATTGTCATCTTAATTTTTTGATCACCTTAGGTGGTGGTAAGGTGGTAAGGTGGTGGTAAGGTGGTGGTAAGGTGGTGGTAAATTTGCTTAAGATTATAAACTTCAAGTTTTAAAAATCAACACATTACGTCTAAGGACAATTTTTTATTTTTACCACTCAATGTATTTTCTTTTTCTATATCTTACATTGTCATCTTAATTTTTGATCACCTTAGTAAAATTTTGCTTAAGATTATAAACTTCAAGTTTTAAAAAAACAACAACGTTATAGTACGTCGTGTCAAATGACACACCGTTTAAAATGTCTACATTTAAAGTTCACCAAAATAATGACGTAAAAACTAAATATGATATGACGTTAGCATACATATCATTCAATCTAATCACTCTAAAGTACAAATCAATAATTTTTATTGATTAAGGGGCTGGGTGAGTTATTTTTATTCGGGTGCCCAGGGAAGGTTTGGAGTTGGTTGGGACAGATTTTATACACGAGTCGGTGACGTTTTCACCGAGGCAGAGTTCGAATCTAGACCATGCATGTTTTGGAATTGTTAGGGAGAGTTAAACTAAGGTCGGTGAAGTTTTCACCGAGGTTGGTTTTGAACTCGGAACATGCATGTTTTGGAATCGGTAGGTGTAGAGTCCATACTAGGGTCGGGGAGTTTTGCTAACACTGAGCCAGGTTGCAAAGTTGGCACATGCATGTTTAGGAATTGATGGTAGCCGAGTTCATACTAGTGTCGGTGAAGGTTGGTTTTGATCTCGGAACATGTATGTTTTGAAATTGTTGGTAACCGAGTTCATACTAGGGTCAGGGGAGTTTTTGTTAACACCGAGGCAGGTTGCAAAGTTGGTACATGCATGTTTAGGAATTGTTGGTAGCCGAGTTCATACTAGTGTCGGTGAAGGTTGGTTTTGAACTCGGAGCATGCATGTTTTGAAATTGTTGGTAACCGAGTTCAGACTAGGGACGAGGGTGTTTTCACCGAGGCAGGTTACAAAGTTCGTATATGCATCATTGGAATTGTTAGGTAGAGTTAAACTAAGGTCGGTGAAGTTTTCACCGAGGTAGGTTACAAAGTTGGTACATGGATGTTTAGGAATTGATGGCAGTCGAGTTCTTACTAGGGTCGGGGAATTTTGTTAGCACTGAGGCAGGTTGGAAAGTTGTTACATGCATGTTTGGGAATTGTTGGTAGCCGAGTTCATACTAGTGTCGGTGAAGGTTGGTTTTGAACTCGGAACATGCATGTTTTGGAATTGTTGGTAGCCGATTTCATACTAGTGTAGGTGAAGGTTGGTTTTGAACTCGGAACATGCATGTTTTGGAATCGGTAGGTGTAGAGTCCATACTAAGGTCGGTGAAGTTTTCACCGATGGTGGTTTCAAAGTTAGTACAGGCATGTTTTGGAAGTGTTAGGGGCCGAGTTCATAGTAGTGTCGGTGAAGGTTGGTTTTGAACTCGGAACATGCATGTTTTGAAATTGTTGGTAACCGAGTTCATACTAGGGACGGGGGCGAGGGCGGCGGACAAAATTGTCGATGTAGGTAGGGTGCAAGAGATATTCAACGAGGAGTGGTGTCTACAAGTTATGTATCCCAGTCTGTTGGAGTGGTTTCTAGGGGGTTGTGATATTAGTTGAATAAATATTTGTCTGTAGGATTGTCATACAGCCTTTGTCTCTTAAATGGCATAGGTATAGTGCGGGTAGTAGAAGTAGTACGGTCTGTTTATCTAACGGTTGGTATTGAGGTTAGTGTGATGACGCAAGGTTGGATGGGAGAAGGGGAACGGGGTTGCGGACAAAGGGAAGGGGAAGGGCGAATAGTGATAAAAATAACTCACCCAGCCCCTTAATCAATAAAAATTATTGATTTGTACTTTAGAGTGATTAGATTGAATGATATGTATGCTAACGTCATATCATATTTAGTTTTTACGTCATTATTTTGGTGAACTTTAAATGTAGACATTTTAAACGGTGTGTCATTTGACACGACGTACTATAACGTTGTTGTTTTTTTAAAACTTGAAGTTTATAATCTTAAGCAAAATTTTACTAAGGTGATCAAAAATTAAGATGACAATGTAAGATATAGAAAAAGAAAATACATTGAGTGGTAAAAATAAAAAATTGTCCTTAGACGTAATGTGTTGATTTTTAAAACTTGAAGTTTATTATCTTAAGCAAATTTACCACCACCTTACCACCACCTTACCACCACCTTACCACCTTACCACCACCTAAGGTGATCAAAAAATTAAGATGACAATGTAAGATATAGAAAAAGAAAATACATTGAGTGGTAAAAATAAAAAATTGTCATTAGACGTAATGTATTATGTATAAGTAAACTTTCTTAAAAATTAAAGAAGTTCAAGTCAAAAAGAAGATTGATGAAAACTGTAATACTAAAGCGAACATGGGAAGGTAATCTGCTGCAAGACTAAGATATATATTTTGTTAACCCTTGTCTTCCTAAATTATTTTTTAACTTTTTAAAGAAATTGACTGTTTAGTTAAGGATTCTGACGCGAATTTTTTCACAAGGGACGATACTCGTGTCTGTAGACAAGGCTGTTCTAATTTTAGAACAGTTGTCTTTCCTCTCGTTTCTCTATTAGGGAAGCCGTAAGGGGAAGACACGCGACACGTCTTTTAAAATGTAAACAAGCGTGCACGGGGTGCACTTAAAATAAACCCCGCTGCGACAATTGTTAAATTTATCTGGCTCAGTGTGGTCAAATGGTGGTCAGATCAAAAGAAAATCGGAACGGTCATAAAAAACTTAATTACTTTTCCAGACTTGTAAAAAACATGTCTACCCACGCATACCTACGTACCAACGCACCAAGTCGCCCTGTCGCCCATTAAAAAACACGAACCTACCGAGACTTCGTTTCGTCTCAAAACCTGACTTAACGGTGGTTGAAAGAAAATTCCGACCCTTAAATATATTTTTGTTTTCGCTGACCCTCGCTATAAGCGAATAGTTACAACCATTAATCTTTCATACATACCAAGGGACGGTTCGCAGGACATGTGGAAACAAAATTTTTTAATTTGATCAAAGAATGACCTGGCGTACGATATGTGAACATAGTTCATGTACAGCTGTAGTCTAATGAAAAAAGCCGAGAGCCGTGACTAATTACAGCACCAGCTGTCGCCACACTTAACGCGGAGAGGGACTTAATGGCTTCGATTAATTACCTGTTGTGATCGCTTCAGTGAGCCCGCTATTAAGCAACCACGGGGAGCGCCGGGGAGGATCACGGGCGGATCGATAAGTACAAGCTGTCACTAATAAGTAACAGCTGTGGTTAAATGGATGTTATACACAATGACACTTTCTAGTACACGCTAGTGTTAGTCTTTTATTTTA
This sequence comes from Physella acuta, assembly GCF_028476545.2. Lineage (NCBI taxonomy): Eukaryota > Metazoa > Mollusca > Gastropoda > Physidae > Physella > Physella acuta. The sequence goes on from NW_026732319.1 coordinate 177,292, forward strand.
AACGGCGTACAACAAAGAAATTAAAAAGCAAACTAATTAAAATGAATTTCAAACAAATAAATTATACAAAGTAATTAAATTAAACAACAAGTAAACAACAATTAAAAATAAAATTTAAAAATAATAATTTAAAAAATTTAAAAATTTAAAAAATTAAAATGTTGATTTTTAAAACTTGAAGTTTATAATCTTAAGCAAATTTACCACCACCTTACCACCACCTTACCACTACTACCTTACCACCACCTTACCACCACCTTACCACCACCTTACCACCACCTTACCACCACCTTACCACCACCTTACCACCACCTTACCACCACCTTACCACCACCTTACCACCACCCGCTTGGTAACATCTGTCGCCACACTTAACGCTGGCTTTGCGTTAATTATCATGACCTATCAAACCGAGCGGGGAAAAACCCACGATGCATGACAAAAATTTAATTAGGTGGGACATCATGCTGTGATGGCCCGTTGGTGGGATCAATATAAAACCCATTAATCACTACGAGGCGCGTGTCATGGTAACAGATGTTCCCACACTTAACGCGGGCTTTGTGGTTAACCACTTAGCTCTTTCGATTAAACGCGGAACCCTGCTGTGATCGGGTCGGCGAACAACGCATAAACCCACGAGGCGTGACCAACTTTAATTAGGTGTGATGGGCCTGGAGCTGCGATCGATATAATACCCATTTAAAAACGCGCAGCGCGGGGAGGTTCACGGGCGGTCGATACGTAACAGGTGTGGTTAAATGGATGTTCTATTTTCGGTAACCGTTCGTTGTGTTGCTGAATGGTCCCTATACATGGGTGCGATTAATATTACACAGCTGTTGTATAATGACCTAAGTGCTTCGCGGAGAGGTACTTAGTGAACACGCCATTAATCAATGACGGGTGTCAAAATTTAATTAGGCGGGCTATCAAGTTGATGATGGTCCAGTGGGTGTTACCAATATTAACTCGGACAGTGTACGGTCCCTCACAAAAAGAAAAACTTTGCTGGTGAATCGATACGTGCCGGGTGCCATTAGCGAGTAACAGGTGTTGTTAATGTATGTTATTCACAAAGTACACGCTAACGCACCCCTACCCTCAAACCCCATCATTACTCCCCCTCTCATCCACCAACACCCCTATCCGTTTACTATTAAACATACATACAAGTAAATAAACAAACCAACAAATTAAACAACAAAGAAAAGAAATAAACAAATTTAAAAAATGTAAAATCAAAGAAATAAAATTAAATTCAAACTAATTATAAAATAAAATTAAAAATAAACAAAATAAAAAATAAATAAAATCCAATTACGTAACTCGTCAATAAAAATAATTAAAAAGTAAACAAATAATCAAATTACGTAACTCATTAATAAAAAAATTACACAATATAAACAAAGTAATTAAATTAAACAACAAGTAAACAAACAAAGTAAACAATTTAAAATCAAACAAATAATCAAATTACGTAACTCGTTAATAAAAATTAATTAAAATTACAACATTAAATTCAAACTCATTAAAATCCAATTACGTAACTAGGTCAATAAAAAATTACACAATATAAACAAAGTAATTAAAATCACATTACGTAACTAGTCAATAAAAATTAATTAAAAAGTAAACAAATAATCAAATTACGTAACTCTTGAATAAAAAAATTAATTAAAAATTTAAAAAACTCATTAAAACTCATTAAAAAATGTATAAAAATTACGTAACTAGGTCAATGATGACGTCACAAGGTCAATAATTACGTCATAATATCGCTGATTACGTCACAATGTCAACGGAGATTACGTCACACCTCCACCTCCGCCAACCCCAGTTGGCGTAGTATTTTACTATATGTCATTGCGCCACCCGCGCATCCTGCTCCACCACCCTGCGGCAGCTGGTGGAGTATTTTACTATATGTCATTGCGCCACCCGCGCATCCTGCTCCCGAGTATTTTACTATATGTCTTTGCCCATCCCCACCAGCTCCTCCGCCAAGAATTCGCTCCAAAAGGGACCTAATATACTACTCTTGTATGCCTTGGTCATTGACTTAATCTGCCCCATGTGTATTGCGTACAAACGGGAAAAGATTATGAAAGCCAAGTGGCGTTTATTTTCTTAACCTTGACTGGATAATTCTGTAATGCAGCGTGGAACGAGCTTTTTATATATATTTTTAAAAGTCCCGTTTGATGCCCCTCTAGGGTCGGTGCTCGGGGCGGCAACCCAACCCACCCTCGCTACGCCTCTGCCCCCACCCCCACCCCCCTCTTAAATCAACAAAACTAGTTATACTGTTATAAATATATGGTTTGGTTTCTCTCTATTTTTAATCAATCTTATGGCATTTCTTGTTTGATTTCATAATAATTTAAGTTAGCAGCTAAAACATTAACTATTTTCATTGATTAACTTTACAAGAAAAGATGCATTGCGTTGTTGTGCATGATCTAAATGATTACAATCATTAGCATGAAACATCAAAAATCGTTAAATATAATGCCGTTTAAAAAAAGTGTATTTCATTATATGCAATCGTGTTATTTTGAATAAAATGTCAAATTTAGCTTGGCGTGCAATTTTTCAAACGTTCTATTTTTGTGGCTAAGATTTATTTCAGCAAAAATATTGATTAAATGATTAAAATAAACAGCGTCGTGGTTTTATATTTTATCTTCATCGATTGCTGTTGGGTGCTTGGTAAGTTTCGTTTGTCGCCGTGTAAAGATGTGTTAAAATGGGGAGCATTCGACGTTTAAAAAAAAGTATCTTAAAGATGAGCCTGTCATTATAACTGTTTGTGCTTCTGCCTTTGATGATACACTTTAATGTGAATGTATTCATTGTGTACACATGTACATATTAGGTGAATTTTGTTGTGTAAATCGTACACATTCGGTTGTTTACACAATACACTTTTATGTAGGCGTTTCATGTATTGTTTTTGTCATGTGTACACTATCCAAATTTGAATTTGTGTTTGTCATGTGTGTATTATGTGAGATTTCACGTACACATTTTGTAAAGTGTACTTTTAAATGAACGTATCATTACACCGTTCAGTTTTACTAGCTGTACTCTACGTGCTTTTATCATCTTTGCATTTTTGTGCCCAAGACACATGAACCGCCACAGAAAGCTCCCTCCATTTTCGTCGGCAGTCCCCCATGACAGTACCGCCTCTGCCAGCTGCTTCCCCACCGTGCGCCTCCACGTCTCCCTTGGCCTTCCCTGCTTCCATTTTCCTTGAGGCGTCCAGTTTAGCGCCATTCCTGCGATGTCTTCTGGATTCATTCTTAGGACGTGCCACATCCAGCGCCATCTTTTTTCCCCAATTATTTTAGAAACTGCTTCCATTTCCATCTCTCCTACGCTAATTTAATTCACTTGATGGACAGTGTGGCAGGTGAAGTAGAGTGTATCTTTTATTTGTGTAACTTACTGTTAAAAGAATTGACCGGCCTAGTGCAGCGATCAACTAAGCTGGACGGATAGTTCTCGCAAGCTCTACCACTTCCCCACACAAAATACCATCGATGATGCAGTATAACAACCTACACGTTGTTATTCAGAAACTTTATTTTGAATTATATAAAAAGCAAAAGTCTTTTCAACTTTTTAAATTAAAAAAAAAACAACACAAACACGTGGGTTCTTTCTGGATAATACATTCTTTAAATGAAGTTTTTTTTTAAACATTTGTAGTTATTATAGTTAGCAATTAGCAATAGGGTCAAGATTATGGTTGAGGTCTGATCTTGGTTTAGATCATAGTTCAAGTCGTGATTTAAGGAATAGCTTTGAGTATTTGTCTTTTTTTTTATATGAAGGCCAACTCAAATGAGATGCTGATACTATACAGCAGGGGTCTCCAAACTTTTCAGTCCGAGGGCCGCATTAAATTTCAAATTTCAGTTCGGGGGCCAGTTTCTTCCAGGCATGTCTTTGATTTTTCTGGGCAAAGTTTCTCAGCCATCACCAACAAACGTTTTTTTTTTGTGGACAAAAAGATCTCCGCGGGCCGGATAAGAGGACCTCGCGGGCCGTAGTTTGGAGACCCCTGCTATACAGCTATCACTATGTGGAACCTTAGACATCTGCACCACATATAATTAGCAATCCTTAGAAATGAACATCACATACTATTTGCAATTTTAAAAATTGATGTCACACACCATTTACAATATTAGAAATAGAAACCACACAATTTACAATGCTAAAACTTTACATCATAAAACGCATATAATGTTAAATATAAGAAGAACCATAACCTCTAAAATAGACCTATTTTAATTACGTTCTAACTTTCTCTCTCTCCAAAGATTAAACTCCTATTCGTATAACGTAAACAATTCTATACTCAAGTTCAAAAAACCTCACGGACAGTAATACAAAGTTAAAAATAGACAGATAATACAGTCGAGTCGACCACGTGTGTTGAGGTCGATGAATAGAGTGTGCAGATAAGTCCATGACTAGTGAACATCTGTTGCTGTACCGTGTTTAAAACTCCTGTTTTAACTGACACGGGAATGACAGATGCTTGTTTTCTCATTGTCATTAAGCTTTGGTCGGATTATAGCTAATTCTTAAAGCGTGTAATGAGAGTATGTTTTTTTTGTATAATTTTTTTTTTCTTTTTTTTTTTTTTTTTTTTTTTACGTTCTAGCTTTGGCATCCAATATACTGAAAAGGGTTAACCAGTTAAGTAAAAGTAGGACTGGGGTTAAGCAAGTCTTCTAAGTAAAACCACTCGAGTTAGGTTTGAAATAAATATGTAGGACTTATTAGTAGTGATCATTTAATTAAAACTGCACATTTTTTTTTCGAAACTGCCCACAGATTAAAACTGAAAAAAAAAAACACCCATAGTTTCTTATTCTTACGTGTTTTAAATAAGCTTATGAATTATTTAGTTGAGACTGAACATTTTTCATTGAATTTGTCTTTTGAAAAGGAGATCAGTATGTCCACCTTATTGTTTTGTTGACTCTACCTGATTCAAGGTATTTCTTCGGCGGTGCATTGCTCATAGAAGCGCGTCTACTCCCCCCCCCACCTCCACCGAGCACAGTATAATTTATATTCAATATATATTATACTTTAAAGAGTATCCACCCCCTCCCCCTAAAACTTTAAGTCCACCCGCCTCTCTCCTCCTCCCCAGGGGAAGAATGTCTGAAAGAAACACTGACTCTATCAGCAGTGGAATCATGCTACACTCTACTCCCCCCCCCACACACACATACACGCACAACTCATTTAGACATTACAAGCTATTCGTTTACCTGTTTTGTGTTAAACAAAAGAAAAAAAAAGCTCAAATTGATTGTAAAAAAAATTGCATCAAAGGAAAACAAATGATGGAGTCAATAAGTAGGAAATAATAAATTAAAAGACTTCAGAACCATTTACCCTATTCCATGCACAGCTGTTTAAGTGACGGGGGGGGGGGGGGGGTGACACTAAATCGATGTAACGCATCTGGCGATATGACTAAGGAATAAGGACAATAGGATGGTAGCCTTAACATATGCTGTAGATAAATGTGTTACTGAGGCTGGTCATTGTGGATGGGTTGTTGTTGAGGGGTTGTTGTGGATGGGTTGTTGTGGATGGGTTGTTGTGGATGGGTTGTTGTGGATGGATTGTTGTGGATGGGTTGTTGTGGATGGGTTGTTGTGGATGGATTGTTGTGGAGGGGGTTGTAGGGGAGCGGTTGTTGTGAAAGGGGTTGTTGTTAAGGGGTTGTTGTTAAGGGGTTGTTGTGGAGGGGTTGTTGTGGAAGGATTGTTGTGGATTTGTTGTTGTGGGTAGGTTGGTTTTGATAGCTTGTTTGGAGGGGAAGTTGTTGCTGGGTTGTTGTTGCTGGGTTGGTGTGGATGGGTTGTTGTGGGTGGGTTGTTGATAGGTTGTTGTGGAGGGGTTGTTGTGGATGGGTTGTTGTGGATGGGTTGTAGTGGGTTGGTTGTTGTGCATAGGTTGTTGCTGATGGGTTGTTGTGGATGGGTTGTTGTGGATGGGTTGTTTTGGATGGAGTGTTAGGGATGGGATTTTGGGGATGGGTTGTTTTGGATGGGGTATTTTGGGTGGGTTGGTTTGGAGGGGTTATCGTGGAGGGATTGTAGTGGATGGGTTGTTGTGGATGGGTTGTTGTGAATGGGTTGTTGTGGAGGGGTTGTTGTGGATGGGTTGTTGTGGTTGGGTTGTAGTGGGTTGGTTGTTGTGCATAGGTTGTTGTGGATGGGTTGTTGTGGATGGGTTGTTTTGGATGGGATGTTGGGCATGGGTTGTTGTGGATGGGTTATTGGGGATGGGTTGTTCTGGATGGGTTGATTTGGATGGGTTGTTGTGGCGAGTTTGTTGTTGAGGGGTTCTCGAGTTTCTACGTAATACTTGTTGATAAACAAGATTAAAAACTGAATTTTTAATACGAAACGCTCAATATAATGCTTTGGTCACACAGGATATTCACTCCAGCGGGAAGTTCTCATTTTGTCTAAAAGGGGAAGCAGGTTGGAAGTCAAATGTATCTCAGACCTAATTATCAATAGGAAAAGTGAATTTTAAAATAATGGTTTGGTCAGCACTAAACCCAATCGTCTTCACTTTCCCTATCGCAAGCCAGTTACCCATTATAGCTGAGTCAACTCAGGTTTGTCCTGTATATTCGATTCGGGTCCGATATCTGAACTCGAGACATTTAGGTTAGAAGTCCAACGCTCTCCTTCCCGACCATGCCGTTCAATAACGCAAGTTTAGAGACCTATTTGTTCTAACACACGTTCCACTTACTACCAACACTATGACTGGCACTAAACTATTCAGAACTGCATCAAATTTAACTACACCCTACAGTTTCAAAACACTGTAATCAGCCCACACAAAACACTGTAATCAGCCCACACAAAACATTGTAATCAGCCCACACAAAACACTGTAATCAGCCCACACAAAACACTGTAATCAGACCACACAAAAACATTGTAATCAGCCCACACAAAAGACTGTAATCAGCCCACACAAAATTTTGTAATCAGCCCACACAAAACACTGTAATCAGCCCACACAAAACACTGTAATCAGCCCACACAAAACACTGTAATCAGCCCACACAAAACACTGAGACAGACATGTGTATAACCTATGTACATTGCTGACTTAATTGTAAAACTTCACTGACCACGTCGAATTAAAATCACTTTAGCACTAAAGTAATTCTTACATGAACAGGTTGGCCTAGCCTATTTATCATTTCACGCCATTAAACCACACAAACCTGCTTTTCAGCTCCAAATGTCTTTTTCTATTATGAGTGGCGTGTATAACAATGAATATAATTACTGAATTTTATTCGTTACTTCCTGTATTAGAATTTTAATATTACCATGGGAGATAACCTACATAAATGTTCTCAAAAGTCATAAATGGACTCAAGAATCGTAATTTAAAAAAATAATAAGATATTTGGATATTATTTATTAGAATATAACTTTTGTTTAAAAAATGTTAGGACAGTATATTTAAATATTTTTAAAATTATTATTTGAATAAAAAATAAAAATAGAAAACGAATAGTTTTACTTAAATATTTTAGTATATAAATATTAAACATTTTTACTGATCAATGATTATTTTTGTTGCATAAGGAATATTTATGACATTGGTTTAAAAAAAAAAAAAATTGGCCTAACTCCGGAAACCTTATGAGACGAAAGAGCCAAAAGTTAGAATTTACAATATTTCCCAGTTATTAAGAGCCACTTTTTTTCAATATTTGGTATTTGATTAGGATTGTGTAAAAAATTTGATTTGCTATTTAACATGAATAGCTTTAAATATGAAATAATATTTATTCATATAAAAACATACACATTTATAACAGAGTAATAAAATTAGTAATAAAAAAATAAACTGTATGACTATACCAATCCACTTTAGATGCAGCCAACTTTTTTTCTTTCTTTACGGACATCACCGGCTCAGGGGGTGTCTCCCATTAGCCAGGCAGGCCTTGACACGGCAAACTTTGACTAACTGGTTTGGATATAGGTTTGATTACCGTGTATCGGTACCTTCTGTCCTTTGGTTCTCATCAGGCTTATCTTCCACCCCACAGAGCCCATGGTAATGCATTCTGAATAAAATAACATTCCCCATTTAACGATACTCGAAAAAGTAGGCACTTGGGCAGTGGCAAGCATGGAATTATTGCCACGGGGCTGTCAATAGCACGGCCTGGTTCCCAAGCGGCTGTCCGTATACTTTCTACTGCACCTATTCTCACTGTTCTCTGATGAGTGTGTTTATCCTGTTTAAAGTTGTGTTTCTTTACAGTGTAATTTTTGTTTTTGAATTTCTAAAATAAAATAATATAATTATTAATATTTGTGCAAGGAGTTGAAGAGTCGCATTTTGACATCAAAAGAGCCGCATGCGGCTCGCGAGCCGCAGGTTGCCGACCCTTGGGCTAAATTTTCATCACAAAGACCAACACATAGAATTTTTTTTTCAAATTGGCTGGGGACTTTGTACCTGAATCAGAGCTAAAAATTAGGATGGCAGAAGCATCTCAATAGCTACACTTTGAGAGGAAGATTCAATGGGGTTTCAGCAACATATGTGTCATCGTTGAAGGCTTTATACTGTACAAGTTGCTGAAGAAGAAACCTCAACTGGCAGATAACTACAGTGAGCAAAGTAATATTGTATGAGCATTAAAAGAATGGTAATACACATTTGAAACATAAAAAAAAATAAAGCGGGAGTGATCTCCCTTAAACTTTCTCGAATATTCTTATATAATTTGAAATATAGACATGATTTTTAATTATTTAAACTTTTAAAAATAGAATAGAATAGAATCTCATAGAAAAAAGAATTCCGCACCAAGCGAACGCCAAAACAAAATGTGCATAATAGTGCGCAATATTATTAGTACATTATAAATTTACATGCGTTTTTTGAGAAAACGAAAATAGCGTAAATTAGTACTCCCAGTCAACGGTAATTACTCAAAATTTGACAGAAGGTAGAGAATTAGATCTTTTACCTACATGTGAAATTTCATTTATCTATCTGAAATAGTACTCAAGGTATAGGCTTTTGAAAAATTCAAAGTAGAAAAAGTACCACTTCCGGTTATCGGGAATCTCTCAAAAGTTGATCAGTATCTACAATTTTGATAAAATACTTATATATGAAATTTCATCAACCTAGCTATAACGGTACTCAAGTTATCGTGTTTACACACAGACAGACAGACAGACAGACAGACAGACACAGACATACGGACAAGATTGCAAAATTATGTTTTTCCGTATCAGTGAGGTGTAAAACGTCGAGATTTGTAAAAATCTCGATTTTTTTTTTTTTTTTATTTTGCACGATTACAAGACTTTCTCTATACGAGAAAGTAAAAATGTCCGACTAACAAAATATTTGAAATCCAAGCAGACGGACGAGTTAACATCTGCACTGACACCCTTGCAGAATCAGAGATACGAGTAACCAGATAACCAGATTTGAGGGTTTGAGAGTCCGTGGAAATAAACATCCCGATAATGTTGCAACTGTGTACGTAAGAGATATTTAATAACACCAAACTAATTTCAGAAACGTTCTGAAAGGGAGAACAAGAATTTCACTGTACAGCTTCAGTGGCGTAGCCAGGAATTGGTCATGGGAGGGGTTCAAACATTTTTTCCATATGTATAAAATCCTATATATAGCCTATATATATATATATATATATATATATATATATATATATATATATATATATATATATATATATATATATATATATATATATGCTTGCCTGTTTACCTGCCTTCACACCTACCTACCCACCTACCGACATATCTCTTTAAATAAATAAATCCCCAAACAGGACCCTGCGTATACCACTGTTCCATAAAACAACTTGAAATCTAAACCGTACAGTGCCTGATAGCATTGAATGACCAAACGGTTCAGGAAATCGCCAAGAATGTATTGGCTGTTTACGTGATTCTGTTTTCACTGCGAGCTATTCTGGTCGACACAGCGGGAGGGAGTGAGTACACATGTTATGACAGCCCCTCCAGACAGCGAATTACGCGCTCACGCTCCGTGAAATTGGTGGACCGCCGTTATGAGAAAATGATGTTTGGTGGACATTCATGATGACAAAAGGGTTGACATTTATTGTCTGACTTGACTCGAGTGCAGAGTAGACCTACTCCATATATATATATATATATATATATATATATATATATATATATATATATATATATATATATATATATATATATATATATATATATATATATATATATATATATATATATATATATATATATATATATCAAATACAGATTTAACACGAGAATAATTCATAAGCCTTATGTCCACACCCCAAAGCTATCTATAATTCAACGTCTGGTGTCTGTTTAATTACAGAAATCTATATCGTCTAACAACTTCTCTCTTTCCAATTCTACTGCATCCCCTCCCCCCCCCCCCCACACACACACACCCACAACTCCAATCCCAAGCATCGTCTGTGATTCTATAAATAATAACCCAATTATATTTTTTTTTATTCCGGTTCACAATTGTAACGTTTTTCCTTGATTTTCGTGTCGGAAAATGTAATACGCTCTCATATTTTCCCCTCTACATCATTGTCGATCGTTCAGTAAACATACACATAATTCCTAATTTATATTAAAATCTGACATTTAAATTTGTACCAATTTAATAGCGTCGATGTGCGCCTTTAGTTGGCACGCCCTCAGAGTTCAATAACAAAAGCTCTGGATTTAAGATTCTTATAAAAAGTTCCATACTTCAATAGCGACTAACCATGAACGTACGAATTCGCCATAGTTCAACTTGCAAAATTCAGTTCTTGGGGATGCAAACATATTTATTATGTGTATAGTATAGCGAATGTGAACAGAAATCGATGCTTAAATAAACAACAGGTGAAGAATTCTGAATATTTTAGAGGTGCATCTACAAATCTCCAAAGTTTATAGGCTATATCAACACAAATATTGTGGTTGAACTCACCCCGGTTTGTATATTAACACAAACATTGAGGTAGAAGTCACCTAAGTTTGTATATTAACACAAAAACAATGAGGTATAACTCACCTAAGTTTGTATATCAACACATAAGTTTGTATATCAACACACATAAAATATGGTAGAACTCACCAACGTTTGTATATCAACACACAAACATTGTTGTAGAACTCACAAAAACCAAAGTTTGTATATCAACACACAAGTTTGTATATCAACACACAAGTTTGTATATCAACACACAAGTTTGTATATCAACACACAAGTTTGTATATCAACACACAAGTTTGTATATCAACACACAGACACTGCACGGAAAAGTCAATTAGTGCTTGGGAAAAAAAGTTTAAATAAATTATCGACTAATTAGTCGTCTAGCGATTGTGTTTTCGTTTCCTAGCCGTAGGCATAAGAAGACGGCTAGACATTTTTTGGAACTTTTTTTTCCATTTGAGCTCTTTGGCAAGTAAAAAAAATAATGCGCTTAACATGGGCATTAGAGGCGAGGTAATTGTTGCACACGTTGATAATGAGGAAGGGCGCGGTAACAGTTGGTGGATGAAAGTAATGGGATATGGGTGACCCGTGTGACGACAGCACAAGTTTGTTGGGGGTCACGTGTGAGAGAGGCGTCTGTGTGATTGGTTGGAGGCTGTGTTGGATGGAGAAAATTGTGGTGTGTGTTTGGCGAGTGGGGTTATAAATGTTTTGGTGGATGAGGGTGGCTAAGTATGTATTGGTGGAGTAGCTGGGTTGGATATCGGTGGTAAAGAGGGGCTGGAATGTATATGGATGTGTGTGGATGTGTGTGGATAAATGGGTGTATGTGGACATATATGGATATGTCTGAATGTGTGTGAATGTGTGTGGATGTTTGTGGATGAATGTAGATGGATGTGGATGTGTGTGGATGTATGTGAATGTGTGTGGATGTGTGTGGATGTGTGTGGATGTGTGTGGATGTGTGTGGATGAATGTAGATGGATGTGGATGTGTGTGGATGTATGTTCGTGCCCAAGACACATGGTGCGGATGAAGGAGAGTTCATCTGTTTAAGGGACCTCGGCATATGAAGAGATGGTGTGGTCGGCACTGTTCCCAGCCGACTTGGCTTTCCTTACCGTAAGTTAGGTACCCATCAGAGTTGGGTGGACTCAGGACTACTGTCTTGAATCCGGATTCCAACCCCGAGACTTCCTGGTTTGCAGCCTAGCGCTCTACCGTTAGACCACACCGTTTTAGAGAATGGTGTTTAGAAATGCTGACTATTGAAATTACATTTAAACCTGAAGTGGGTTAGATGGTGTCAATATCCGCATGTTATCGACTTTTTAAATATTTAAATTGGCTATTCTACAATATGTGTGATGACACACTTTTATAATAACCTTAGTGCACACATGTAATCACGAGACTGTAAGACACCAATTAAGAAATCAATCTTATCTACCGCTCTATAATTAACTCGCAAGACGTAGGGGAACACTGTGTAAACACAGACAGAAGCCGAGGTAATGACAGCTTCTTACGTGTAGCTGGCTTACAACAGGGTTGTTTTATTCACTACAAGAACATAATGTTTTAACGATAATCTATGGGTTAAAGTAGGCTTACAACAGGGTTGTCTTATTCACATGATCGTTGTTGGGTCAAATTAGGCTCACAATAGGGCTGTCGCATATACTAGAACAGGGGTCTCCAAACTACGGCCCGCGGGCCGGATGCGGCCCGCGAGGTCCTCTTATCCGGCCCGCGGCGATCTTTTTGTCCACGGAAAAAACGTTTGTTGGTGATAGCTGAGGAACTTTGCCAAGAAAAAATCAGACATTTTTGGAATTAACTAGCCCCTAAACTGAAATTTGATAGTTAATGCGGCCCTCGGACTGCAAAGTTTGGAGACCCCTGTACTAGAAGAACATAATGTTTGAACGATAATCTTTGGATCAAAGTAGGCTTACAACAGGGCTGTCTTAATCACTAGAAGAACATTATGCTTGAACGGTAATCGCTGGGTCAAGGTAGGATTACAACAGTTATGTCTCAGTCACGGGAGAAAGAGAATGTTGGAACGATAATCGTTAATGTCAAATCAGGCTTACTAAAGGTCTGCATTGTTCACCACTGAAAAAAATATGTTCGAACGATAATCCTTGAGTCTTGTGTGCAGAAATTGAAGTTTTAATATTTCACTCTAACAATTTTTTTTTTGTAACACAAAACTACAAACTATCTGTAATTTCACAGCAGCACATTTGTTTAACGCAAACACATTTTCAATTGAAAGATATTCTAGGCCTATTAATGCGTATGTTTTTATGGGAATTCGCACACGTATTTTATGTGTATTTTGATTGTAGCCTATATCATTACCACCATCGTTTTATGATAGTACCCAAGAACATTAGGGGTAGATGAAGTAGAGCTCACCTGTTTCAATTAACGCTGCATATAAAGGGATGGTGGTGTCAAAACTACTATTCCCAGTCGACTTAGTTCAACTTAACGTGAGTCGGGCACTTAAAAAAGCTGGGTACACTCAGGGAAATCTAACTCAGCACCGGGATTCGAAATCACGACGTCCGAGTTAGTAGGCATACGCTCTATCCCCCAACCATGCCGTCCATAATGAGGCATACAGTTCTTTAATTGCTTTCTGTCATGTATTCTTTGTTTACACGTGTTGGTTATCTTTTAGTTATTTTGTTACAGTGTTTGTTGTTGGTCTCCTGTTGCCTGCAAGATAAGCACTCAGTACATGCACTGTGATAGGTATAATTTTAAAAAATCATTGCCTGAACCTAGCATAATCAGGTCAATTAACTTACAAAGTAATTAAAGACTTGACACGCAACCTTCTCCACAGGTGAACTAACTTGAGATAAGCAACAAGCCGTTCATTAACTTTAATTGTTAAAAAACAATTATTATAATTTTTTTTTTACTTGCACTGCACTTCGTATTTGTTTCGAAGGTTAAATGTCTATTGATAAATAGAAGGGTAAATATCTATTGATAAATAGAAGGTTAAATATCTATTGATAAATAGAAGGTTAAATATCTATTGATAAATAGAAGGTTAAATATCTATTGATAAATAGAAGGTTAAATATCTATTGATAAATAGAAGGTTAAATATCTATTGATAAATAGAAGGTTAAATATCTATTGATAAATAGAAGGTTAAATATCTATTGATAAATAGAAGGTTAAATATCTATTGATAAATAGAAGGTTAAATATCTATTGATAAATAGAAGGTTAAATATCTATTGATAAATAGAAGGTTAAATGTCTATTGATAAATAGAAGGTGAAATATATAGTGATAAATAGAAGGTTAAATGTCTATTGCGAAATACAAGGTTAAATATATATTGATAAATAGAAGGTTAAATGTCTATTGATAAATAGAAGGTTAAACGTCTATTGAGAAATAGAAGGTTAAATGTCTATTGAGAAATACAAGGTTAAATATATATATTGATAAATAGGTTTATAAATAACTATTTATATAAATTGAAAAAAATATATATTGATAAATAGAACTATATTTTAAAATAGTTATACTAATTAGATTAAAATATCAGTTGATTATTTACTTGCAATATAATTTGTCATTATGCTTTTCAAAACAGACTCTTTTTTACAACTGACTTCCTTTTATAATTGAAAAAAAAAACCATAATAATGATTGTTATCATTTGACTTTTTACTTTTTCTCCACGTGCTTACAGAATGGGCCAAGAAATGGCCCTGATCCAGCTCTAGTGGTGGGCCACCATGTCGAGCGAGCCAACCATCGACCTGGACGAATGGGACAAGTTGATGATCGTGTTCGCTGCGGCCCTCTTCCTCATGCTCGTGCTGGTCCTGCTCGTCTGCTCGCTCAACCCCCTGTGCTGGCTCCACAGGTTCTGTCCCTGCAAGTATGAGGACAGTGGTAGGTAGCACTCAGAGCTGGTCTCGCTGTGTGTCTCATGGGGCGTTTAATGGTTCATTTCATAGTTCGTCTCATGGTTCATTTCATTCATGTCATTCTTCGTCTCATCGTTTGTCTTAAAGTTAATTTCGTTTGCCTCATTGTTCGTCTAAAAGTTCGTCTAATTCGTTTCCACGTTCGTCTAATAGTTCGTTTTAACGTTCTTCTAATAGTAAGTTTCATTTGCCTAATCGTTCGTCTAATTGTTCGTCTAATTCGTTTTATCGTTCGTCTTATATTTTGCTTCATCCTTCCTCTAATAGGTAATTTCAACGTTCGTATCCAATTTCGTATAATTCTACTTCTCATCGTTTTTCTTCATGCTCGTCTACTCATTCGTGTTATTGTTCGTATAATCTGTCATTGAATTGTTCGTATAATCATTCTTCTTATAATTCGTAATAATTTTCATTCAATATTTCGTCTCATCGTTCGTCTACTCATCATCGTCCCAACGTTCGTCTTGCAGTTTGTATCATCGTTAGTCTTATCGTTCATATCACTGGTCGAATGATACTACGTCTCAACATCCCTCTACTGCTTTGTATAAATTATCTAAAAGCTCGTAAAACATTTGGAATCGTCTTATGTATAACAGCTCGTACTATCGATAGACTAAGGTTGATTGTTCGTGTCATTATAATTCGTAGTATATTTATTTAATACTTTGTATCATTATTCGTCAAAGTGTTCGTATCTTCATCTAATAGCTAATCGTACATTTCGTCTAATCATTCATCTACCAATCCTTTAGTTAAATAGTTCGTCTGAGTCTTAGTCGTTTTATTCTTCCCACAATTCGTCTCATTTTTCGTTCGATAATTTGTTCAACACAGTATTTTATATTTCTACAACTGTCTGAAAAAATGGAAAATTTAAAAATATTTCAAGTCCATAATCGCTGGAAACTAAAATTAACATAGTTATCAAATGTTAGTATGTAATGTGATAACATCATTTCTAAAGAGCTTAAGTAATAGTCATAATTATCAATGTAGCGCCTGCCCACCCTATTCAACGTTAGTCATGCACTATTTGGTAACACCCGCCCCAAACATAGCCCCATTCAACAAAGCCGCGCCAATCCAGTTTACTGAATTATAGTCTACTAGACGTAGGAGTTAATCAGACGTCACGCAGGCGACCAGCATCGTGCTTAGACTAATTACCGCAATATGGTGCTGTGCCTCCCTCCCCCCACCCGCATCACGTGACTTCCCACGCCGTATGTGAGCACCATTTACACGTCATTATTTCATACCATAGTGGCTGACTTTTCGTCTCGTGGCGTGCCCGTGTTCTATTTATAGTAATGCAGTCACGTGTTAAAGACACTTGTTTTTATTTTATGGTTTTGTTGTGAGCGAACAGATGTTATACAATTAGCATAGCCGGGATGGTCCTGATGTCTATAATTTAGATAAAGTCACGTGGGTTGAGTATATGCTCCTAAACAATAGTCGAACATAAAGCTTAAACACTTCAATGTGTATACTGTTATTTAAAAGCGTAACTAGTAATTGTAATGAGAAACTAAAATTAATAACAGCTAGGCATATTTGGTCACGTAACTATGTTTGGAGCTGGATTCTGTCAAATGGTTTGTTTATCATATTTAAAAAAAAATTAAAGTCATTTTTTATTTAATCGGCGTGAGTCTTTTTGTCGAAAAATGGTATATTATTATGTTATTCATATATATATATATATATATATATATATATATATATATATATATATATATATATATATATATACACTTGTATATACTTATATATACATATATTTATATATATTATATATTTATATCTATATATATATAATTCTCTTCTGGGAGACGCTGGTGAGCTGTGGTTCACTCTAAATGTTTACAAACAGAGCCGGGTTTAGTGACGACTATTAGGGGCAGATAATTTAGTTTGAAACGATTTTAAACGTAGGGGGAAGGGGGGGGGTAACTAAGTGGAGTTTACTTTAACGGAGGGGCGGGGGGAAGGAAGGGGGGGGGGTTATCGTCCTTAACGAGCTACTTATAGTGTTTTAAAGAAATATTTTCGGTGGCATCGTTGGTAGTGTCGAATTCACAAATTATGAATAACTCAAAAGTAGAAAATAAAACAACTAAATAGCGGCGTATGATATGTCGCGGGTCGGCTCGTATATTATATAATTATATGTATATTATTATATATTAATAGACACGTTTATTTGTGAGTGACTTGGGAACATTCTAGCCTCTATGTCACACTTCAAACATTTTGGAAGCGGATTAAGCCACCACCACCACCTTGCTACCCTGGACCATCTTTGAACATGATTGACATGATTAGCAGCATTTACAATTGTTTTTTTCTCTTTTTCCCAGAGAAAACCCCACTACGACCAGTGTATGGGGCGGTGTATGACCCTGGGGTCGCCCCAGGCAGGAATGGATACGGGATCAAAGGTCAACAGGGGCCGCTGTGGCATCCCATGGTGCCTCTGCGCGAGTCTGAGCTCTCTGATTGGTCAGATATTAGCATGCCAGAGATCATTGAGATGAAACAGGTACACGTTTTTGAGGTTTGGCTAAAGTTTAAATTGCGTGGTTAAAGTTTGGCATTGGTTTAGGTTATGATTTGTGGTAGTTAGAGTTTGGTTTAGGTTTAAGTTATGTTTTGTATTTTTAGGGTTTGGTTTAGGTGTAAGTTACGGAAAGTGGTTAGTTTGGCTTAGGCATAAATTACGTTTTGTGGTTACATTTTGGCGTTGCTTTAGGTTACGGTTTATGGTAGTTAGAATGTTGCTAAAGTTTAAGCTAAGTTTGTGGTTGTTTGGGCTTAAGTTACCTTTTCTAGTTAGAGTTTTGTTTAGGTTTAAGTTACGTTTTGTGATTAGTGTTTGGCTTAGGCTTGAGTCTCATTTTGTGGTATTAGGATTTGGTTTAGGTTTAAGTTACGGAATGTGGTCAGAGTTTGGTTAGGTTTAAGCACCGTTTCGTGTTTAGAGTTTGACTTGGGCTAAAGTTACGTTTTGTGATTGGCATTTTGGTTTAAGTCTATGTTTACATAACATCACAGAAATAAGAGCAGTAAAAATGTAGTGTAGATGAGACGTTGAGAGAAACGCTTTGACAGAATGACAAAAATAATTACTCGTACGTGTGAGAGATATGTAGCGATAGTGTGACACAAAAGTGACATGCATGTGTGAGGACTGTGTGACATACGTGTTACATGCAAGTGTGACGACTGTGTGACACACGTGTTACATGCAAGTGTGACGACTGTGTGACACACGTGTTACATGCAAGTGTGACGACTGTGTGACACACGTGTTACATGCAAGTGTGACGACTGTGAGACACACGTGTTACATGCAAGTGTGACGACTGTGTGACACACGTGTTACATGCAAGTGTGACGACTGTGTGACACACGTGTTACATGCAAGTGTGACGACTGTGTGACACACGTGTTACATGCAAGTGTGACGACTGTGAGACACACGTGTTACATGCAAGTGTGACGACTGTGTGACACACGTGTTACATGCAAGTGTGACGACTGTGTGACACACGTGTTACATGCAAGTGTGACGACTGTGTGACACACGTGTTACATGCAAGTGTGACGACTGTGTGACACACGTGTTACATGCAAGTGTGACGACTGTGTGACACACGTGTTACATGCAAGTGTGACGACTGTGTGACACACGTGTTACATGCAAGTGTAACGACTGTGAGACACACGTGTTACATGCAAGTGTGACGACTGTGTGACACACGTGTTACATGCAAGTGTGACGACTGTGTGACACACGTGTTACATGCAAGTGTGACGACTGTGAGACACACGTGTTACATGCAAGTGTGAGGACTGTGTGACATACGTGTTACATGCAAGTGTGACGACGGTGTGACACACGTGTTACATGCAAGTGTGACGACTGTGTGACACACGTGTTACATGCAAGTGTCACGACTGTGTGACACACGTGTTACATGCAAGTGTGAGGACTGTGTCTCACGTTATACGTGCAAGTGTGACGACTGTGTGACACACGTGTTAAATGCAAGTGTGACGACTACGTGAAACACGTGTTACATGCAAGTGTGACGACTGTGTGAAAAACGTGTTACATGCAAGTGTGACGACTGTGTGACACACGTGTTACATGCAAGTGTGACGACTGTGTGACACACGTGTAACATGCGAGTGTGACGACTGTGTGACACACGTGTTACATGCAAGTGTGACGACTGTGTGACACACGTGTTACATGCAAGTGTGACGACTGTGTGACACACGTGTTACATGCAAGTGTGACGACTGTGTCTCACGTTTTACATGCAAGTGTGACGACTGTGTGACACACGTGTTACATGCAAGTGTGACGACTACGTGAAACACGTGTTACATGCAAGTGTGACGACTGTGTGAAAAACGTGTTACATGCAAGTGTGACGACTGTGTGACACACGTGTAACATGCAAGTGTGACGACTGTGTCTCACGTTTTACATGCAAGTGTCACGACTGTGTGACACACGTGTTACATGCAAGTGTGACGACTGTGTGACACACATGTTACATGCAAGTGTGACGACTGTGACACACGTGTTACATGCACGTGTGACGACTGTGTGACACACGTGTTACATGCAAGTGTGACGACTGTGTGACACACGTGTTACATGCACGTGTGACGACTGTGTGACACACGTGTTACATGCAAGTGTGACGACTGTGAGACACACGTGTTACATGCAAGTGTGACGACTGTGTGACACACGTGTTACATGCAAGTGTGACGACTGTGTGTCTCACGTTTTACGTGCAAGTGTGACGACTGTGTGACACACGTGTTAAATGCAAGTGTGACGACTACGTGAAACACGTGTTACATGCAAGTGTGACGACTGTGTGAAAAACGTGTTACATGCAAGTGTGACGACTGTGTGACACACGTGTTACATGCAAGTGTGACGACTGTGAGACACACGTGTTACATGCAAGTGTGAGGACTGTGTGACACACGTGTTACATGCAAGTGTGACGACTGTGTGACACACGTGTTACATGCAAGTGTGACGACTGTGTGACACACGTGTTACATGCAAGTGTGACGACTGTGTGACACACGTGTTACATGCAAGTGTGAGGACTGTGTCTCACGTTATACGTGCAAGTGTGACGACTGTGTGACACACGTGTTAAATGCAAGTGTGACGACTGTGTGACACACGTGTTACATGCAAGTGTGACAACTGTGTGACACACATGTTACATGCAAGTGTGACGACTGTGAGACACACGTGTTACATGCAAGTGTGACGACTGTGTGACACACGTGTTACATGCAAGTGTGACGACTGTGTGTCTCTCGTTTTACGTGCAAGTGTGACGACTGTGTGACACACGTGTTAAATGCAAGTGTGACGACTACGTGAAACACGTGTTACATGCAAGTGTGACGACTGTGTGAAAAACGTGTTACATGCAAGTGTGACGACTGTGTGACACACGTGTTACATGCAAGTGTGACGACTGTGTGACACACGTGTAACATGCAAGTGTGACGACTGTGTGACACACGTGTTACATGCAAGTGTGACGACTGTGTGACACACGTGTTACATGCAAGTGTGACGACTGTGTGACACACGTGTTACATGCAAGTGTGACGACTGTGTCTCACGTTTTACATGCAAGTGTGACGACTGTGTGACACACGTGTTACATGCAAGTGTGACGACTACGTGAAACACGTGTTACATGCAAGTGTGACGACTGTGTGAAAAACGTGTTACATGCAAGTGTGACGACTGTGTGACACACGTGTAACATGCAAGTGTGACGACTGTGTCTCACGTTTTACATGCAAGTGTCACGACTGTGTGACACACGTGTTACATGCAAGTGTGACGACTGTGTGACACACGTGTTACATGCAAGTGTGACGACTGTGACACACGTGTTACATGCACGTGTGACGACTGT
Organism: Physella acuta; assembly: GCF_028476545.2. Classification (NCBI taxonomy): domain Eukaryota; kingdom Metazoa; phylum Mollusca; class Gastropoda; family Physidae; genus Physella; species Physella acuta. The sequence continues at coordinate 198,341 of NW_026732319.1, forward strand.
GTGACACACGTGTTACATGCAAGTGTGACGACTGTGTGACACACGTGTTACATGCACGTGTGACGACTGTGTGACACACGTGTTACATGCAAGTGCGACGACTGTGTGACACACGTGTTACATGCAAGTGTGACGACTGTGTGACACACGTGTTACATGCAAGTGTGACGACTGTGTGACACACGTGTTACATGCAAGTGTGACGACTGTGTGACACACGTGTTACATGCAAGTGTGACGACTGTGAGACACATGTGTTACATGCAAGTGTGACGACTGTGTGACACACGTGTTACATGCAAGTGTGACGACTGTGTGACACACGTGTTACATGCAAGTGTGACGACTGTGTGACACACGTGTTACATGCAAGGGTGACGACTGTGTGACACACGTGTTACATGCAAGTGTGACGACTGTGTGACACACGTGTTACATGCAAGTGTGACGACTGTGTGACACACGTGTTACATGCAAGTGTGACGACTGTGTGACACACGTGTTACATGCAAGTGTGACGACTGTGTGACACACGTGTTACATGCAAGTGTGACGACTGTGTGACACACGTGTTACATGCACGTGTGACGACTGTGTAACACACGTGTTACATGCAAGTGTGACGACTGTGTGACACACGTGTTAGATGCAAGTGTGACGACTGTGTGACACACGTGTTACATGCAAGTGTGACGACTGTGTGTGACATACGTGTTACACGTCAGAAGGACACGAAAACAGTGAGACGTGAGTGTGACAATGGTGTGACACATTTACACCTGCGAGTAATACTCGTGTGACAACAGCGTGACACTTTAACACTGTGACACCAGTGTGATATAAAGTGTGACACGTTTGTGACATGGCTGCGACCTGTGGCTATTTAAGCCACAGTATGGACCCTAGTGTTGTGATCGGGTCTGGACATTAACCCACCATTTCCCCCCCCCCCCTCCCCGGTACACTAAAATTGTTAAAGCGCCTTACCAAGAGATCCACTCCTATATATTTCCTCTTAATATATCGGACTATGACAGACCATTACTAGGGGAAATAACACAATAATAGTTAACTACATCTAGCGATTGAAAGTAGTTGTCTCGGTTGATGATGAATGATCTTCGGATATTTGGTTGTGACCCCTGCGTGAAGTTAGGGTTTAGGTAAATTAAATTAGATTTCAACATTTAAAGTGCAACTGGGACAACAATGTGAGTAATTGTGTTGTTTTTTTTAAAAACAGTTTCATAATTATCAAAGACAATAACGACATACCAGAAATACAAACGTTTTTTTTTTAATTTTTTATAATTTATTAATTATCAAATGAGTTTACGATATTTATATAATTAATTAATAATATCATAGAGGCATCACGTGAATTTAGGATTAAGGCCAAGGTTAGGAGAAAGGTACCAAAACGCACAATTATCATCTTTTCTCGTTTGTCCACGACATGGGACAGATGAAGTAGAATTCATTTTTTCATGACATCGGCATACAAGAGACCAATGTGGTCAGCACTATGCCCAGCAGAGTTTGTTTCCCTAACGTGAGTTTAGTACCCATCAGAGCTAGGTGGCCACAGGGACGTCATATACCCTATCACCCACGAAAGCATCAAAGTCTTTAACTGGGCACTCCCCAGGAGAACAACAACCGCCAGAGAAAGTCCTCCAGGACCAGCGACTACAGCAGCAGCGCCAGCGCCGTGGTGTCCCCTGTCCAGGCAGAGAGTCGACTGGCGTACGGCGTCAACTTCGACAAGATGCAGGGCGTCTTGTATGTCCGCGTTATACAGCTCGGCAACTTCAGGGTCATCGAACCGGAGGGTGCTACCATGCCGTACGTCAAGGTTCGAGTCTACCGGGCACCAAAGCAGTTCTTTACATTTAAGGCAAAGTAAGTGAAGTTGATTATAATATGGGAGTTTAAAATGCAAAAGGTATTATATTGATTAGTATTATCAGTACTTAAAGTAAACTAAATAATCCTCTTTTAAACCTAGCAAACCATTGTACAGATGAAGTAGAGTTTGTGTTTCTTGACCTCTGCATATAAAGGGAAGTTGTGGTCAGCACTTTGCCCAGCCGCCTTTATTTTCCCTATCATGAGTTAGCTACCCGTTAGAGCTAGGTGGGTTCAGTGGCGTTCTACTGACTTGGATCCGGATTCGAACTCGATACATTCGATTAAGCAGCCTTACACTCTACCGTTTTGGTAACGCCGTCCAATCATATCAGTATTTATATCTAATACATGATACAAGGTTCGTAAATTTCTATAAAATGTTTTTTTTTTTGTTCAAAAACCGATGCTGTTTATTTTGTCATGATTAGCTTAATTTTAAGCTTATGATCTTTACACAAACGAATTTCTTATCTTGAAACCATGTACCAGTTGCACCCAAAATGGGTGCAAATTTAAAGTTTGAGGGGGGGGGGGTACAAGTTGAAAAATTGCTCCCCAGAGGGGCGCCAAATTGAAAGTTTGTCGCCGGGAAGGGTCGCTACGCCTCTGACCAGTTGTTCAATTGAGATGATTCAAATAGCACACATAATTAATAAAATATGACACTTTATTTCATGAGAAACTGAAAATTGACAGTAAAACATATTGTTAGCAGGACATTACAGCTGCTCCAAATCAGTTTAGAAAGCATTTAATATACCAGTAGAACAATTAAAAGGGTACGGCTAAACATACATACCTTATTTAAATTTACTTCCCATCCTTGAGCAGGCCTAAGTAGTTTCCCCTGATCAATGTCGAAAGCCTGTCAAAATACCCTCGGTAAGATTTATGGTTAAAGATTATACATGTATTAAAACAAACGTAATATTGAGAGCAGACCTAAGGAGCTTCCCTGATAGTCTTGAGATCTGTCAAAATACCCTTGGTAAGATTAACGCCTAAAGATAACACATGTATTTCAACAAACTTCCAATTGCGAGCAAGCCTAAGGAGCTGTCCCTAAACAGTCTTGAAAGTTGTCCAAAACACCATCGATAAGATTAACGCCTAAAGATAAAACTTGTATTACAACAAACTTCCTATTGTGAACAGGCCCAAAGAGCTGCCCCTCAGCAGTCTAGAGAGCGAGGTACAGACGAGGATCTTGAGACGAACAGACAACCCGTTGTTCAATGAGACATTCAAGTTCCCTATAATGGACCAGGACATTTCACATTACGTGCTGAGGTTCTTAGTCTGTGATCTGGATCAGTTCTCTAGGCACGTCATTGTAGGTGAGTTGTGGGTGTGGGTGTATCATGGAAGCGGGTGAGCAGTGGGTGCAAGTTTATTGCTAGTGTAGGTGGGTTGTAGTGTAGGTGTATAATTGGCTTATGTCAGTAGTGGATGGCGTGGTTGATGGGAAGAGCATTCAGTTCTGGGTCTGGATTGCGGGCTGCTGGACATCTTTGAGTACAACCAGCTCTGATGAGTGCCTGACTAACGATGGGGAAAGTAGGGACGGCTGGGAATTGTGTTGACCACACGATTCCTTCATATGCCGTGGTCAAGAAAAAAATGAACTCAACTTCAAGTGACCTATGCATCTTTTGGTTTGAAAGGAAAACTTTACTTGTGCTTATTTTTTTTTGTTTCTAGAGAGCGTGGGTGTGTAGTGGGCTTTGGTGTGTAGTAGGCGTGTATGTAGTAGGTGTGTGTGTTAAGTGGGCGTGGGTGTGTAGTAGGCGTGGGTGTGTAGTAGGCGTGGGTGTTAAGTGGGCGTGGGTGTGTAGTAGGCGTGGGTGTGTAGTAGGTGTGTGTGTGTAGTAGGCGTGGGTGTGTAGTAGGCGTGGGTGTTAAGTGGGCATGGGTGTGTAGTAGGCGTGGGTGTTAAGTGGGCGTGGGTGTGTAGTAGGCGTGGGTGTGTAGTAGGTGTGTGTGTGTAGTAGGCGTGGGTGTGTAGTAGGCGTGGGTGTTAAGTGGGCGTGAGTGTGTAGTAGGCGTGGGTGTTAAGTGGGCGTGGGTGTGTAGTAGGTGTGGGTGTGTAGTAGGTGTGTGTGTTAAGTGGGCGTGGGTGTGTAGTAGGTGTGGGTGTTAAGTGGGCGTGGGTGTGTAGTAGGCGTGGGTGTGTAGTAGGTGTGTGTGTGTAGTAGGCGTGGGTGTGTAGTAGGCGTGGGTGTTAAGTGGGCGTGGGTGTGTAGTAGGCGTGGGTGTTAAGTGGGCGTGGGTGTGTAGTAGGCGTGGGTGTGTAGTAGGTGTGTGTGTGTTAAATGGGCGTGGGTGTGTAGTAGGCGTGGGTGTGTAGTAGGCGTGGGTGTCATGTGGGCGTGTAGTAGGTGTGGGCGTGTAGTAGGTGTGTGTGTTAAGGGGGCGTGGGTGTGTAGTAGGCGTGGGTGTGTAGTAGGCGTGGGTGTCATGTGGGCGTGTAGTAGGTGTGGGCGTGTAGTATGTGTGTGTGTTAAATGGGCGTGTAGTAGGTGTGGGTGTGTAGTAGGCGTGGGTGTTAAGTGGGCGTGGGTGTGTAGTAGGCGCGGGTGTGTAGTAGGCGTGGGTGTTAAGTGGGCGTGGGTGTGTAGTAGGCGTGGGTGTCATGTGGGCGTGTAGTAGGTGTGGGCGTGTAGTATGTGTGTGTGTTAAGTGGGCGTGTAGTAGGTGTGGGTGTGTAGTAGGCGTGGGTGTTAAGTGGGCGTGGGTGTTAAGTGGGCGTGGGTGTGTAGTAGGCGTGGGTGTGTAGTAGGCGTGGGTGTCATGTGGGCGTGTAGTAGGTGTGGGCGTGTAGTAGGTGTGTGTTAAGTGGGCGTGGGTGTGTAGTAGGCGTGGGTGTGAAGTAGGCGTAGGGGTGTAGTGGGTATCTAGAAGGCTCAGTTGTATTGTTGGTGTATGCGAGTTGTGGGGTAATAGGGCTGGTAAGTAGGTCACCAACCAGTGCTATGGTTCAATAAAACTTGCATGAGCCGTAGAACTGGTTGGTGAACTTCTTACCAGCACTATAGGTACAGATGTGTTGCTGTTTGTACGTGGACGATAGTGCAGATGCACGATGAGTGCAGATGTGTTATGGGCAGTTGTGTGTAGGTAGGTAGTTGGCGCTAAGTGTGTAATGAGAGCAGATGAGTAGACAGCGTGTTTTAATAGTTGAGAAATAGCCATCAACAGCATACAGTCTACAGATAGTAAAGGATAGTAAACTCGTGTCATATTACGAGAAGTAGCCTTACTTGACAGTTAAAGTAAATAATCTGGGAGCTATCTCATTTAAATCAGTCACAATGAACAGCTATGTTATTGCTAAGTAATTATTCAATGCTTTGTACATATTGTAAAGTAGCATATTGTAAAATGATAAATTAATATAGTATTACGAGATTCCGAGAAGTAACCTAACTTGAAATGTAAAGTGAATAATATGGGAGATAACTCTTTAAATCATCAACATCTAAAAAACTAGGTTATTTCTCAATGCTTCTGACCAAGCTTGTAAATAACATTATAAACTTAAATTCAAATTAATAAACATTTTCTAATTTTTCTAAACTTTTATTCTACTTCTCTTTTTTAACAAGGTGAGACAGTTCGTGACCTCGCTAAAGAGGAGATACCTGTAGGGGAGGAAGTTTTATTCAATGATCTTCTGTTGGTTCCACAAGAGGTAGACACTAATGGAATGTTTACTTGCATTTTCAAATTCAGTAGAACATAACTGAGTCCACTCAGCTCTGATGTGTACCTAACTATTGTTAGGGAAAGCAAAGACGACTGGGCATAGTACTGGTCACATTATCCCTTCATATACCGAGGTCCCTGAAACAGATGGACTCTACTTCATCTGCCCCATGAGCCTTGGCACAAAAGGGAAAAGATGATGACATTGTAACACTACTCTCATTTCGGTTCAATTAAGCATCACTTTTTCTGATAATACATAATCCTTTTGCACAATAATAAGCCAACCTAAATAACAGTTAGATTTTATTTTTAATTTAAAGTGTCTTTTATTTATATAGTAATATATGGAATAGCTTAGTTTTTTTTAAAAAAAACCTAAGTAGATTGTGATGGAACATGTTTTTCTCCCCAGGAAAATCTGGGAGAGATCCATGTGGCTCTGATGTACCTGCCAACTGCCGAGAAACTCAGCGTCATGATACTCAACGCTAAAAATCTTCGAGTGGTTGATGGCGTAAAAAATCATATGGGTAGGAATTCTATTTCAATACAGTAAATTTGATAATTATCAAATAGGATCAGCGGGATTGTTATGATAATCTGCCACAGAGATTTGGATTAGCAGGATTAGAATAATACCTTGTTAAAAAGTTTGCATTAAAATGTTATTGAGTAATGTCTATTGCTTAAGATTTTACCACAAAGGATAGCTCATAAATATTTTTGATTTTGAGAGTAATATAAATTATTATAAAATCACTGAACTGATCCCATATATTCTATATATATATATATATATATATATATATATATATATATATATATATATATATATATATATATATATATATATATATTCCTAAATTTCAAAATTTGTCTACATTTAGTATTTTTTTAAAATAAAATATGCAACTAACTTTGTAAGACATTTTTGTTTACAGAACTCTACATTAAAGTCACACTTATGTTTGATGGGCGGCCACTTAAGAAAAGTAAAACAACTGGCAAACTGCATGACATGAACCCTGTGTTTAATGAAACTTTTGTCTTTGATGTTCCTGCCTACCAGCTGGATAAGATCTACTTCAGTATTGCTGTTATAGGAGTGGACAAGGTAAGTCGGTTCATGTAGATCATATAGGACTTGGTAAAGCAGGTTAGTGCAAATAGTTCACATACAAGTGGATCAGGTAAGTCAGTGCAACTAGTTCGTAGAGTCGTGGACATTTTGAGTTGTTGCAACCTGTACCTAAAGAAGGCAAGGAAGAGCAGTGCAGCAAGTTCATATTACTCTGCAACGATAAAACAGCATACAATGTTTCAATAGAACATGTCAGGAGTATAGTTGTATAATTATTAAATTAACAGCCAAACACACTAAACTTTTACAATAAGTTCAAAAAAAAAAATCTCGTTTACATAAATTTTCTCGATCTATCACACATTTGAATTACAGAAAATCTTCAGTTACTGGACAAAGAGAGACAACTCAGAAAAAAAACTCTTATTCTGTTGATTAAATAATTACCTCCCCTAAAACAAAAATACCAAATCATACCAATCTTGTTAAAAGGCAACAATAGAGATGTTTTTTAATGTGGATAAGAATTTAAATTTAGTAATTATCTCTACTTAATTAATATTACTACTGCTTAGTTTCGGAAATGCAAGCTATGTTCTTAAAAATCTGCCGTAGGTCCTAGTAGATGATTTGAGGTTTTGAAAACAAAATATTTTTTTACAGATTTGACTTTCATTTAGCTAAAATAATTTTAAATTATAATTCATATTTAGAAAAAAGCTTTTATTTACATTAATTTGATTTTAACATATATTTAAATTAATTAGTCAAAAGCATAATTTAGTATTTGTACTCTACAACAAAACAATATTTATGTTTGAAGTCAAAGATTGCTTAAGTTTATTGAAAATGCTCATTTTTCTTCTACTGGAACATTGTTCAGTCAAGGAATCTTGAGTTGTGTAAATGTAAAATGTTCCCTTTCATAGCCCGACTACATAATTTCATTCATTTTTACAGCATTGAGTAAGACAAAATATTCCAATACCAAATAAATTTTCAAAGCTTGCATAACTTGCACTTTATTTTAAGGATTAAAAAAAAAATATATTAAGGAAAATTTTATTTGTAGAAAATGTCTCGTAAAATATTTATGTCAACTAAAATTATTTATGGTTTCCCTAAAGGACAAAGAAGATGGCCGCCACTTACTTGGCCGGCTATACATTGGTGTGAACTTTGACTCCGACGCCAGAGCCCAGTGGCTGGAGATGGTTAACAATGCCAGAAAACAGGTCGCATGCTGGCACAAACTTCAGAGTTGAATGTCCAACAAACTTTGTTGGGTCTGTTTCAAATGTTAATAAATGTGGGTTTTTTTTAAACAGCTGTTAACAGTAATTAACTAAAAATAAAGTAATTTAATCTACTTAATAAAGAAAATTTTGAATAAAAACCATTAACATCATTGTTAGCTGATCTAAATTTTTTGGAAGAAGTTTTATCTTTTACTAATTTCATAATTATCAAAATTCTAGATTTAATGTTCAGTTTAAAAATGGAAATGAAATCACAAACTTCAATATGAAACACAAGAAATAAAATCTTTCAAAGAAAGGAAACTGTTGTGAATTGTTTTGAAAAATGTAAATGTTTAATATTGTCTTCTTTTTATACAACATTTCAGACACTGTTATTCAGTAAATCTTGATAATGTGTAAGAAATGTTAATGTTATTGTTATGTTAGGCCTGAATACAAGTTGTAAATATAATCTGAATTGATTTAACCTGATAATTTTATATACTTAACTTGGTGGTTATAAAGCTGTGGTTGTGCTAGCTTTACTTTGTAAATATAGATCTAGAATAGAAATTGGGTTTCAAACCAATAATTATGGGTAATAGACTTTGTTCCATTGTTTATCATGTTCAAATGGCCAGTGCTTGATGAAAAAAAAATCTTTTTTTTTGGCTTTAAAAAAACATAAATTGTATTGTTTTTTTTCATAATTTTTACTGAAATATACATTAAAAAAAAAAACTTTAATTAGGAATAATTATACAGATTAATTTATACAAGTCAAAAGCGAAAGAAATAAAAGTAATTTTATTGATATTGTAGTTTTTTTAAAATTATCTCTTTAGTTGATGAATTATATATGTCATTTAAAAAGCAAATTTTATACACCCACCATATAAGTCTTAAACCAAATGCATGCTTATAGTTTAGCTGCTACACCCACTTCAATAAGAACCACATTATGAAGGATATATAATTTTAGGTTTAATTCATTCAAATTTTAAAATTCCATTGTTTATAGTTTTTGTATTTAAATTTTATGCTTTTCATTCAATCCGGATTTAGTTGATTAAAAGACTTATCTCTTCTTTTTAGCTAACAGTGAATTTCAACCTAATTTTAACATGTAAAAGGCTAATTCATTTATTGTATTAATGCTAATGTCTACATTTTCTTCATAATCCTTGAACAGAGTAATGGCTTCACAGCCAACTATTATGCAAATAGATTTAGATTTTTCATAATTGAGTAAACTTGAAATATTTTAAAATATAATTTCTCCCAATCCATAAAACTCAAGCAGTCTGTTGCATTCTACTTGTTGATAATTCAAGATCACTAAAGCATTTTAAAAAGCCATAACTAAATTATTTAGAGTGAGTTAATGTATTATCATTTCTGTTAAATTCTTTGTTACATTGGTGTATGTAGCCTAATTAATGAAAAGATATACAAAAATCAATGAGTCGTTATACTTTCCTGCATGCTCTGAAACTCTCAACTAAATAATTTAACTGCTGAACTGTGAAAAATTAAATTTTATGATTTCAAAATATTTTGTCTTGTTGGGAATATTAAGGACTCAAAAAAAAAAACTAGTTAAGTTGAAAAAAATCCATGCTGAATTATAGAATATTATTTAAAGATTGTTATTGCTTTTAAATCACAATACATTGTTCATTAAAAAATAATTAATTTCTAAATAATGAACTCTTTAAAAATAAATAAAATCATTTTCTCCTGGTAATAAATATATCAAAGATGAAGTGAAAATTGTAAACAAGCAAGGTTAGGCGATTCATGAACAGAAAATCTTACTATTCTCATTTCTTTGTATAACTAGGTACCAGCAACAGTAAAAAAAAAACTGTTATGTAAATAAACATAAAGCTTGCCTATAAATTTATGTGAAAAACATAAAGCTCGGGAATCGGTTCTGTGATATCTTTGTAAAATAAAAAAATTTCTTTTCCTCTTCCGTACACATTATCACATATGGTACCTGTTAAGCACTTATAAATCTCACTTAATTCATATTTTGATTACAATTTTTTTAATCTAATCATTTTTAATTTGTCAAACTTTCATATTGGCAATTTTAAAAATTAACCTGTTTGTTCATGCATATGTTATCACTGTTGATCATGCAAAATGTTAGCTAGTTCACCAGGTAAATTTGGATGGTTGGATCCAAAAATAAAGTTGAAATGGATCTTAAATGTTGAATTGATAATGTATAAAAGTTGAAATGCAGCTAATGTGTTCATAAAATTTCACTTGTTTTTTTTTTAAAGAAAAGTTGTAATTAATTGGGCATTTTTTTTTGGAAAAAATTTAATTATATCTTATTATGTTGTGTTTAATGTGCATTAAATAATAATTCAATTTTTTCACTTAATGTCACTATACTAAACTAGTTGCATTAGAATCTAAAGTTTTTTTCTATGATTAATTAATTTTATTGTTAATTATCTTTTTTATATAGGGCTAGTTACATTTAAATAGCTCTACAACTAATGTATTTGTTAATTTGGTTAAGGTATTTGAATAATTATTTAATTAAATAACTTGTCATTAGTGTTAGTATGAGTTCAATGTGTTCAACTTCATAATAAAGTGTAACAAAACATGTGTATTGAAGAGAAATTACCCATAAAAACTTTTTCACATTTTAATGATCAACAAGTCAGGTACAATTGAATGTTCAGCACATACTTCACTGCAGCATTATATTTAATCAGAATTTTAGGGTAGGAGCAGAGAACTGTAATGTGGAACTGGAGGTATAACAACTGGTTACTTCCCTTCATTTAGCTGACACAAAAAGTCAGTTTTACAGTGTTGGGATTCGCTTTGGTTAGAATATATATATATATATATATATATATATATATATATATATATATATATATATATATATATATATATATATATATATACATTACTAATTATTTAATTTATAAAGTAAAGCCACTTAGGTGAGTGGGTAGCTTGTTTTGATAAAAAAAAGTAACTTTTCAGTGCATGTTAGGGAATTTGTGATCAAATATTTTAATTGATATTATGACAAGTCCACAGACAAAATCTGAAAACTAATTTTTCTCATCGAAGCAAAATGTTTATTAATGCTGAAATTGTACTTTTTTTTGTAAACTAACCAACATTGCAATAACCAGTGTTATTTTCTTGCACACTTAGGTGCGTGGGTAGCTTGTTTTGATAAAAAAAAGTAACTTTTCAGTGCATGTTAGGGAATTTGTGATCAAATATTTTAATTGATATTATGACAAGTCCACAGACAAAATCTGAAAACTAATTTTTCTCATCGAAGCAAAATGTTTATTAATGCTGAAATTGTACTTTTTTTTGTAAACTAACCAACATTGCAATAACCAGTGTTATTTTCTTGCACACTTAGCTCATGTATTTACTGTCATTAACATTTTAAGATATGATATGTTTAGAACTGGTAAAATGGGATGTAGAGATGCATATTAAAACTATGTAAACAAGAAAAGAGTTTTGGTTTTATTTGCATAAGCTAGTGTTAGATTTTTTTTTTTTTTTTTTTTTTTTTTTTTTTTTTTTTTTAACTATATCTACATTACTTCCCTTTATAAGAAAAATAAATATGGACACCACTCCAACAACAAAAATTCATACCTACCTACACAGCTGTGTATATTCTCCTACCTATATATATAAATAAATAAATTAAAAAAAAAAAAATAAATATATATATATATATATATATATATATATATATATATATATATATATATATATATATATATATATATATATATATATATATATATATATATATAGGCCTATATATATATATACAGGCTTAAAACCAATATTTGGGGGGAAAATACAATTGTTCTATATCTCTGGGCAGATGGCTTTGAAATATATTTTTGATTAATTCGAGTGCTAAATAGTCATTTAAGAGGTGCAAATTGAAAGTTTGAGGTGGGGGGAGGGTGCAAATCGAAAGTTTGAGGGGGGGGGGGGATGTGAATCGAAAGTTTGAGGGTGAGGTGCACATCGAAAATTGAAATTTTGTCCCCGAGAAAGGTCGCTACGCCTCTGGGGGGTGACACCATTAAGTGCCGCACCGGGTGACACCCGACCTCGCTACGCCACTGGTAGAGGGTTGGGGGTGTGATCTACAAGGAATGGGAGAAGTGACCGGAATTATTGTAGCGAAAATTTTGAAGAGAAGCTAGGGGAGGTTTGATTGTTATGGTTAGAGGTTACAGCCGAAAATATTAGCGAAGCGTTGCCTTTGTTTGTTATTTTTTTTTGTGTTCCTCAGACATGTAATTTACAGCGCCAGTTTGCCTTTAGTATTGCAGTTTTCGTCATCGGCTTGTGAGTACTGAAACAGATTTACAAAAGTAATATTTATTTCTGACATGTACTTTCATTCATTTAAGATGGTTTAATTATACAATTTTATTTTTAAACCTGAAAAATGCAAATGTGTAACTAAACGGCGAATGAACGAGCTGTAAAAAGAAAAAAAAATATGACATCAAGCCTCATCTCTATATTCCTTATATAAACCCAGACAATAACACGCCCTCTCATCTCTTTCAACTAACCCACCCCATAACAAACGATGATGGAAGGCTCTTGCCTCCCTAGCAGCACCCCCCCCCCCCCCCCCCCCACTACAGTAGCTTCACACAACCAAGTCAAAACACACGTACCACTGCCCCCGACCGGTCCACAGCGACCTCCCCCCTCCTCCATAACACTTTCGTCCCGTTGGTCGCACAACTTCGTTCATATGACCCCCCCCCCCCCCCACTCTTTTTTTTTAAACTGACCCCTTTTTTTTCCTTTCCCTTGCTTCAATTCAGGTTACAAACTCCCCGTTTTGCAAATAATTCTGTAAATGTTAGATCTAGATGTCTTATACAATGATGTGTAACCTTTATGTAAATTTTATGTAAATTGGTTTGCTGTAAAACCTTTATGTGAGTTACTACAGACATATGCACTCAAACATGTTGATGCTTCTTATTTTAATTGCAAATGCACATTTTTTTTTTCAAAATATTAAAATGAAAATAATTTACGAATAACAGATGATAAAATTAAAGTGCCCTGTTATTTTATTTTATTAGTACAAAGTCTGAATTAAAACTGATTAAGATTTTTACGGAATAACTAAAATTGTCAGATAATATTTTCTAAACAATTGACTAACACACTTATTTTTAAATAACAATCAAAATGAAATAATACTTTTTAGAAAGTAGTTTTCTTTTTTTTTAATACTAATGAATTTCTGTGTATTTAAACTTCGATTGAACCAACAGATAATGGTTTTTAATCTTTGCAATTTTGAATGTTAAATGGGAAGTAAGCAGGACAGTTCATTTTTTATTTTAAGCAACTGTAAGTAATTTTTTACTTCGCAATTTTTCTAAACAATGATATTCTATTTAAATTAAATTTATTTGGTCATCTTTATTTGGTCATCATCAAGTGGTTAGTGTGGATTTTATTTCAGACTACCGCCGTAACGAATCCATTTAACTTATCAATATAATGTTACTTGCTTTTGCATAGCTTTCTTTATAAATGTGTGCTGAACTCATAAGGAAAGCCTACTGATTTGTGCATAAAGTTGTTTTACATATGAAAGCTATACGTACATGATATTGATACTATCTGTTGCATAGTTTTGTTTGACATATTTATACTTAAATGTTGAAATTTTCATTCAGTAATTGACGACGAATTTCAGTAACCTACTGGTTATTATGTAGCAGCTTTTATTTTTATAACAGCGATTTCTTTGTAAAATGTTTCTGACCTTTGTTACCGTATTATTACGGATATTGTTATATTTTAATTACAATGTATACATACGTCTGGGAAAAAACACGAAATAACCGCTTAGTTACTGGTTTAAAAAGAAAACATTATCTGAGAAACTGTGAGGTCACATTTTCTGTATACGCTACCTAATCCCACTCAATAAGTCCAACCCTCCCCCCCCCACCCCTTAGCCGTGTAACGTGATTTTAGGGGCGTCCACTTAAGTACAGTTTACAATTTTATATAAACAAAAATCATCCACCTTTTTTGTACTTGTTTTTTTCTACCTGGTTTATACATTTTGTAATTTTTATACAAATATTCTGTATTAATATTTTTTCTAGATCTAACATTTAAAGCAAGCTGTATTTGGAAAAAAAATTTCAGTTATAGCTGTAGGGACCAGAAACAGTCGCGATTACAGAAAAACCGCAAAGTAGTGTTACCCTCTCATATATGTTTTTTTGGTACAATATCAAAAAGTATCAATGAAACCACAAATCTAGCAAATACATGCCCCATACATTAACATTACGTGTAACAAATCCACCCTTTCACAATTAGCCCCTAATAAATACACCCCACATAAACCGACATCTACCGCTTTACACCAATTTATCTACCGCTACAAGCAGTCGCTACAAACCCTGCCCTCACATCACACTTTCAGCCATTACACACACACGCAGTTTACAATCACACACCCAGTTTAGAATCACACACGCTGTTTACAATCACACACGCAGTTTAGAAACACACACACAGTTTATAATCACACACACAGTTTACAATCATACACACTGTTTACAATCACACACCCACACAATTTACAATCACACCCACTCAGTTTACAATCACACACCCACACAATTTACAATCACACCCACACAGTTCACAATCACATACCACACAGTTCACAATCACACACCCACACAGTTCACAATCACACACCCACAGTTTACAATCACATACACACACACAGTTTACAATCACACACACAGTTTACAATCACACACACAGTTTAGAATCACACACACTGTTTACAATTACACACACAGTTTACAATCATACACACACAGTTTACAATCACACACACTGTTTACAATCACACACACAATGTTTACAATCCCACACACAGTTCACAATCACATACCCACACAGTTTACAATCACACACCCACACAGTTCACAATCACACACCCACACAATTTACAATCACACCCACACAGTTCACAATCACATACCACACAGTTCACTATCACACTCATACAGTTCACAATCACACACCCACACAGTTCACAATCACACACCCACACAGTTCACAATCACACACCCACACAGTTCACAATCACACACACACAGGGTTTACAATCACACACACACAGGGTTTACAATCACACACACAGTTCACAATCACACACACTTTACAATCATACACCCACACCGTTTACAATCACACCCGCGCCATCAGCTACCCCCCCCTCCCCACCAAGGCTAGCGATTGTACGTGATGTGGGCCTACACACCTGCCACATGTGGTACCTTATCTAACACAGCGTGACCACAGCATCAATGGTGTACAAGAACAATACACTCCATTGTTCTTTTCTGTTTGTTTTTTTGTTACAAAACGTTACACTAGTCTTCTTCATCTTTGTTAAGTATTACGTGTCAACTTAATTATTGCGCCATATAGCCGTTGACTCCGGTTTTAGCTTGCTTTCAAAACGGAGTCTGATTGAGAGTTGTTTCTGCATATCTTTGCTTCACTTCGACCCCAATAAAAATAAATCATAATTAAATCATATATTATACATTTTATTTCACCTTTTTCGAATAAAATCTTTAAGAATAAAACGGGAGTAATCTCCCCTAAACTTTCTCGAATATTCTTATTAAATACTACAGGAGATCCAACTCGGGATTTAGACATGCTTTTTAATAAAAAAAAATTTATTATAGTACTTTATAAATGCTTTTTTTTTTGAGAAATCGGAATAACGTAAAGCACTGCTTCCAGTTACCGGAAATTACTTAAAATTTGACAGAAAGAAGAAAATTGGCTCTTTTACTTATGTTCAAATTTTGTCTATCTATCTCAAAAAGTACTCAAGTAAAAGGCTTTTAAAAAAACAAAAGTAAAATAAGTCCAACTTCCGCTTCGCGGAAATCGCCGAAAATTTGCTACAGAACAACAAATTATAATATCATATATGAAATTTCATCAACCTAGCTTTAACAGTACTGAAGTTATCTTGATCACAGACACACAAACACACACCACACACGATTTCTACACGATTATAATACTTCTTTTATACTCCGTATAAAAACATAAAGATTTATTATAATTCTTTCCCTTGACCGAAAAATAAAAACGTTATCGCCCTTGTATGATTACTTTGATCAATGTATCTATTGTCCCGTACGCCATTATTGTCTCCGCGATCGACTAAACACACGACTACTCGTGTTTGTGTTGTAGTAGCTGTCGTGGTTTGTCACCAATCGGTTGTTGATCTACCTGTGACACGTGACAGAGTAGGTAAGTCAATGTTGACATACTAGTAGCCGGATGAGGGGGCAGGCGATTTTGTTTCCTCGTCCCACAGGGAACTCTGCATCTGTGTTTACCTACTGATTGGATTACGTACCTGTAACCTATAGTCACTTAACGACTAATCAATTCCAGTGCGTCACTCAACAATCAATAATGCAATTAGTAACTTCACTAAATAGTTTTAGTAAGTAGGCTTGCTTATATCAATATACATCAATTTCTACCTATATATATATATATATATATATATATATATATATATATATATATATATATATATATATATATATGTGTGTGTATTCGTTTTTTTTTATTTCTCTCCAATGTGATTGCACTTGACCCATGAATGACCTGTAACTCAAATATCCTTTATTTTACGCTCCACTGAGCGCATTAATAGAATAGACGGTATTGATTTGTTTACTTATGAACCGATGCAAGTCAGCTTAGCTTTGTCTTCCCCAGCTGTGACACTCAGAGAAAGCAATTAATCAGTGTATCGACTCAGTAGGGTAGGCAGGGAGGGGGGGGGGGGGGTTGGGGGGGGGGTCATTAACCCCCCCATAGACCCCTCGGTATATATATAGTATGAGGAGGGGTTGGGGTGCAATCAGAAGTTTGAGGGGGGGGATGCAAATCGAAAGCTTGAGGGGGGGGGGTGCAAATCAAAAGTTTGTCCCCGGGTAAAAATTGGAATCCCCCTTTAGGAGACGATCCTGGCTACGCCACTATATCGACTAAATAGATACATGCTTGGTGTATTAAAATCGGTAAAATTAAAGTGTTACTGATTGTCTTTTCACTAAAGTACAATTTGACATACACAAAGTTATAGAAAGTACACTTGAATAAGAAACTCCCAAATTCAAATCTTAATTTAGTTTGTTGAAATATAAAATTGTGATTTGTCCAACCAAGTGTTTGCATAGAAAGATCGCACTTTTCCTTGTATTTTATTTAGAAGACGAGAGTCTTTAATTTTACATGAGCTAATGAAAAAAAAAACACAAAGGGGTCGATGATATCATAGTAAGTCGGTTGTGTGAGTGCGTGGCCTATATATTGTGCACGTTCATAACTTTCTGCTATTTGTATCGTTTGCCTAATTCTGGCTTCAGCGTCATCCCCCAACCGTTAATATATTCATTCATTACCATAATTATAGAACAAATGTCAACGTTGCTTAAACCAAGCCTCAACCCCTCTTCCGCGTTGCATCCTAATCTGACACTAAACTACAAACTCTTACATAGTGTTTTTATGCGATAGAAACGTTTTTCTGTTTGTTGTTTTTCTTAGCAGATCATTTTGGGGTTTTACGGTGATTTTTATCAAATCGATGTTTAATTTTTATAAGTTTTGTTTTCTGCGATTGTGTTGTCCCTTTGCCCCCCCCCCCCCCCCCCCCCATTCCTGACGTAATTAGCGCAATTTCCATACTGACAATTGCGATTATTCGATGGATGCGTGTCCGCAGCTTTAAGTCGTATCTCCTCCTTAACGAAGCAATATTGAGGACTAGTTCCAAAGCAATTATGTTAAGCAAGTTATGAGGATGAACATAGGCCAAAATAATTCCGGGTTTCTTTCATGGATTTCCCAGAAAAGCCAAAAAACCTCGAAAAAATGCAGTTTTTGGCCCATATCTCGGCAACCAGACCACTTAGCGACTTGAAACATTTACCAATCGATTCCTGCCATAGTTTAGAACAATATTGCCGAAGACAGTTTTCATAACTATCCTTTCGTTCGGTCACAAAAAATTAAAAATTGTTATGGATAACATAAGATAATTGCGCTTAAATTGTCACTAGACTTTTATTAACTTGTTTTTTTCTATACACTCACTGGCAAATATCTATAGACCGGCAAAACCGCAAGCTGGCTCTTCATTAGCCCGTGAGTACGGAACTGTGTTTTAATATCTATGTGTATATGTATAAAATATTTGTAAAAATTGAATTGCCACCTTCTCAATTCATCTAGCTTCACAAACACATCACCACAGCCGCTTACCTATACAACCTTTTAAAGCGCGCGTACTAGTCCACAATAAGGTAGTACAAGCTTTATCATACAAATACACAATGATGATCAACTGTGTGATTTTTATATATGGGGTATGTTCAAACCATATATATATATATATATATATATATATATATATATATATATATATATATATATATACAGAGAGAGAGATATATAGATATAGATAAAGATATAGATAAATATTAATAACTTGGAACATGGAACAGAAACTTGCGCAGTCTCCGAAAACAACTTAAATAAAACAGCAGTCAAATTTGTATCCGTGGGGTAGCGTATGAGCCGCCCCCTCAATCCTGTCTACAGAACTAATATAAGCAAATACGTTTACTCTGTTCAGAAGTATTTGTTAGTTTTGTTCAATTACCTTTATCCAATACAATTATTGTAATAAGCCACAATGATCACTGAGTAGCAACATGGGGAAATGCAATTCTTATATTGGTATCGAGATTCAGGTAACAGGTTTCTCAAGAACCCTTGTAGATTGATTACGTTAATTTATTGAGAATTATTGCCCATAAGCCTGAACTATAAATAAAAACTAATTCGTAGACCCTTGAATCCCTTATAGTATTTGATAGTATGATTAAAGTGTACTTATTGATCATGTATTGGCTAAGTAGGAGATAGCGTGAGATGAATTGTAAACATAGTTTTTTCCACACATCTCTTCGGGGAGAGGGGGGGGGGTGCTTAGAGCCCTCCCCCTCCCCCCCAACGAACAAAATGGAATTTACATAGAAAACATATTCTTTTACCAGTGTCCCTCACCACCGGAAAATGTTGGTGTTCCCCCCCCCCCCCCCTCCCGGAGAAAAAAGTCTTGAGGAAAGACTGCTTGTAAACACACTGTTACAGCTATGTAGCCGAATAAAATAGCTCAAATCTGCAATCCAGAAACGTTCGAATTTTTAAAATAATCAATATGATACTGGTTCATTCGACTGTTTCTAGATCGCTCAACTAAAATACATATCCTGCATATATTGAGAGAATACAAAGGCTATAGATGCAAATCCAAAACGAAAAGCAGGCTGAAATCGGAGTCCATAGCCTCAATGGCGCATAACCAGTTAACACGTATACTTAATTGTGTTGGGAGGAATCCCTTCCAACACTAAAATTAAGAAAGAAGAAGAAGAAGAAATGTGGATAAGGCTGCAGGAAATATCCGTCATCTAACATAAAAATGACTTAAAGGTGCTTTAGAGGTTATACTGATATACAGAAAAGATCTATAATCTGTGTTATTGATGAAGTACTATTTTGTTGCTGTACCTGCAAAATAGTAATGGTAGATTCGTCGTGGTGAGAATTCCTTTGTCTTTTACGCCAATTTCGGCTATCAGAAGGTTCGCCCTGCTGAGGTGTGGCCACAATTAGAGCTTAAGAGCTGCCTTTACCAGAGCTAAGATTATCATGCTCGGTGCTCATGAACAGATTTACTTAGAGCTTAAGAGTAGTCATAAAGTTTTACTTAGAGCTTAAGAATAGTCATACAGGTTTACTTAGAGCTTAAGAGTAGACATAGAGTTTTACTTGGAGCTTAGGAGTATTCATACAAATTTACTTAGAGCTTAAGAATAGTCATACAGTTTTACTTAGAGCTTAAGAGTAGTCATAAAGTTTTACTTATAGCTTAAGAGTAGTCATACTTGGAGCTCAGATTCAGCCATTTTCTGAACTAAAATATAGTCATTTACATGGCGCAGGTGAAGCCTTTCTTGGGACTAAAGTGAATCAATTCTCACAGCTAAAGTTTGAGTATTTTAGACCCTAAGTGTAGCCATTATCAGAATTAAAGTGTAGCACTTCTCATAGATTAAGTGTAGCCACTCACACACATGTAGCTCATTTCACACAATTGTATGTCACTCAAACAGTTATTCTATTTACAGAGGGTAGCTCTTTCATATAGGCGTAACAAATTCACACCTTATTTAGCCCATTGGCACAATTGTAACCATTCACACCGATGTAACCCATTCACACCTTATGTAGCCCATTGACACAAATGTAGCCCATTGACACTCGTGTAAAGCCCGTTGACACAAATGTAGCCCTTTCACACCAGTGTAGCCCATTAACACAAATGTAGCCCATCGACACAAATAAAGACCGTGGCACAAGTGTAGCCCATTCACACCAATGTAACCCATTCACACTCATATAGCCCGTTGACACAAATTTACACCGATGTAGTCCATTCACACCAGTATAGCCCGTTGACACAAATTTAACCCATTCACACCAGTGTAGCCTACTGACACAGATAGAGCTGTTTCACGCAGCTGGTGCCCATTGTTTTATATTCTGCTTTCAAACTTTCTACAGCACGTAATTCTGAATAAATTGACTTTCTTGATACACAATGGATTTGTTCCTTTAGAACTTGGTTTGAAACACAATGAATGTATTACTTTGAAGCTTGGCTCGAATCACAATGTATTTGTTCCGTTGTAATTGTAGCTTGGCTTGAAACACAATAAATTTGTTACTTTGTAGATTGGCTTGAAACACAATAGATTTGTTCCTTAAGAACTTAGCTTGAAATTGAAGGATTTGTTCCTTGAAACTTGGCTATACTTAGGGGTCATCCATAAATGACGTCACACTTTTTTTGACGACTTTTACCTCCCCCCGCCCTCTCCCCTCCGTCACACATCGTCAAAAAAAGCCAGACCCCCCCTAAAATGACGTCACACCTCAGCCTACAACCCCCCCCCCCTCAAAATTGCTGTTGAATTTTTCTTAAAACATTGATATTTTTCCAAAATCTTGTCTGAACTCTGTCAAAATAGAGTATTTTGATCAATTCCTATTACAATTTATTAAAACAGTTTTCTCAAACACGAAATAACGGCTAAAATTCGTTTTCTAACATTGCTTATTTATACTACAAAAGTGTGACGTCGCACCATCTGAACAGCCCCCTCCCCCTCATCACACACCGTCACAAAATTACGGACCCCCCTCCCCCTACGAGTGTGTCGTCATTTATGGACGGCCCCTTACTTAAGTCTAATTACATATACATTAATGTAATAGATCCCCATTGTAGAGCTTAATATCCAAAGTCATAAGCTCAGACGTAAAAGAACACCCGTTTCCTGGGCGTTTCCTAGACGCACTTGCGCACTGGATGAACTAATTATTATTGCATAAAATTACCTGCTATTTATCAAACACATCTGTGGGGTTGTAGGGGGGTGAGGAAAATAGGTCGACTGTGTAGCGATATTTTGTTACCCCAATCTAACACACACACAGAGAAACTGAGTAAATACTTGTTACATAATGCCAAACGA
Source organism: Physella acuta (assembly GCF_028476545.2). Lineage (NCBI taxonomy): Eukaryota > Metazoa > Mollusca > Gastropoda > Physidae > Physella > Physella acuta. The sequence continues at coordinate 220,039 of NW_026732319.1, forward strand.
TTGCACGGAGACTGGGCTGTGACCTTGATTTGCATTGACATTGAGAATTATCGAATCATCAAGAATTGTTTCCTCTCTATTCGACATCAGCGAAAATGTCAATGCCTATAAACGAATGTAATCTTTCTAAATTAGAATTACTAATTAGCTTGGACTCGTGTGGAAGAATATATACCGTATCAAAGAAATCCTCTGAATAGATTTCTAGATCAACAGTTAATATAAACTATATAATTCTAACCTTGGGCGTAACCAGCTTTGATTTTTTTGGGGTGAGGGGCGGGGACGGCCGGAATAAATAATTAGGAGTCAGCACCTAACCCAGATGTTGGTATAAATATCCCAGAGATTGGTTAGTGCCACTTCATTCGATCTCAGAACGGCCATTGGGAGACATTTGTTCAGGTTAGATCTGATTTACGATACCTTACTTACATTTTGCCTATTTTATATATATATATATATATATATATATATATATATATATATATATATATATATATATATACATAAATGCATATATATATACAATATACATATATATACAGGTATACATATATATATATATATGTATGATATTTATATGTGGTATATACATATATATATATATATATATATATATATATATATAAATATATATATCTTTGTATATATATATCTTTGTGTATATATATATATATATATATATATATATACAAAGATATATATATATATATGTAACTAGGGTAAGTTACCAAAGACTGGATTCATACTATTGATAGAAACGCATCACGGTCTGATGCAACGATGTGGATTGATGGCGATCGCAAAGCCGCGGCGCAGTATGACAGGCTGATGTAACTAATGGTAATTATTACGATATACGAGGGGATGATGGGAAGGCGACGGGTAGAGAGAGACAGTTGAGAAGGGAAAGCCGAACTGTAGAGACGTGTGGAGTAGGAGTAGAGTATCAAGTTGGTTACTGAACGGGTTAGCCGTATATTGTGTTAAGAAGGACAATAGACATGTGTATTCAGTTATATGAAGCCTAGTGAGGACTGTTGGGGGTCAGTTGATTCAGACTGTTATTTTGAAACATCTCTCTTGATTCATTATATTATTGTGAAGCATTCTTTGATTCATGTAATAAAAGGATCAATAATGAACCTGCATCTTCGAGTATCTATGCTGTGGTCAATGTTGTGTGGAATGAGTGGTTAGACTCGTTACATTTGGCGCTGCGAGCAGGGTGAATTCAATTAGACTTGCCGCTTTAGCCAGGGAAGGTCACATTTGGCGTTGTCGGCAGGATAGACTCGGGGAAGGTCACATTTGGCGCTGCGAGCGGGATGAATTGAACGAGACCAGCCGCTTGAGGCACCCATAGTCAACCTAGTTCATAACTGTGTTTAGTGTGTGTGTGAATTCGGACATTCAGGAACAGTGAAAATTGAGGAACGAGGAAAATTTTTTCATACACACACGGTAAGAAAGAACTCTTTTTTTTTACTTACGGAATAAAATGTCTACTCTGGACGAGAAGCAGACCCATATAGTGGTCCTACCCAGAGAGTCCCACATTAACAAATTTTACGGGGACGGTGATCCCACGTTAACCAACAGGTTCAGTGAAGAGGTCAAAGCGGCCTGGGCCTCGAGAGGCATGTCACCAGAGGAAAGATTAAGACTGCTGATGGGCAGCATAGGAGAGACGGTTAGGGCAGAGGTCAAATGCCACGATAAAACCATCCAATCAGATCCAGATAAGGTGCTGGATCTGATTATGGAGACCTTTGGGGAGAGACGGTCGGGATCGCAACTGCTAGCAGGGTTCGTAGGCTTGAGGCAGAGATTGGCGGAGAGTGTGATGGAGTACTCACACCGGATGAATAGGGCCTTTGATTCGGTAAAGGTCAAAACACCGGACATTGATGTACGCCTACTGAGGGACCATTTCATTGAGGGGCTGGCAACCCCGATCCTAAGAAGAGAGTTGAAAGAGGAGGTCCACAAAGAACCGCAGTTGACCTTCCTTCAGGTCAGGAACTCAGCGATCCGCAGGTCCGAGGATGAGGACCAATCGAACTGTTCGGTGGACAAAGTCTCTGTGCCTGAACAGAGACAATCCCCACCCACAGGGGCCGACACGATGGAGACCATGATGGCTCAACTGTTGGCCCACCTAGATAAGGTTGACCAACGTTTGGAGAGGTTAGAAAGCAGGTCAACAGCTGAGAATCGGGAAAAGAACGGGACAAAACAGGGACGGGTTGGACGGCCGCGTCCGGCCAAGCCATCACTCCAATGGACGGCCGACGGTCGGCCAATTTGTTTGTCTTGTTCACAACCCGGACATATGGCACGGTACTGCCAGGGAAAAGGGTCGTCCTCTGTAAGGCAGGGCCAGGCTACAGAGGGGCGAGGGTATGGCCCAAGAAGCAAAATGATGGGAGTCTGTCCCGAAATGGTGATTACGATTGGGGACATCGCGGTGAAGGCAATTGTGGATACAGGCTCCCAGGTGACGACAATCACGGAAAATTTTTACACCAAATGGATGAAAGGAAAAGACCATAGGTTGAGGCCTGACACATGCATGCGCCTGACGGCAGCTAATGGACTAACCATTCCATACTGTGGTTATTTTCTGGCGGATGTCGTGGTGGCAGGACATAGGTTGAAGCAGGTTGGGGTGTTCGTGACGAAACACAACCTAGAGACAAATGTGTCAAATATACCTTGCCTGTTGGGCATGAATATTCTTGGCCAGTTGCCAGAATTTCTTACAAATATTGTCGGATCGACCACACCAGGTCGGGGATCCAAGTTGGCCAGGTTTGCCAAGACCAGAGGAAGGACAGCAGTCCCGGCAAACACGGTCAAGGCAATCACATTACAAATTGGTGATAGAAGCGTGAATGGTGATGTGATGATAGAACCATGTGGCGCCGCACTGAGGGCAGGCGTCGTGTTACTGCGGACATACACATCAGCGGAAAATGGACTAGTTCAAGGACTAGTGGCAAATGTTTTGGATGAGGAAATTTTTATACCGCCTAACACTCTGGTAGGAGTACCACAGAACGTCGAGGTACAAAGGTCGGCACAGTGCATCGAACTGAGCAATACCAGCAGTAATGAAGTAACAATTAGGTCGGTCAATGTGACGGCCGAGGTGAAGAAAGAAGATGGCCGATCATATACATTCCCGGAAACTGAGGACCCAAAACTAAATGAATTGCTGAATAAATACAGTGATATATTTGCCTCGTATGAGGGTGATTTGGGTTACACGGAAGTAATAAAACACCAGATAACCTTACTACAAGACAAACCGGTGGCGCAACCTTATCGAAGATTACCACCGAGTCACTACTCTGCGGTGAAAGCACACCTGAACGATCTACTAAAAAAGGGAATTATTACAACCAGCACTAGCCCGTATGCGGCACCGATAGTAGTGGTAAAAAAGAAGTCAGGGGAGATAAGACTGTGTTGTGATTACCGGAAATTGAACAATATCACAAGAAGGGATGCATTCCCCTTGCCTCGTATTGATGAATGTCTTGATGCGTTGGGGGGAGCAAGATTTTTTTCTACCTTGGATTTGGCTAGTGGCTACCACCAAGTGGCCATGCACCCCAACGATCAACATAAAACTGCATTTATTTCTCCATTGGGACTGTACGAGTGGACCCGTATGCCGTTTGGTCTAACTAATGCACCTGCTACATTCCAGCGAGTAATGCAGAGTGCTATGAGTGACTTTCTATTTCAAATAATGTTGGTGTACTTGGATGATATACTGGTTTACTCAAAAACTTGGGAGGACCATCTAGAAAGATTAGAACAAGTGTTTCTCCGTCTTAGGGAGATAGGAGTAAAGCTGAACCCAGACAAATGCTGCTTCGGTCTGAACTCGGTACATTTTTTGGGTTACGTGATTTCGTCGGATGGCATCGCCACTGACCCAGATAAAATTGCAGCTGTTAAAGAATGGAAACAGCCAACAACTACAGTAGAGGTCAGATCATTCTTGGGCTTTGCTTCCTATTATAGAAAATTTGTGCCTGGTTTTGCAAAAATTGCCGCACCATTGCATGACTTGGTAAACAAAATGACAAAGAAACACAGTAAGGAGAAAAAGAAAGGTAAAACACAACGGATAGGTGAATTATGGACTGAGGAATGCCTGAACTCGTTTAAGCTATTGAAAAAGGCTTTGACAGAGGCGCCGATATTAGGATACGCAGACTTTGACAAACCATTTCGGCTAGAAATTGACGCCAGCTCTAAAGGTCTGGGAGCTGTGCTATCACAACATCAAAAGCAAGGTTTCAGGGTTATTGCGTATGCCAGTCGAGCTCTGAAGGAATCAGAGAAGAACATGACAAATTACAGCGCCATGAAACTAGAACTTTTGACATTAAAATGGGCTGTGACGGAAAAATTCAGGGACTATCTATTAGGTGCTAAATGTGTGGTATACACTGACAATAACCCCCTCAGTCACCTAAAGACAGCAAAGTTGGGATCCATCGAACAGCGATGGGCAGCAGAATTGGCACTCTTTGACCTGGAGATAAAATTTCGCCCGGGGCGGTCTAATGGCAATGCGGACGCCTTATCAAGGAATCCTTACGAGAGACCGGGCGATGAGGAAGAAACGCTGACAGGAATATGTGAGGTCAGAGCGTCAACAGATATCCCTCACGGGGTGCAAGTGAGGCAGAACGGACAGACCGGGGTGGAGCACATTTCCACAGAGCCCGGACATATGGACATTGGTGATTTTAGTTGCCTTAATCACAAAGAGATAAGAGATGCCCAGAGAACGGATAGTGGCTTACAGCCGCCTTTGAAACACGTCCAGGAACAAAAATTCCCAGGAAGAAGGGAAAGAGAACAATTTGGTCGAGAAACAAAGAAAATACTGAGTCAGTGGGACCGTCTCAGTATAAAGGATGGTGTTCTCATGCGGAGAATTCATGACCAAATAGATGGGACAATACAACAGGTGGTGGTGCCTGGACAATTACGAGAAGAAGTGCTAAGGTTGGCACATGACAGGGCAGGACACCAGGGTCAGGACAGGACGCACAAAATATTACGACGGAGGTGTTACTGGCCCAATATGGAAATGGAGGTCAAACGCCATTGTGAGGTTTGTGTGAGGTGTCAGCATGCGAAAATGCCAGTTGTCAAAATGAGACAGCCATCGGGACACCTATTAGCGACAAAACCACTAGAGATTGTGGCTATGGACTTTACGTCGTTGGAGCAATCATCGGATGGGACGGAACATGTGTTGGTAATGACTGATGTTTTCACCAAATGGACTGTGGCGGTGCCCACACGAGATCAGACTGCCAAAACAGTGGCAAAGGTCTTAATAGAACATTGGTTCATCAAATATGGCATACCAAGACAATTACACTCTGACCAAGGAAGGGCCTTCGAGTCAGAAGTAATTAACCAACTGTGCAGCCACTACGGGATCAACAAATCTAGAACAACCACATTTAATCCGAAAGGAAACGGACAGTGCGAGCGGTTCAACCGCAGCATGCATGATTTGCTGCGTACGCTAGAACTTGAACAGAAAAAACGTTGGCCTGATTTTCTCCCAGAGTTGGTATATCTATACAACTGCACACCCCATGCCACAACCGGCTTTTCGCCATACATGTTGCTGTTCGGACGGGAGGCTCGACTCCCCCTTGACTTGTTCCTAGGAAAAAAGGAGAGTATGACTGGCTCATACACTGCACTGGAATATGTGAATGAACATATGAGACGAATTAGAGAAATGTACAGGGTAGTACAGGAAAGACTAGAACATGAAGCACGGCGAAGGGAACCGCCGGTACAGACAAAGGACCCGCCACTCAAACTGAACGACAGGGTATTACTGCGTAGCCACCCGTTAGGCAGAAACAAAATCCACGACCTCTGGGGACAGGAGATATGGCAAGTCGTGGAGATGCCTAAAGTAGCAGGTGGCCCCTTTAAGATAAGACCCATCGATCACACCAAACCGGATCGGTGGGCGAATATTGCTCAATTAAAGAAATATTGTCATAGTCAAGAAGAGCAGTTACACACAAAGAAACCTAAGACAATTAGGGAACCGGAAACTACAACGGAAATTCTCATACCCATCCCGGAACCATGTCACCATCAACAGCGCAACAGCGATACACAAGGGGAGGATACCGGCAACAAGGAGGATCCCGGTCCCTCCAAAAGCAGAGAGACAGTAGACCATCAGATAAGTGGTCCGCGGAGAAGTTTGAGAAACAGAAAGAATACGAAATTTTTTGTCAGCAACCATCAATTCTTTCATGGTCGCGCTGGTATGAGAACAGACTGTTCAAAAAGTCATAAAAGTGAACTGGTGAAGGCACCAGACGAAAAAAGGTGGATGTGAATTCTAGAACTGTTTTGTGTCTGAGGAAGATGTTACGAATGTGACGACATTGACAGTGAGTGGAACAATAATTTTTTTTTACGGCGGTGCTTTTGACATTGAAGGAGTGCACCTGTCAAGCGTTGTTTGTGGTTGAAAACACACAAAAAAAAGGCGGGGGTGGATGTAACTAGGGTAAGTTACCAAAGACTGGATTCATACTATTGATAGAAACGCATCACGGTCTGATGCAACGATGTGGATTGATGGCGATCGCAAAGCCGCGGCGCAGTATGACAGGCTGATGTAACTAATGGTAATTATTACGATATACGAGGGGATGATGGGAAGGCGACGGGTAGAGAGAGACAGTTGAGAAGGGAAAGCCGAACTGTAGAGACGTGTGGAGTAGGAGTAGAGTATCAAGTTGGTTACTGAACGGGTTAGCCGTATATTGTGTTAAGAAGGACAATAGACATGTGTATTCAGTTATATGAAGCCTAGTGAGGACTGTTGGGGGTCAGTTGATTCAGACTGTTATTTTGAAACATCTCTCTTGATTCATTATATTATTGTGAAGCATTCTTTGATTCATGTAATAAAAGGATCAATAATGAACCTGCATCTTCGAGTATCTATGCTGTGGTCAATGTTGTGTGGAATGAGTGGTTAGACTCGTTACATTTGGCGCTGCGAGCAGGGTGAATTCAATTAGACTTGCCGCTTTAGCCAGGGAAGGTCACATTTGGCGTTGTCGGCAGGATAGACTCGGGGAAGGTCACATATATATATATATTTATATTTATATTTATATTTATATTTATATTTATATTTATATTTATATTTATATTTATATTTATATATATATATATATATATATATATATATATATATATATATATATATATATATATATATGTATATATATATATATATATATATATATATATATATATATATATATAAATATATATATATATATCTGTAACCACGTGTGATCTGATTTATTACCCAACAGGTGACAAAATGAAGACCATTCTTATATTTCTTGCCACGTTTGCCGTGACACAAGCCACAACTGTCACGTTATCAGCTGGCGACGTGGCTGCCTTCCTTAAGGCCCACAACGAAGTGCGGGCCGGGCTTCAACTCCCACCCGTGGTGAGTTCATCAACTTTTCTACCTTGTTGCCTCAAAGCATGTCATCCATCTGGTGATCAATTCTACTGTCTCCATCTACTGATTCTATTAAAATGTGGTGGCGTTGCTAGGTCGGGTGTCACCTGGTGCGGCACCTAGAAATGAACGTTGGTGTCACCCCCCTTCCCCCACATTTAATATGTCAAAACTTTGCACGATTATTAATAGCAACAATGTTTATCTATAGTCGGTTATTAATACAGCTTGATGTAACATAGTTAGCAAGTTTACGTTATGATGCCATCACCCCTCCCCCCCTTGTCGGGATTTATCAATTTCGGCTCTTAAAAACAATTTAACTCAAATGAATAATTTATTTAAATGGAATGATCTTTTTTTTTCTCTATATAATTATATTTTGCTATTTTTGCCTTGGTGTCACCCCCTAAATGGTGTCACCCGGTGCCATCCGCACCCCCGCTCCGCCCTCGCTACGCCTATGATGTAGATCTATCATTCTATGTATTTTAGTAAACTACAATTAACCAAAGTCCCCTTTTTAGCGCAATTTCCATACGGACAATTGCTATTATTAATTCGTCATTTCTGGATGTATGAATGAATGAATGGATGGATGTGTGTCCGCAGCTTTAAGTCGTATCTCCTCCTCAACGAAGCAATATCGAGGACTAGTTCCAAAGCAAATATGTTAAGCAGGTTCCAAGGATGATTGTGGGCCAAAAAAATTCCCGGAATTCCTTCCTGGATTTCCCGGAAAAGCCAAAACACCTCAAACAAATGCAGTTTTTGGTCCATATCTCGGCAACCAGACCACTTAGCGACTTAAAACATTTACCAATCGATTCCTGCCATAATTTAGAACAATATTGCCGAAGAAAGTGTTCAAAAATATCCTTTCGTTCGGTCACAAAATAATATTTACTACTTTTTTTAGGCCAAGGAAGAATATTTAAACTGAGCATCGTGTAGGCCTAGGATGATATTTACTACTTTTTTAAACTGAGCATCGTGTAGGCCTACTCGTTAAAATAAAACTATTTCCGTTGATATAGGTTAATTATAGTTGTCTTTTTTTTTTTAGCGCAAAAAAATATCCTTTCGTTCGGTCACAAAAAATTAAAAATTGTTATGGATAACATAAAGAAAATTGCGCTTAAATTGTCACTAGACTTTTTATTAGCTTGCTTTAAAGAAAATTCTATTATCAAACACAGGTATAAAAATCCCCCCCCCCCCCCCCCAAAGTTGATGTCAAACGGACTGTCGTTTATCAGTCACACACTCTTGTTTACATGTGTTATTATAATTACCCTCACCAGGCATGGAACGACACACTTGCCGACTTCGCCACCGACTACACAGGCAAATGTGTGTTCAAGCACAGCCACGGCCCATACGGGGAAAACATGTTTACATCCGGACGTAAGTAGCCAGATCAGTTTGTTAAAATGTTGCCAAAAGTAAATTTTCAAAATATACCAACTTGCAAAACATTAATGAATTATTCTGCCATGTCTAAATACTAAACAAAATAAAGCTACAATATTATGTGTTTTTACGCAATAGAAAATATTTTTGTTAATATATTACACTTTCACTTTCTTACATTGATCAGTAACACTTTCTACTCGCCAGCCCTCAACACCAACGCCACTGAACTAGCCTACAAAAGCGCCGCTTCATGGAAGAGTGAGCTGGCCAATGTAGACTTCCCAGCCTGGAAATGTGTCAGTAGCTCACCAACCTGTGGCCACTACTCACAGGTAAGCATACACACCTACACATGGGCAAGATAGCTGAGAACTATTACACACCCACCTGTAAACAAATACACAAACCTACACCTGATCAAGGTAGCTGTGTTTAAATAACCGTTACACACACACGTGTAAACACACATTACACACCTACGCCTGAGCAAGATCACTGTGATCAAAGAACAGTTGCACATGCATGTAAATAGTTATACACATAGATCTATCTACACACGATCAAAGTAGTCGTGTTTAAATAGCCGACAAATCAACTTAGTTATGCTAAGATCACGTAAATATGTTTTCCAGCAAAAAAAACTTATCTTTTAGGGTTGAATTACTGAAGTTTTTAATTAGTAGATCAAGGTTTTGGTTATGTACAGGGGTACACTGGCCCGTCAGTCTCCCGGGGAAAATCCCGGCGAGCTTCAAGGAAAACGTCTCAGTGCCCCCCCCCCCCACACCTCCCAGGAACGGAGATGTATTAGTCCAATTTAGTGTTTTAATAGTTTTTTTTCAATTGTTTCTATTTACAATGTTCCCATTACTACACACACCAAATTGCAAAATGTAGGCCTAGATGGGGGAAAAGTTGCACAATGAAAATGTCAATCTGGTTTTGTGAAAAAGAAAGAGAAGGTGGGGAGGGGGGGGGGGTCGTAAAATTTCCCGGGACTCCTGTACATAATGTATTGCAAAATTCTAATACGTTATGTTTCATAATATATTTTTAGATGGTTTGGAAAGCAACCAATCAAATCGGCTGTGCTATCGCTCAATGTGGAGGCAAGGCCGGAGTGCTACCAAATTTAGTTATCTGTGAATATATTCCACGGTAAGTTCGCGTTGAAATATTTAGGTATCTGTGAATATATTCCACGGTAAGTTCGCGTTGAAATATTTAGGCATCTGTGAATATATTCCACGGTAAGTTCGCGTTGAAATATTTAGGTATCTGTGAATATATTCCACGGTAAGTTCGCGTTGAAATATTTAGGTATCTGTGAATATATTCCACGGTAAGTTCGCGTTGAAATATTTAGGTATCTGTGAATATATTCCACGGTAAGTTCGCGTTGAAATATTTAGGCATCTGTGAATATATTCCACGGTAAGTTCGCGTTGAAATATTTAGGCATCTGTGAATATATTCCACGGTAAGTTCGCGTTGAAATATTTAGGTATCTGTGATTATATTCCTCGGGAAGTTCCTGTTGCTATATTTAGGTACATGTAAATAAGGGAGTAGGATGGTACCCACTACCAATCATCCACCGCCCCCACCCCCTTCCTGATATTATCACCAAAATTAATCCATCCTCATGGCAATCTCTAACTGTGATGCTATAGATCGGGATTGAATTCGTTTATTCTTAACTTTCCCGGATTCACCGTCTCGTATTCGATACATTACCTATAAAAAGTGAGAAAGACGATATATTTTGTTTTCTGAAAGCTTATTTCATAAGAAGTTTCTCGAGTTCGAACACTCGGGCAGATGAGGCTCGTTAGCTGGGGAAAGCCACTCTTCTAGGAGTGACAACTCAATCAACGGCTGCCTTGTAGTTTGTTCTTGGTTGGACAATTCTATGGAAACAAATCCAAAAAGAAAAGCAGGCTGAAATTGGAGTCAATGGCCTCAATGGCGCATAACCAGTTTTTTTTTTTTTTCACGTATCCATAATTGAGTTGGAGGGGGATCCATTCCAGCACTAAAATTAAGAGCGAAGAAGAAAAACAAAAAATAAAAAGTTGAGGCTTCTTATTTCTTCTACGATATCACGTGGGAAATTGAATGACTGATTCTCGAGGTTGGGAGGGGAGGCGTAATAGGAAAAAAAAATTGGGTCAAAGATTGGCAACGATAATTGGCGTGATAATTACCTGGGATGAAAAAGCGTCCGGGGGTTAATGAGATGGAAGTAATTGATCAGGGGTAATGTCCCTTGTGTTTGCTATGTATACATTCTTGGGTGATTACATAGTAGTTACTCGCCCAGCGCTTGTTGGCGGCCGATATCAGACTTGTATAAATGATGTAATTTTTGTGTATAAAGATATAGAGATTAAGTCAAATTTACATCTCGACATTTTATCTGCATGCGTAACTAAAGGTTTTAAAAAATATTTTATGTATAACTGTTTTCCACATAGCCCAAATACTAGAAAGGTTTTGTTTTCTCATATAACAAAATATCAGACTGTATAACCACCTTGCTAGTTATTTGTGCTACATACATAAGTATAAACTTTCTATATAGAGCATGTTTCAATAGAAATTCTCGTGACTAATAACAAATGGTTTATATCCAAATAAAATTTATGTATAAGTTTAGGCAAACAATGATAATGATAAATAAAAATAATTTTTCTGATATTTATGTAACCTTTTATAACTTTTCTTTTACGAAACAAACATTTTTTGTAACATTCCTCAGTGGTAATTACATCGGCCAACAACCATACTAGTGCCTTGTCCTGGCATCAACAAGTGTAACAGTTTCCTGCAATAGGCTAAACCCTCCATGTCAATGTCTCTTGTTCTGTGATTGACCTACATGGCTATGAAGATATCTTCTATCTCTTTCTGCTGAAATTTTATTTTTGTATAAATAAATTAAACTATATTTATAGTAGAGATTAAAGCTATTTTTAACATTTGAAGGTGTTGATTATCATTACATTTGTTAACTTATTATTATTTGGAAAAAAATGCTTCTCTCTACCCTTTAACATCACCAAAACAAAATAGATTGCGTATACGTACATATACAAGCCTCCTCGGCCAGGCCCACCTGCCTCTGTGAAAAAACTATCTGTAAAGGAACATGACGTGTGTTTATTTAGCAGCATATACCAGGAATAGCCCGGGTTGGGAAATATATTACGTTTCCAATTAACCCTAATCAAAACTAACCAATACCAACCAAAATCAACACACAAACGCAAACACAAACTAAAACACAAACACAACCCAAAGCCTTTAAAAACACAAACATTAACAAAAACGCAAACACAAAAGCAAACATAACGCAAAACAATAACACAGAACATAAACACAAACTTAATTAAATTAATTATAAAAGCATAGTGCTCATAGAGTAGCCCGGGGCGCCGAATCGCACCATGCCGGGGCGTCGGCGGAACCACCTGAATGAACTTAGTAAATGACTATAACACCCAATCTTATTTATAGTCTATCACTCTGTTTGAAACGAAAGTAGTTGCCATAGCGCTGAATTGCATTGGAAGAAATTCCAAATTTCTTTTACAGTTACATTTAAGGAAAAAACGACAAAAAAAACCAATTGAAAAAATGACAATGTTAAATGTTAAAAGTTTTAAAATGATTTATTTTGGACTTCAAAAAGAGTCTTGAGAAAAATATTTTGTAATAAGAAATTCCAATGAGAAACGAAACTAATATTTTTAGTAGATTTAAAGTGTAAATCTATAACATGGAACGTGCACTGTAAGGCGCAAAAAATAACCGCTCGTTTCCATTGATCACATCTAATAAGGCTGTTGTCCACCGTGGTTGCCTCTGTAAATACATTATGTCAAAAATGTTAACAATAATTAAAAGTCTTGTTAGGTACTGTTACATACATACTGTTGTAAATACTGTAAATATGCCAAAATTATTAATACAAATTAAGAAGACTTGTTATCTGAAAGTTATATAGATACAGGGTATACTAATATCAACTTTAGAAGTTTTTGTTGACATATTATTGTTTAATACAAAAATTCAGGGGGAAAAAAATTAGCAAAGTAATCTTTTTTTTTGCTATTGATTCTCTAACATAAATTAAGCCAACAAAAAATTATAACCAGTCGGTGATGAATTTTACATAGGTTGATTTACAGATTATACAGTGATATATGCTGATCATGTTACATAACACATGTTATGAGTGTGTTATAAAACAAAGCTCTCGTTCATCATTGTCAGACACAAAAATCAGAAACAGTGAAGGATGTACTGCTAATGTAATGTGAATGGGATATCCACATGGGTCTACGACAAATTCCCGAAAGACACTTTCCCGAATGCCGTTTGCCCGAAGGCCGATTTCCCGAATGGACACTTGCCCGAATGTTAGTGAGAATAAAAAAGCACATGTAAGTAAAGGACGACTGACAACTTTTAAAATTAATTTTACTTTGTCAGCGTGAACTTTTTATTTGGGTTGTGTGTAAATTAATTATAAAACCAAAATTACAATTAATTAGTATTTTAAATAAGCGTGTAATCACATTGGTATTAAAATAAAATCTGGATCAATTTTGTTCGTAGAAATAATAATGATAATTATATTGTATAAACTTAAGGTTCTATTAGAAATGAGTATCGAAAAAAAATATGTACGTATTGCTATAATATAAGAAGCTAGTATTGAAATAATAATGTGTACGCATGGCTATATAAGAAGCTATTTTGAAATAAATGTGTAATTAAGCCCAGCGTTGTGCTAGTATTGAAAAAAAGTGTACCAATTGCCAAGTAAGGAACTAGTAATAAAATAAAATGTATAATTAAGAGTATATATAGAACTAGTAATGAAATTCATGTTAACTTATGGTCAAACGTGAAGCTATTCATGAAATAAGTTGTGAACTAATAGTTCAAAAATGGTCAAGTATTAAAACAAAATATGAACTCACGGTGGGTCATAGTTGCATGAAACCAGGTTGGGCATTTCTTCATTTTCCTCACACTGAGTGATGGCACAGCCAACTGATACTGAATCTCTCCACACCATCTACAAATCACACAATGATTTAATTAAAAATGGACTAGGATTAATTTTTTTATTACTACAATGTATTCTAGTATTTATAATTGAACAGAATATTTGATGAATAAAAAAAAATATCTCACTACTGATATGTAAGCTATTGACAACATCTCACCTGTGAATAATGACCACAGGTAGGTGAATCCTGAGCAATACATTCCCAGTCATCATCAACATATTCCAGTTCCTTTAACCAGGATGCAGCGCTTCTGTAGGCCAAATACGTGGCGTTGTCGTCCAAAGCTGCAACATGACAGGTTCGTTATTTGTCACAAAAGTCTTTAAAATTTCGACATTGACGGGGAAACTATGAGACGGGTCTACTAGTGTTTGGTTAATAAAGCATGGATCTATTTCTGGTAGAAAAATGATGGTAGGAATCTACCTCTGTTAGGTTAATTATGGTATGGGTTGATTAATGTTATGTAGGGATCTACCTATGTTGAATTTATTAATGTTATGTTAATTAATTATGGTATGGGTTTATTAATGTTATCTATAATGGTATGAGTTTATTAATATTAGGTTACGTATGTCATGGGTTTATCAATGTTAGGTCAAGTATGGCATAAATCTACTACTGATAGCGTTATGATGGTATGGGCCTACTAGTAATAGGTTAATGATATGGGTTTACTACTAATAAGTAAATAATGGTATGAGTCTTCTACTGATATGTTTATGACATTATGGGACTACTAGTGATAATTTAATGATAATATGGGTCTACTACAGGTGTTTATGATCATATGGGTCTACCTCTGATATGTTTTTGATTGTATGGGTCCACTTCTGATATGTTTATGAGGGTATGGGTCTACCACTGATATGTTTTTGATTATATATGTCAATTTATGATATGTTTATGATGTTATGGGTCCACTACTTGTATGTTTATGATGGTGTAAGTCCACTACTGATATGTTTATGATGTTATGGGTCTATTACTGTTATGTTTATGATGGTATGGGTCCACTACTGATATGTTTATGATGGTATGGGTCTATTATTAATAAGTTTATGATGATGATCTTACGTCCATTTTGGTATAAGTTCTCCCCGTATTGTTGATTGCTGTGTTCAAATTCACACCTGGATGTCCAGTCTTCTGCGAACTCGGCCAGTGTAGTGTCCCATACCTGGTGATAAAATATAATTAGGAAAGCAAAAACAGTCCGTAGCAAATGAATTGACCCCGGACCCTGCACCCCCCCCCCCCCCTTCTCTCTTCCCACAATATAAGGTACTTGCCTTTCATGACAAAAGGCTGATAGATGCTAGTTAAAATTATCACAAAAGGTGATAAATTCTTTTTTAATTTCCAAGAGAATAAAAAACCAAAAAAAACAAGCTTTATTCTAATGGAACCTAATCGTGTAGAATTTGAAAAATATCGACTTCAATTTTATGGGCCATCAACTAGTAGCTGTACTTTCCGTGCAGCCTGATCCTCTCTGAACCCGTAAAACCACCCTGGCTAATACGGGTGAAAAGAGGCCATGAACTAAAAGGGGTATCCAAGGCCCTCCGGCAGACATTTTGACCTGAAGCTGCGGCCTCCACGTGGCCACGGAAGGGTGCCCTACCCGGGTAGCTAACGGCAGCTAGGGATTTTTAGTCTGTGCATCCGTGCCGGCCGGCGTCCCCTGGCCGACACATGGATGCCAGTCCGGAGAGCCTGGTACGTCGGATTCCCAACTTTCTACAGCACGTAATTCTGAATAAATTGACTTTCTTGATACACAATGGATTTGTTCCTTTAGAACTTGGTTTGAAACACAATGAATGTATTACTTTGAAGCTTGGCTCGAATCACAATGTATTTGTTCCGTTGTAATTGTAGCTTGGCTTGAAACACAATAAATTTGTTACTTTGTAGATTGGCTTGAAACACAATAGATTTGTTCCTTAAGAACTTAGCTTGAAATTGAAGGATTTGTTCCTTGAAACTTGGCTATACTTAGGGGTCATCCATAAATGACGTCACACTTTTTTTGACGACTTTTACCTCCCCCCGCCCTCTCCCCTCCGTCACACATCGTCAAAAAAAGCCAGACCCCCCCTAAAATGACGTCACACCTCAGCCTACAACCCCCCCCCCCTCAAAATTGCTGTTGAATTTTTCTTAAAACATTGATATTTTTCCAAAATCTTGTCTGAACTCTGTCAAAATAGAGTATTTTGATCAATTCCTATTACAATTTATTAAAACAGTTTTCTCAAACACGAAATAACGGCTAAAATTCGTTTTCTAACATTGCTTATTTATACTACAAAAGTGTGACGTCGCACCATCTGAACAGCCCCCTCCCCCTCATCACACACCGTCACAAAATTACGGACCCCCCTCTAATTACATATACATTAATGTAATAGATCCCCATTGTAGAGCTTAATATCCAAAGTCATAAGCTCAGACGTAAAAGAACACCCGTTTCCTGGGCGTTTCCTAGACGCACTTGCGCACTGGATGAACTAATTATTATTGCATAAAATTACCTGCTATTTATCAAACACATCTGTGGGGTTGTAGGGGGGTGAGGAAAATAGGTCGACTGTGTAGCGATATTTTGTTACCCCAATCTAACACACACACAGAGAAACTGAGTAAATACTTGTTACATAATGCCAAACGATTGCACGGAGACTGGGCTGTGACCTTGATTTGCATTGACATTGAGAATTATCGAATCATCAAGAATTGTTTCCTCTCTATTCGACATCAGCGAAAATGTCAATGCCTATAAACGAATGTAATCTTTCTAAATTAGAATTACTAATTAGCTTGGACTCGTGTGGAAGAATATATACCGTATCAAAGAAATCCTCTGAATAGATTTCTAGATCAACAGTTAATATAAACTATATAATTCTAACCTTGGGCGTAACCAGCTTTGATTTTTTTGGGGTGAGGGGCGGGGACGGCCGGAATAAATAATTAGGAGTCAGCACCTAACCCAGATGTTGGTATAAATATCCCAGAGATTGGTTAGTGCCACTTCATTCGATCTCAGAACGGCCATTGGGAGACATTTGTTCAGGTTAGATCTGATTTACGATACCTTACTTACATTTTGCCTATTTTATATATATATATATATATATATATATATATATATATATATATATATATATATATATATATATATATATACATAAATGCATATATATATACAATATACATATATATACAGGTATACATATATATATATATATGTATGATATTTATATGTGGTATATACATATATATATATATATATATATATATATAAATATATATATCTTTGTATATATATATCTTTGTGTATATATATATATATATATATATATATATACAAAGATATATATATATATATGTAACTAGGGTAAGTTACCAAAGACTGGATTCATACTATTGATAGAAACGCATCACGGTCTGATGCAACGATGTGGATTGATGGCGATCGCAAAGCCGCGGCGCAGTATGACAGGCTGATGTAACTAATGGTAATTATTACGATATACGAGGGGATGATGGGAAGGCGACGGGTAGAGAGAGACAGTTGAGAAGGGAAAGCCGAACTGTAGAGACGTGTGGAGTAGGAGTAGAGTATCAAGTTGGTTACTGAACGGGTTAGCCGTATATTGTGTTAAGAAGGACAATAGACATGTGTATTCAGTTATATGAAGCCTAGTGAGGACTGTTGGGGGTCAGTTGATTCAGACTGTTATTTTGAAACATCTCTCTTGATTCATTATATTATTGTGAAGCATTCTTTGATTCATGTAATAAAAGGATCAATAATGAACCTGCATCTTCGAGTATCTATGCTGTGGTCAATGTTGTGTGGAATGAGTGGTTAGACTCGTTACATTTGGCGCTGCGAGCAGGGTGAATTCAATTAGACTTGCCGCTTTAGCCAGGGAAGGTCACATTTGGCGTTGTCGGCAGGATAGACTCGGGGAAGGTCACATTTGGCGCTGCGAGCGGGATGAATTGAACGAGACCAGCCGCTTGAGGCACCCATAGTCAACCTAGTTCATAACTGTGTTTAGTGTGTGTGTGAATTCGGACATTCAGGAACAGTGAAAATTGAGGAACGAGGAAAATTTTTTCATACACACACGGTAAGAAAGAACTCTTTTTTTTTACTTACGGAATAAAATGTCTACTCTGGACGAGAAGCAGACCCATATAGTGGTCCTACCCAGAGAGTCCCACATTAACAAATTTTACGGGGACGGTGATCCCACGTTAACCAACAGGTTCAGTGAAGAGGTCAAAGCGGCCTGGGCCTCGAGAGGCATGTCACCAGAGGAAAGATTAAGACTGCTGATGGGCAGCATAGGAGAGACGGTTAGGGCAGAGGTCAAATGCCACGATAAAACCATCCAATCAGATCCAGATAAGGTGCTGGATCTGATTATGGAGACCTTTGGGGAGAGACGGTCGGGATCGCAACTGCTAGCAGGGTTCGTAGGCTTGAGGCAGAGATTGGCGGAGAGTGTGATGGAGTACTCACACCGGATGAATAGGGCCTTTAATTCGGTAAAGGTCAAAACACCGGACATTGATGTACGCCTACTGAGGGACCATTTCATTGAGGGGCTGGCAACCCCGATCCTAAGAAGAGAGTTGAAAGAGGAGGTCCACAAAGAACCGCAGTTGACCTTCCTTCAGGTCAGGAACTCAGCGATCCGCAGGTCCGAGGATGAGGACCAATCGAACTGTTCGGTGGACAAAGTCTCTGTGCCTGAACAGAGACAATCCCCACCCACAGGGGCCGACACGATGGAGACCATGATGGCTCAACTGTTGGCCCACCTAGATAAGGTTGACCAACGTTTGGAGAGGTTAGAAAGCAGGTCAACAGCTGAGAATCGGGAAAAGAACGGGACAAAACAGGGACGGGTTGGACGGCCGCGTCCGGCCAAGCCATCACTCCAATGGACGGCCGACGGTCGGCCAATTTGTTTGTCTTGTTCACAACCCGGACATATGGCACGGTACTGCCAGGGAAAAGGGTCGTCCTCTGTAAGGCAGGGCCAGGCTACAGAGGGGCGAGGGTATGGCCCAAGAAGCAAAATGATGGGAGTCTGTCCCGAAATGGTGATTACGATTGGGGACATCGCGGTGAAGGCAATTGTGGATACAGGCTCCCAGGTGACGACAATCACGGAAAATTTTTACACCAAATGGATGAAAGGAAAAGACCATAGGTTGAGGCCTGACACATGCATGCGCCTGACGGCAGCTAATGGACTAACCATTCCATACTGTGGTTATTTTCTGGCGGATGTCGTGGTGGCAGGACATAGGTTGAAGCAGGTTGGGGTGTTCGTGACGAAACACAACCTAGAGACAAATGTGTCAAATATACCTTGCCTGTTGGGCATGAATATTCTTGGCCAGTTGCCAGAATTTCTTACAAATATTGTCGGATCGACCACACCAGGTCGGGGATCCAAGTTGGCCAGGTTTGCCAAGACCAGAGGAAGGACAGCAGTCCCGGCAAACACGGTCAAGGCAATCACATTACAAATTGGTGATAGAAGCGTGAATGGTGATGTGATGATAGAACCATGTGGCGCCGCACTGAGGGCAGGCGTCGTGTTACTGCGGACATACACATCAGCGGAAAATGGACTAGTTCAAGGACTAGTGGCAAATGTTTTGGATGAGGAAATTTTTATACCGCCTAACACTCTGGTAGGAGTACCACAGAACGTCGAGGTACAAAGGTCGGCACAGTGCATCGAACTGAGCAATACCAGCAGTAATGAAGTAACAATTAGGTCGGTCAATGTGACGGCCGAGGTGAAGAAAGAAGATGGCCGATCATATACATTCCCGGAAACTGAGGACCCAAAACTAAATGAATTGCTGAATAAATACAGTGATATATTTGCCTCGTATGAGGGTGATTTGGGTTACACGGAAGTAATAAAACACCAGATAACCTTACTACAAGACAAACCGGTGGCGCAACCTTATCGAAGATTACCACCGAGTCACTACTCTGCGGTGAAAGCACACCTGAACGATCTACTAAAAAAGGGAATTATTACAACCAGCACTAGCCCGTATGCGGCACCGATAGTAGTGGTAAAAAAGAAGTCAGGGGAGATAAGACTGTGTTGTGATTACCGGAAATTGAACAATATCACAAGAAGGGATGCATTCCCCTTGCCTCGTATTGATGAATGTCTTGATGCGTTGGGGGGAGCAAGATTTTTTTCTACCTTGGATTTGGCTAGTGGCTACCACCAAGTGGCCATGCACCCCAACGATCAACATAAAACTGCATTTATTTCTCCATTGGGACTGTACGAGTGGACCCGTATGCCGTTTGGTCTAACTAATGCACCTGCTACATTCCAGCGAGTAATGCAGAGTGCTATGAGTGACTTTCTATTTCAAATAATGTTGGTGTACTTGGATGATATACTGGTTTACTCAAAAACTTGGGAGGACCATCTAGAAAGATTAGAACAAGTGTTTCTCCGTCTTAGGGAGATAGGAGTAAAGCTGAACCCAGACAAATGCTGCTTCGGTCTGAACTCGGTACATTTTTTGGGTTACGTGATTTCGTCGGATGGCATCGCCACTGACCCAGATAAAATTGCAGCTGTTAAAGAATGGAAACAGCCAACAACTACAGTAGAGGTCAGATCATTCTTGGGCTTTGCTTCCTATTATAGAAAATTTGTGCCTGGTTTTGCAAAAATTGCCGCACCATTGCATGACTTGGTAAACAAAATGACAAAGAAACACAGTAAGGAGAAAAAGAAAGGTAAAACACAACGGATAGGTGAATTATGGACTGAGGAATGCCTGAACTCGTTTAAGCTATTGAAAAAGGCTTTGACAGAGGCGCCGATATTAGGATACGCAGACTTTGACAAACCATTTCGGCTAGAAATTGACGCCAGCTCTAAAGGTCTGGGAGCTGTGCTATCACAACATCAAAAGCAAGGTTTCAGGGTTATTGCGTATGCCAGTCGAGCTCTGAAGGAATCAGAGAAGAACATGACAAATTACAGCGCCATGAAACTAGAACTTTTGACATTAAAATGGGCTGTGACGGAAAAATTCAGGGACTATCTATTAGGTGCTAAATGTGTGGTATACACTGACAATAACCCCCTCAGTCACCTAAAGACAGCAAAGTTGGGATCCATCGAACAGCGATGGGCAGCAGAATTGGCACTCTTTGACCTGGAGATAAAATTTCGCCCGGGGCGGTCTAATGGCAATGCGGACGCCTTATCAAGGAATCCTTACGAGAGACCGGGCGATGAGGAAGAAACGCTGACAGGAATATGTGAGGTCAGAGCGTCAACAGATATCCCTCACGGGGTGCAAGTGAGGCAGAACGGACAGACCGGGGTGGAGCACATTTCCACAGAGCCCGGACATATGGACATTGGTGATTTTAGTTGCCTTAATCACAAAGAGATAAGAGATGCCCAGAGAACGGATAGTGGCTTACAGCCGCTGTTGAAACACGTCCAGGAACAAAAATTCCCAGGAAGAAGGGAAAGAGAACAATTTGGTCGAGAAACAAAGAAAATACTGAGTCAGTGGGACCGTCTCAGTATAAAGGATGGTGTTCTCATGCGGAGAATTCATGACCAAATAGATGGGACAATACAACAGGTGGTGGTGCCTGGACAATTACGAGAAGAAGTGCTAAGGTTGGCACATGACAGGGCAGGACACCAGGGTCAGGACAGGACGCACAAAATATTACGACGGAGGTGTTACTGGCCCAATATGGAAATGGAGGTCAAACGCCATTGTGAGGTTTGTGTGAGGTGTCAGCATGCGAAAATGCCAGTTGTCAAAATGAGACAGCCATCGGGACACCTATTAGCGACAAAACCACTAGAGATTGTGGCTATGGACTTTACGTCGTTGGAGCAATCATCGGATGGGACGGAACATGTGTTGGTAATGACTGATGTTTTCACCAAATGGACTGTGGCGGTGCCCACACGAGATCAGACTGCCAAAACAGTGGCAAAGGTCTTAATAGAACATTGGTTCATCAAATATGGCATACCAAGACAATTACACTCTGACCAAGGAAGGGCCTTCGAGTCAGAAGTAATTAACCAACTGTGCAGCCACTACGGGATCAACAAATCTAGAACAACCACATTTAATCCGAAAGGAAACGGACAGTGCGAGCGGTTCAACCGCAGCATGCATGATTTGCTGCGTACGCTAGAACCTGAACAGAAAAAACGTTGGCCTGATTTTCTCCCAGAGTTGGTATATCTATACAACTGCACACCCCATGCCACAACCGGCTTTTCGCCATACATGTTGCTGTTCGGACGGGAGGCTCGACTCCCCCTTGACTTGTTCCTAGGAAAAAAGGAGAGTATGACTGGCTCATACACTGCACTGGAATATGTGAATGAACATATGAGACGAATTAGAGAAATGTACAGGGTAGTACAGGAAAGACTAGAACATGAAGCACGGCGAAGGGAACCGCCGGTACAGACAAAGGACCCGCCACTCAAACTGAACGACAGGGTATTACTGCGTAGCCACCCGTTAGGCAGAAACAAAATCCACGACCTCTGGGGACAGGAGATATGGCAAGTCGTGGAGATGCCTAAAGTAGCAGGTGGCCCCTTTAAGATAAGACCCATCGATCACACCAAACCGGATCGGTGGGCGAATATTGCTCAATTAAAGAAATATTGTCATAGTCAAGAAGAGCAGTTACACACAAAGAAACCTAAGACAATTAGGGAACCGGAAACTACAACGGAAATTCTCATACCCATCCCGGAACCATGTCACCATCAACAGCGCAACAGCGATACACAAGGGGAGGATACCGGCAACAAGGAGGATCCCGGTCCCTCCAAAAGCAGAGAGACAGTAGACCATCAGATAAGTGGTCCGCGGAGAAGTTTGAGAAACAGAAAGAATACGAAATTTTTTGTCAGCAACCATCAATTCTTTCATGGTCGCGCTGGTATGAGAACAGACTGTTCAAAAAGTCATAAAAGTGAACTGGTGAAGGCACCAGACGAAAAAAGGTGGATGTGAATTCTAGAACTGTTTTGTGTCTGAGGAAGATGTTACGAATGTGACGACATTGACAGTGAGTGGAACAATAATTTTTTTTTACGGCGGTGCTTTTGACATTGAAGGAGTGCACCTGTCAAGCGTTGTTTGTGGTTGAAAACACACAAAAAAAAGGCGGGGGTGGATGTAACTAGGGTAAGTTACCAAAGACTGGATTCATACTATTGATAGAAACGCATCACGGTCTGATGCAACGATGTGGATTGATGGCGATCGCAAAGCCGCGGCGCAGTATGACAGGCTGATGTAACTAATGGTAATTATTACGATATACGAGGGGATGATGGGAAGGCGACGGGTAGAGAGAGACAGTTGAGAAGGGAAAGCCGAACTGTAGAGACGTGTGGAGTAGGAGTAGAGTATCAAGTTGGTTACTGAACGGGTTAGCCGTATATTGTGTTAAGAAGGACAATAGACATGTGTATTCAGTTATATGAAGCCTAGTGAGGACTGTTGGGGGTCAGTTGATTCAGACTGTTATTTTGAAACATCTCTCTTGATTCATTATATTATTGTGAAGCATTCTTTGATTCATGTAATAAAAGGATCAATAATGAACCTGCATCTTCGAGTATCTATGCTGTGGTCAATGTTGTGTGGAATGAGTGGTTAGACTCGTTACATTTGGCGCTGCGAGCAGGGTGAATTCAATTAGACTTGCCGCTTTAGCCAGGGAAGGTCACATTTGGCGTTGTCGGCAGGATAGACTCGGGGAAGGTCACATATATATATATATATTTATATTTATATTTATATTTATATTTATATTTATATTTATATTTATATTTATATTTATATTTATATTTATATTTATATTTATATTTATATTTATATTTATATTTATATATATATATATATATATATATATATATATATATATATATATATATATATATATATATATATATATATATATATATGTATATATATATATATATATATATATATATATATATATATATATATATAAATATATATATATATATCTGTAACCACGTGTGATCTGATTTATTACCCAACAGGTGACAAAATGAAGACCATTCTTATATTTCTTGCCACGTTTGCCGTGACACAAGCCACAACTGTCACGTTATCAGCTGGCGACGTGGCTGCCTTCCTTAAGGCCCACAACGAAGTGCGGGCCGGGCTTCAACTCCCACCCGTGGTGAGTTCATCAACTTTTCTACCTTGTTGCCTCAAAGCATGTCATCCATCTGGTGATCAATTCTACTGTCTCCATCTACTGATTCTATTAAAATGTGGTGGCGTTGCTAGGTCGGGTGTCACCTGGTGCGGCACCTAGAAATGAACGTTGGTGTCACCCCCCTTCCCCCACATTTAATATGTCAAAACTTTGCACGATTATTAATAGCAACAATGTTTATCTATAGTCGGTTATTAATACAGCTTGATGTAACATAGTTAGCAAGTTTACGTTATGATGCCATCACCCCTCCCCCCCTTGTCGGGATTTATCAATTTCGGCTCTTAAAAACAATTTAACTCAAATGAATAATTTATTTAAATGGAATGATCTTTTTTTTTCTCTATATAATTATATTTTGCTATTTTTGCCTTGGTGTCACCCCCTAAATGGTGTCACCCGGTGCCATCCGCACCCCCGCTCCGCCCTCGCTACGCCTATGATGTAGATCTATCATTCTATGTATTTTAGTAAACTACAATTAACCAAAGTCCCCTTTTTAGCGCAATTTCCATACGGACAATTGCTATTATTAATTCGTCATTTCTGGATGTATGAATGAATGAATGGATGGATGTGTGTCCGCAGCTTTAAGTCGTATCTCCTCCTCAACGAAGCAATATCGAGGACTAGTTCCAAAGCAAATATGTTAAGCAGGTTCCAAGGATGATTGTGGGCCAAAAAAATTCCCGGAATTCCTTCCTGGATTTCCCGGAAAAGCCAAAACACCTCAAACAAATGCAGTTTTTGGTCCATATCTCGGCAACCAGACCACTTAGCGACTTAAAACATTTACCAATCGATTCCTGCCATAATTTAGAACAATATTGCCGAAGAAAGTGTTCAAAAATATCCTTTCGTTCGGTCACAAAATAATATTTACTACTTTTTTTAGGCCAAGGAAGAATATTTAAACTGAGCATCGTGTAGGCCTAGGATGATATTTACTACTTTTTTAAACTGAGCATCGTGTAGGCCTACTCGTTAAAATAAAACTATTTCCGTTGATATAGGTTAATTATAGTTGTCTTTTTTTTTTTAGCGCAAAAAAATATCCTTTCGTTCGGTCACAAAAAATTAAAAATTGTTATGGATAACATAAAGAAAATTGCGCTTAAATTGTCACTAGACTTTTTATTAGCTTGCTTTAAAGAAAATTCTATTATCAAACACAGGTATAAAAATCCCCCCCCCCCCCCCCCCCCCCAAAGTTGATGTCAAACGGACTGTCGTTTATCAGTCACACACTCTTGTTTACATGTGTTATTATAATTACCCTCACCAGGCATGGAACGACACACTTGCCGACTTCGCCACCGACTACACAGGCAAATGTGTGTTCAAGCACAGCCACGGCCCATACGGGGAAAACATGTTTACATCCGGACGTAAGTAGCCAGATCAGTTTGTTAAAATGTTGCCAAAAGTAAATTTTCAAAATATACCAACTTGCAAAACATTAATGAATTATTCTGCCATGTCTAAATACTAAACAAAATAAAGCTACAATATTATGTGTTTTTACGCAATAGAAAATATTTTTGTTAATATATTACACTTTCACTTTCTTACATTGATCAGTAACACTTTCTACTCGCCAGCCCTCAACACCAACGCCACTGAACTAGCCTACAAAAGCGCCGCTTCATGGAAGAGTGAGCTGGCCAATGTAGACTTCCCAGCCTGGAAATGTGTCAGTAGCTCACCAACCTGTGGCCACTACTCACAGGTAAGCATACACACCTACACATGGGCAAGATAGCTGAGAACTGTTACACACCCACCTGTAAACAAATACACAAACCTACACCTGATCAAGGTAGCTGTGTTTAAATAACCGTTACACACACACGTGTAAACACACATTACACACCTACGCCTGAGCAAGATCACTGTGATCAAAGAACAGTTGCACATGCATGTAAATAGTTATACACATAGATCTATCTACACACGATCAAAGTAGTCGTGTTTAAATAGCCGACAAATCAACTTAGTTATGCTAAGATCACGTAAATATGTTTTCCAGCAAAAAAAACTTATCTTTTAGGGTTGAATTACTGAAGTTTTTAATTAGTAGATCAAGGTTTTGGTTATGTACAGGGGTACACTGGCCCGTCAGTCTCCCGGGGAAAATCCCGGCGAGCTTCAAGGAAAACGTCTCAGTGCCCCCCCCCCCCCCCCCACACCTCCCAGGAACGGAGATGTATTAGTCCAATTTAGTGTTTTAATAGTTTTTTTTCAATTGTTTCTATTTACAATGTTCCCATTACTACACACACCAAATTGCAAAATGTAGGCCTAGATGGGGGAAAAGTTGCACAATGAAAATGTCAATCTGGTTTTGTGAAAAAGAAAGAGAAGGTGGGGAGGGGGGGGGGTCGTAAAATTTCCCGGGACTCCTGTACATAATGTATTGCAAAATTCTAATACGTTATGTTTCATAATATATTTTTAGATGGTTTGGAAAGCAACCAATCAAATCGGCTGTGCTATCGCTCAATGTGGAGGCAAGGCCGGAGTGCTACCAAATTTAGTTATCTGTGAATATATTCCACGGTAAGTTCGCGTTGAAATATTTAGGTATCTGTGAATATATTCCACGGTAAGTTCGCGTTGAAATATTTAGGCATCTGTGAATATATTCCACGGTAAGTTCGCGTTGAAATATTTAGGTATCTGTGAATATATTCCACGGTAAGTTCGCGTTGAAATATTTAGGTATCTGTGAATATATTCCACGGTAAGTTCGCGTTGAAATATTTAGGTATCTGTGAATATATTCCACGGTAAGTTCGCGTTGAAATATTTAGGCATCTGTGAATATATTCCACGGTAAGTTCGCGTTGAAATATTTAGGCATCTGTGAATATATTCCACGGTAAGTTCGCGTTGAAATATTTAGGTATCTGTGATTATATTCCTCGGGAAGTTCCTGTTGCTATATTTAGGTACATGTAAATAAGGGAGTAGGATGGTACCCACTACCAATCATCCACCGCCCCCACCCCCTTCCTGATATTATCACCAAAATTAATCCATCCTCATGGCAATCTCTAACTGTGATGCTATAGATCGGGATTGAATTCGTTTATTCTTAACTTTCCCGGATTCACCGTCTCGTATTCGATACATTACCTATAAAAAGTGAGAAAGACGATATATTTTGTTTTCTGAAAGCTTATTTCATAAGAAGTTTCTCGAGTTCGAACACTCGGGCAGATGAGGCTCGTTAGCTGGGGAAAGCCACTCTTCTAGGAGTGACAACTCAATCAACGGCTGCCTTGTAGTTTGTTCTTGGTTGGACAATTCTATGGAAACAAATCCAAAAAGAAAAGCAGGCTGAAATTGGAGTCAATGGCCTCAATGGCGCATAACCAGTTTTTTTTTTTTTTCACGTATCCATAATTGAGTTGGAGGGGGATCCATTCCAGCACTAAAATTAAGAGCGAAGAAGAAAAACAAAAAATAAAAAGTTGAGGCTTCTTATTTCTTCTACGATATCACGTGGGAAATTGAATGACTGATTCTCGAGGTTGGGAGGGGAGGCGTAATAGGAAAAAAAAATTGGGTCAAAGATTGGCAACGATAATTGGCGTGATAATTACCTGGGATGAAAAAGCGTCCGGGGGTTAATGAGATGGAAGTAATTGATCAGGGGTAATGTCCCTTGTGTTTGCTATGTATACATTCTTGGGTGATTACATAGTAGTTACTCGCCCAGCGCTTGTTGGCGGCCGATATCAGACTTGTATAAATGATGTAATTTTTGTGTATAAAGATATAGAGATTAAGTCAAATTTACATCTCGACATTTTATCTGCATGCGTAACTAAAGGTTTTAAAAAATATTTTATGTATAACTGTTTTCCACATAGCCCAAATACTAGAAAGGTTTTGTTTTCTCATATAACAAAATATCAGACTGTATAACCACCTTGCTAGTTATTTGTGCTACATACATAAGTATAAACTTTCTATATAGAGCATGTTTCAATAGAAATTCTCGTGACTAATAACAAATGGTTTATATCCAAATAAAATTTATGTATAAGTTTAGGCAAACAATGATAATGATAAATAAAAATAATTTTTCTGATATTTATGTAACCTTTTATAACTTTTCTTTTACGAAACAAACATTTTTTGTAACATTCCTCAGTGGTAATTACATCGGCCAACAACCATACTAGTGCCTTGTCCTGGCATCAACAAGTGTAACAGTTTCCTGCAATAGGCTAAACCCTCCATGTCAATGTCTCTTGTTCTGTGATTGACCTACATGGCTATGAAGATATCTTCTATCTCTTTCTGCTGAAATTTTATTTTTGTATAAATAAATTAAACTATATTTATAGTAGAGATTAAAGCTATTTTTAACATTTGAAGGTGTTGATTATCATTACATTTGTTAACTTATTATTATTTGGAAAAAAATGCTTCTCTCTACCCTTTAACATCACCAAAACAAAATAGATTGCGTATACGTACATATACAAGCCTCCTCGGCCAGGCCCACCTGCCTCTGTGAAAAAACTATCTGTAAAGGAACATGACGTGTGTTTATTTAGCAGCATATACCAGGAATAGCCCGGGTTGGGAAATATATTACGTTTCCAATTAACCCTAATCAAAACTAACCAATACCAACCAAAATCAACACACAAACGCAAACACAAACTAAAACACAAACACAACCCAAAGCCTTTAAAAACACAAACATTAACAAAAACGCAAACACAAAAGCAAACATAACGCAAAACAATAACACAGAACATAAACACAAACTTAATTAAATTAATTATAAAAGCATAGTGCTCATAGAGTAGCCCGGGGCGCCGAATCGCACCATGCCGGGGCGTCGGCGGAACCACCTGAATGAACTTAGTAAATGACTATAACACCCAATCTTATTTATAGTCTATCACTCTGTTTGAAACGAAAGTAGTTGCCATAGCGCTGAATTGCATTGGAAGAAATTCCAAATTTCTTTTACAGTTACATTTAAGGAAAAAACGACAAAAAAAACCAATTGAAAAAATGACAATGTTAAATGTTAAAAGTTTTAAAATGATTTATTTTGGACTTCAAAAAGAGTCTTGAGAAAAATATTTTGTAATAAGAAATTCCAATGAGAAACGAAACTAATATTTTTAGTAGATTTAAAGTGTAAATCTATAACATGGAACGTGCACTGTAAGGCGCAAAAAATAACCGCTCGTTTCCATTGATCACATCTAATAAGGCTGTTGTCCACCGTGGTTGCCTCTGTAAATACATTATGTCAAAAATGTTAACAATAATTAAAAGTCTTGTTAGGTACTGTTACATACATACTGTTGTAAATACTGTAAATATGCCAAAATTATTAATACAAATTAAGAAGACTTGTTATCTGAAAGTTATATAGATACAGGGTATACTAATATCAACTTTAGAAGTTTTTGTTGACATATTATTGTTTAATACAAAAATTCAGGGGGAAAAAAATTAGCAAAGTAATCTTTTTTTTTGCTATTGATTCTCTAACATAAATTAAGCCAACAAAAAATTATAACCAGTCGGTGATGAATTTTACATAGGTTGATTTACAGATTATACAGTGATATATGCTGATCATGTTACATAACACATGTTATGAGTGTGTTATAAAACAAAGCTCTCGTTCATCATTGTCAGACACAAAAATCAGAAACAGTGAAGGATGTACTGCTAATGTAATGTGAATGGGATATCCACATGGGTCTACGACAAATTCCCGAAAGACACTTTCCCGAATGCCGTTTGCCCGAAGGCCGATTTCCCGAATGGACACTTGCCCGAATGTTAGTGAGAATAAAAAAGCACATGTAAGTAAAGGACGACTGACAACTTTTAAAATTAATTTTACTTTGTCAGCGTGAACTTTTTATTTGGGTTGTGTGTAAATTAATTATAAAACCAAAATTACAATTAATTAGTATTTTAAATAAGCGTGTAATCACATTGGTATTAAAATAAAATCTGGATCAATTTTGTTCGTAGAAATAATAATGATAATTATATTGTATAAACTTAAGGTTCTATTAGAAATGAGTATCGAAAAAAAATATGTACGTATTGCTATAATATAAGAAGCTAGTATTGAAATAATAATGTGTACGCATGGCTATATAAGAAGCTATTTTGAAATAAATGTGTAATTAAGCCCAGCGTTGTGCTAGTATTGAAAAAAAGTGTACCAATTGCCAAGTAAGGAACTAGTAATAAAATAAAATGTATAATTAAGAGTATATATAGAACTAGTAATGAAATTCATGTTAACTTATGGTCAAACGTGAAGCTATTCATGAAATAAGTTGTGAACTAATAGTTCAAAAATGGTCAAGTATTAAAACAAAATATGAACTCACGGTGGGTCATAGTTGCATGAAACCAGGTTGGGCATTTCTTCATTTTCCTCACACTGAGTGATGGCACAGCCAACTGATACTGAATCTCTCCACACCATCTACAAATCACACAATGATTTAATTAAAAATGGACTAGGATTAATTTTTTTATTACTACAATGTATTCTAGTATTTATAATTGAACAGAATATTTGATGAATAAAAAAAAATATCTCACTACTGATATGTAAGCTATTGACAACATCTCACCTGTGAATAATGACCACAGGTAGGTGAATCCTGAGCAATACATTCCCAGTCATCATCAACATATTCCAGTTCCTTTAACCAGGATGCAGCGCTTCTGTAGGCCAAATACGTGGCGTTGTCGTCCAAAGCTGCAACATGACAGGTTCGTTATTTGTCACAAAAGTCTTTAAAATTTCGACATTGACGGGGAAACTATGAGACGGGTCTACTAGTGTTTGGTTAATAAAGCATGGATCTATTTCTGGTAGAAAAATGATGGTAGGAATCTACCTCTGTTAGGTTAATTATGGTATGGGTTGATTAATGTTATGTAGGGATCTACCTATGTTGAATTTATTAATGTTATGTTAATTAATTATGGTATGGGTTTATTAATGTTATCTATAATGGTATGAGTTTATTAATATTAGGTTACGTATGTCATGGGTTTATCAATGTTAGGTCAAGTATGGCATAAATCTACTACTGATAGCGTTATGATGGTATGGGCCTACTAGTAATAGGTTAATGATATGGGTTTACTACTAATAAGTAAATAATGGTATGAGTCTTCTACTGATATGTTTATGACATTATGGGACTACTAGTGATAATTTAATGATAATATGGGTCTACTACAGGTGTTTATGATCATATGGGTCTACCTCTGATATGTTTTTGATTGTATGGGTCCACTTCTGATATGTTTATGAGGGTATGGGTCTACCACTGATATGTTTTTGATTATATATGTCAATTTATGATATGTTTATGATGTTATGGGTCCACTACTTGTATGTTTATGATGGTGTAAGTCCACTACTGATATGTTTATGATGTTATGGGTCTATTACTGTTATGTTTATGATGGTATGGGTCCACTACTGATATGTTTATGATGGTATGGGTCTATTATTAATAAGTTTATGATGATGATCTTACGTCCATTTTGGTATAAGTTCTCCCCGTATTGTTGATTGCTGTGTTCAAATTCACACCTGGATGTCCAGTCTTCTGCGAACTCGGCCAGTGTAGTGTCCCATACCTGGTGATAAAATATAATTAGGAAAGCAAAAACAGTCCGTAGCAAATGAATTGACCCCGGACCCTGCACCCCCCCCCCCCCCTTCTCTCTTCCCACAATATAAGGTACTTGCCTTTCATGACAAAAGGCTGATAGATGCTAGTTAAAATTATCACAAAAGGTGATAAATTCTTTTTTAATTTCCAAGAGAATAAAAAACCAAAAAAAACAAGCTTTATTCTAATGGAACCTAATCGTGTAGAATTTGAAAAATATCGACTTCAATTTTATGGGCCATCAACTAGTAGCTGTACTTTCCGTGCAGCCTGATCCTCTCTGAACCCGTAAAACCACCCTGGCTAATACGGGTGAAAAGAGGCCAGGAACTAAAAGGGGTATCCAAGGCCCTCCGGCAGACATTTTGACCTGAAGCTGCGGCCTCCACGTGGCCACGGAAGGGTGCCCTACCCGGGTAGCTAACGGCAGCTAGGGATTTTTAGTCTGTGCATCCGTGCCGGCCGGCGTCCCCTGGCCGACACATGGATGCCAGTCCGGAGAGCCTGGTACGTCGGATTCCCAAGACCCCCACATGGTGGAGCCGGGAGATTTGCCCGCATTGGACGGGTGAATCTCCATTGCTGGCTCAGAATAGCGTGGGGGTGGAGAGATGCAAGACTGCCGGGAACCAAAAAAGGGTCTGTTCGCGATCCCAACCAGACGGTTTGACTTTAAGCTGCGGCCTTCACACGGCTTCGGACGAACTCCACTAGTCGGACCAAACCCATGACCTCCCTAGTGAGTGCGGGATGGCTGGTGGTAGTGAACAGCAGCTAGAGGGTTTTCGATCTGGTCGAGTGGAACTGTTGTATGCGTTTGGCTCTTTCCGAAGAGCCTGGTACGTCGGTCTCCCAAGTCCCCTACATAATAGCGTGGGGGAGGAGAGGTGCAAGACTACCGGGAACCAAAAGAGCCCGCCGCCAGATCTCTCTTTTGACTTTAAGCGGCGGCCTTAACGGGGCTTCGGATAATACCACTGGTCTGACCAAACCCATGTTAAGTGGATGCGGAATGGCCGGTGGCAGATAACAGCCGCTAGAGGGTTTTGATCTGACGGAATGCCCCCCACGATCAAGCTGGGTACCAGGCGGTAGGACGACGTCCCGCGTCTGGTGGGTGGGGAAGGAAAGCCCGGTGAGAACCGACGGAAGTAGCGACCGATGTGTGGGAAACACTGATGATCGGGGTTTGCCACACTGAGGCCTGCCTGGCTAATGGAAGTGAACCTTCTGAGCCGGTTTCCGTATAAGGAAGGAAGGAAGTAGCTGTACTAATTTATTACTTCGTTTTGAAAAACGTTAAATTGATGCAATTAATTTTTCTACATTTGTCAAATGATTAAAATGTTTGCTATAATTTTGTGTAATCTGGAGAAATATTATTTAAAAGATTTAATACTAGTTTAATACATTTCCATGATATAGTGTCAACTTACCAGAGCTAGAAAAACATGACATACAAAACAACTAGCTGTTAGCTACTAGATGGCGACATAAATATTACCATACCGCAGTAAGCAACTAGCAGCGACACAAGATCTACCTACCAGAGGTAGCTACATATGATATACATACACGACGAACTTACCAGGGATGGAATACCCAGATCATTCCTCACGTCATTGTGAGCCTTCAAGAACGCTTCAATGTCATCAGACGACAAGGTCAAGGTCACGCCTGCCTGGGCCACAGCTACCACAGCCAGCAACAACAGGATGGTCTTCATGGTGGGTGGCTAGATTAAAAACAGTTTTCATAGACAGGAAACAAAATAAACTTTCTGCTTATAGAAACAAACAGCTGAACAATAGTTCTTTGAAAAATGATTTAAGCATGCTCCTTTTTTTTCAGAAACATCCCGCTAATCTTAATCTGCTGAATCTAAATTAGACAATATCGTTTTTAAATGTAATTATTAATAGCACCAGAGCAACCAAAAAATTAAAAGGTGTCTCACCTGATCGTAGTAGGCTATCTGTTCTAGTATTAAAGCAAGTTGTAGAACGTCTGTGAATTTCATTGAAGTTTCATCAACATAAATACACCCAAAAAAATGCGTAGGCGCTTAGAATAATATGGCCTTGAGTTTAAATTGTTTTTTTAATTACTGCTGATTAATTTGTTTCTGACGCATATTTTTTTTTTACAATTAACAATCGCCTTAATTAGGAATTACTAGGAAGATGTAGATGTAGATGTAAATGTAGATAAAGATGAAGATGAAGATGTAGATGTAGATGTAGATGTAGTTGTAGTTGTAGTTGTAGATGTAGATGTAGATGTAGATGTAGATGTAGATGTAGATGTAGATGTAGATGTAGATGTAGATGTAGATGTAGATGTAGATGTAGATGTAGATGTAGATGTAGATGTAGATGTAGATGTAGATGTAGATGTAGATGTAGATGTAGATGTAGATGTAGATGTAGATGTAGATGTAGATGTAGATGTAGATGTAGATGTAGATGTAGATGTAGATGTAGATGTAGATGTAGATGTAGATGTAGATGTAGATGTAGATGTAGATGTAGATGTAGATGTAGATGTAGATGTAGATGTAGATGTAGATGTAGATGTAGATGTAGATGTAGATGTAGATGTAGATGTAGATGTAGATGTAGATGTAGATGTAGATGTAGATGTAGATGTAGATGTAGATGTAGATGTAGATGTAGATGTAGATGTAGATGTAGATGTAGATGTAGATGTAGATGTAGATGTAGATGTAGATGTAGATGTAGATGTAGATGTAGATGTTGATGTTGATGTAGATGTAGATGTAGATGTTGATGTTGATGTTGATGTTGATGTTGATGTTGATGTTGATGTTGATGTTGATGTTGATGTACAAAAAGTGCAATGTCTATATATTATGTATATGCCATTTAAATTTAATTTATGGTTAAATTACGTTTAAGATTACAAATAAAAATATTTCCTTCTATTTTAAGTCCAACATTTTCATGTTTGCTGCGTCCATCAATAGATGTATATATTTCTAATATATGCATACACACGTTTCTTCTTTCTTTTATTATTAAATTAGTTCAAAACTTGACGAACTTGCTAACTTTGCAATAAAAAAAATTGACAGAAAACTATATTTTCGTGTTTTTTTTTAACCAGTAAATAAATTTACTTATTTTTACCGTAGTGTTTGACTAAAATAGATGATACCTATATATGCTTTGTTTTACCGTAGTTGCTGACTAAAATAGATGTTAACTACTGATAATTTGTTTGACCTTAATGTTTGTTGAAAAAGATGCTATCAAACAGTTGCTTTGTTCCACCGTAATGCTTGACTTAAACAGATGTTAACTACAGATTAAAGTTAGGAAAGCTGTCGACAGCCCCCCATAAAAAGCGTTGGGCTAGAAAGGGAGGTCTTGAAGATAATATATTCGACTTTCGAAATATACTAGGCAATTAACGACCTATGGGTAATTTGTGATGGTTCACTGATCACAGCAGAGGTAATACAACAGGGAAATTGATTTTTTAGAGGTTGTTTAGTAAAGAAAAATAGGTCGAATGGTTTGACTTCTAACCCTACAGTCTCCAGTTCGAATCCCTAGCTTGAGCTCATTCCTGTGTCATCTCAGTTCTAATGGGTACCTGGCTCTCGATAAAGAAAGGCGGCTGGGCATAGTGCTGACCACATGACTACAGTAGACACCGAGGTCAATGAAAAGTGTCACATTACGTCAATCACCCCATTGACCGTAAGGGCAAGGCGGTTCAGTGCTAATCTGTTCTCCTCTATGTAACTTGCTGGTTTACGTAATGTTTCCCTTTTATTCGAACCACCAGGTTCAAACATGATGGAAAACTCAGTCAAAATAAGATCTGTTGTTATGGATCCTGTGTAGTTTAATTCTGTCTTCTGTATAGTTTTCTAGCTGGATTTGGTTCCATAGCCTTTGTCAAATCTAAGAACAATCTACAACTCAAGATTTATTTAATTTTGTAG
The DNA here is from genome assembly GCF_028476545.2 of Physella acuta. Lineage (NCBI taxonomy): Eukaryota > Metazoa > Mollusca > Gastropoda > Physidae > Physella > Physella acuta. The sequence continues at coordinate 256,115 of NW_026732319.1, forward strand.
TTTTTGCGTCTAAATAGATCGGTGTCACCAGCTTCTATAGTTAGTATTTAGGAAAGTATGCTTTTATTTTGATTACTCTAAAATAAAAATAAAAACAATTGATCTCTTTAAACACAATAACAGGAGAGAGCGAGAAAGCGAGAGAGAGAGAGAGAGAGAGAGAGAGAGAGAGAGAGAGAGAAAGAGAGAGAGAGGGAGAGAGGGAGAAATTAGAGGGAAAGGGGTAGAGATTTCAACTGATGTTAGTTCACATGTTTTGTGACTTAAGAATATTTGGCACACACAATGCTTAGCCGCCTTTATATTCCCTAGTGTGAGTCATGTATATCGTATAGACTCGATCCCAGGCTACGAGCTGGAGACTTTCGCTCTAATATTTGACCACACCGTTATATCCCAGCAGGATAGTTCAATAACACAATTCGAACCCGCAGTTTTAAACGTAAGTTGGCTGTCCGTAGTCACGAATTATTACGGGAAATTTTAGTGGTGTTACAAGCTATGTTGTGTTTTACTTCGTCATTTTCTTTCTTGTTGAAACAAGTATAAAAATAATTTTAAAATTATTGCTTTCAAAAGTTACCTCCCTTATACATAGCCCGAGTGATGTAGGTTTTGGTTACTTTTTTTTTCACAAAAAACTTCTATGCTTATATAAGAAAATATGGCATCTAGACAAATAATTGTTTTTCCTCTGACGGAAAAAAATATTTTTTTGGTTACACTCTATGGTCGGTCTACGACCTCACAAAATATCAGGGGGTGGGGGGGGGGGGGGGGGGGGGGGCAGGAAGTCGTTCGGCGATTATTTTTTTTATATATAAATCATATAAGGATAATTTTTAGCCCTTGCCGTAGGCTTACAGATCGACACTTTCTCCATACGGCCTAGACATTTATTAGCTAGATGTACAGAGGTTAAGTACCTTAAATCTTTGGGGAAATTACCTTCTGTTTTTCACATCAATTACGAAGATTATATATATATATATATATATATATATATATATATATATATATATATATATATATATATATATATATATATATATATATATATATATATATATATATATATATATATATATATATATATATATATCGGTTAATCGGTTGAAACTGACCAGTCGTGTTTTCCGTATATATATATATATATATATATATATATATATATATATATATATATATATATATATATATATATATATATGTATATATATATATTTTTTTTTTTTAATTTATTTATTTATTTTTATATGAGTATGTGTGTGTATTTGCGCGCGTGTGTGTGTATGTGTGTGTGTGTGTGTGTGTGTGTGTGTGTGTGTGTTTAACACTCTTTACTAGTATTTCCCGGCTACGCCTTGTTAATGTAAATTAGAAATTATACGTCAGACAGAAATTAATCAGCAGTAATTAAAAAACAATTTAAACTCAAGGCCATATTATTCTAAGCGCCTACGTGTTTTTGTGTGTATTTATGTTGTTGAAAATTCAGTAAAATTCACAGACGTTCTGCCGCTTGCTTTCATACTAGAACAGATACTTCAATCAGGTGAGATACATTTTCATTTTTTGGTTGATCCTGGCCTTTAGGGACGAACGTCGTTGAGAGTTTGCTGATGTCCCGCAGGTCTCGTTCTGATCTCGTTTCGGACTAGTGACTGTAGGATGTCACTGAGTCCACCCAGCTCTGATGAGTACCTGACTTAAGTTGGGGAAAGTAAAGACGTCTGCGCAAAGTACTGACCATCCTTTTATATTCTGAATTCGTTCTGTCATTTTAAAACTTAAAGGTTTATCGATGTTTCACTCACTTCAAATAAATCCATTCGTTTTAAGCTTGACATTTTGGTTGTGAAAACAATAACCATTTAAAGCAGGGATTTCCAAACAACGGCCCGTGGGCCGTATGCGGCTTGCGATGTCCTCTCATCCGGCACGCGGAGATATTTTTCACCACGGAAAACAAAATGTTTTAGGAGGTGGCTGAGGAACTTTGCCCAGAAAATTCAAAACAATTTGAAAATGTAGCTTTGGTTGCAAATACCATCAGTTTCACTCAGTAGCGGTTTTCTGACTTGATTTCAAAGGCAGAAGAAGTGACACGATGAACTGCATCTGGAGGTCATTGAATTGCAAGCAAATGACCTCCTTAGAGACAAGTTCAAAGATGGACGGTTGGGCTTTAATAAGTTTTTGCCCAAGTAAAACTTTCCTAATATTAAAAATTTGCATCAAAGTACCTTTCAAGTTTTGGAACAACACACCTGTATGAACAAACATTTACAAGAATGAAATACGTGAAGAACAATTTGAGAACAAACCTAGCATTCGAGAGTGTTGTCTGCCCTGGACAGTGTTTCTTTCAAACTTTTTTTCTCAGGAGGGGGGGGGGGGGATATGAAATTTGTATATATTTCTATATAAAATATAAATTGGGGGGCGTTTGACGTTCTTTGGGGGGAGGGGGGGGCTCTGCCACCCCTATGAGATGCCTGAAAGAAACTCTGCCCCCCGAACTGATATTCGATAGTTAATGTGGCCCTCGGGCTGAAAAGTTTGGAGACCCCTGATTTAAAGTCACATGAAGATTTTGTAAATCAATTTGAATTTATTAAGACTACTCGCTAAAATTTTTACTGGATTATTTTTCATTTCAATAAAGTCGTTTATTTTCTTCTTTTCAAGTGCATATATAAAACTTGAATGTAAAATCTTTTACTTATTTGTGTACGTTTTAGTATTAAGGGTGACTAAAACATTCGCGAAAGTTAAATCATCCACTCTATGAACAGCACACTATACTGCTATGTTGTGCTATTATTAATTAAATTTGAAAAAAAAATGTCTAATTTAGATTCATCAATTAAAGAATAGCCGGCTGTTGCTGAAAAAATCTAGCTTGCTTTAATCAACTCCCAAAGAACAATTGCTCAGCTGTTTGTTTCTATAAATAGAAAGTTAATTTTGTTTCCTGTCTGTGAAAACAGTTTTTCATCTAGCCACCCACCATGAAGACCATCCTGTTGTTGCTGGCTGTGGTAGCTGTGGCCCATGCAGGCGTGACCTTGACCTTGTCGTCTGATGACATTGAAGCGTTCTTGGAGGCTCACAACGACGTGAGGAATGAACTGGGTATCCCATCCCTGGTAAGTTCTCGTGTATGTATATCATGTGTAGCTACCTCTACTTAGCTAGTAGCTAACAGCTAGTTGTTTTGTATGTCATGTTTTTCTAGCTCTGGTAAGTTGACACTATATCATGGAAATGTATTAAACTAGTATTAAATCTTTTAAATAATATTTCTCAAGATTACACAAAATTATAGCAAACTTTTTTAGTCATTTGACAAATGTAGAAAAATTAATTGCATCAATTTAACGTTTTTCAAAACGAAGTAACAAATTAGTACAGCTACTGGTTGATGGCCCAAATAATTGAAGTCGATATTTTTCAAAATCTACACGATTAGGTTCCATTAGAATAAAGTTTTTTTTTTATTCTCTTGCATAATATTTTTTTGGACCTTTTGTGATTTTTTAAAACTAGCTTCTATTAGCCTTTTGTCATGGAAGGCAATTACCGTATATTGTGGGAAGAGAGAAAGGGGGGGGGGGTGCAGGGTCCGGGGTCTAGTCATTGACTACGGACTGTTTTTCGCTTTCCTAATTATATTTTGTCACCAGGTATGGGACACGACACTGGCCGAGTTCGCAGAAGACTGGACATCCAGGTGTGAATTTGAACACAGCAATCAACAATACGGGGAGAACTTATACCAAAATGGACGTGAGATCATCATAATAAATCATTAATAATAGACCCATACCATCATAAACATATCAGTAGTGGACCCATACCATCATAAACATATTATAAGTAGACTCATACGATTAAAAACATATCAGAGGTAGACCCATAGGATCATAAACACCTGTAGTAGACCCTTACTATCATTAAATTATCACTAGTGGTCCCACAATATCATAAACATATCAGTAGAAGACTCATACCATTATTTACTTATTAGTAGTAAACCCATATCATCATTAACCTATCACTAGTAGGCCCATACCATCATAATCAAACTAACATTAATAAACCCATGACATACGTAACCTAATATTAATAAACTCATAACATTATTAACATATCATTAATAAACTCATACAATACTTACACTAACATAAATAAACCTATACCATCATTAACATCGCATTAATAACCCCACACCATAATTAACATAACATTAATAAACCCATACACTAATTAAGATAAACATTAATAAACACATATTATAATTAATTAACATAACATTAATAAACCCATACCATTATTAACCTAACAGAGGTAGATTCCTACCATCATTTTTCTACCAGAAATAGATCCATGCTATATATAACCAAACACTAGTAGACCCGTCTCATAGTTTACCCGTCAATGTCGAAATTTTAAAGACTTTTGTGACGAATAACGAACCTGTCATGTTGCAGCTTTGGACGACAACGCCACGTACTTGGCCTACAGAAGCGCTGCATCCTGGTTAAAGGAACTGGAATATGTTGATGATGACTGGGAATGTATTGCTCAGGATTCACCTACCTGTGGTCATTATTCACAGGTGAGATGTTTTCAATAGCTTACATATCAGTAGTGAGACATTTTTTTTATTCATCAAATATTTTGTTCAATTATAAATACTAGATTGAATTGTATTAGTAAAATTATAATCCTATGCCATTTTGTATTAAATCACTTTGTGATTTGTAGATGGTGTGGAGAGATTCAGTATCAGTTGGCTGTGCCATCACTCAGTGTGAGGAGAATGAAGAAATGCCCAACCTTGTTTCATGCAACTATGACCCACCGTGAGTTAATATTTTATTTTAATACTAGACCATTGTGGAACTATTAGTTCACATCGTATTTCATTAATAGTAGACAATGATTGACGAGAGCTTTGTTTTATAAGACACTAATTGCATGTGTTATGTAACATAATTAGCATAAATCACTCTTTAATCTGTAAATCAACCTATGTAATATTCATCACCGACGGTTTTTACTTTTTTGTTGACTTAATGTATATTAGAGTATCAACAGCAAAAAATAAATGTCTTCGCTAACTATGTTTTCTTGAACTTTTGTCTTAAACCATAATATGTCCACAAAAACTTCTAAAGTTGATATTAGAATATCTATGTATGTATGTAACAGTACGTAACAAGACTTGTTGATTATTGTTAACATTTTTGACATAATGTATTTACAGGGGCAACCACGGTGGGCAACAGCCTTATTAGATGTAGACAGCTACAGTGATCAATGGAAACGAACGGTTACTTTTGGCTCCATACAGTTCAAGTCCCATGTTTTAGATTCATATTTCAAATATAATATTAGTTCCGTTTCTTATTGGAAAACTATTTACGAGAAATTATTCTCAATGCCTTTTTGAAGTCAAAAATACATCTTTTTAAAACACTTAACTATGTAATTTTTTCAATTGTTTTTAATTGTTCTTTTTTTTTTTCGTTAAATGTAATTGTGAAAGGAATTTCCTCCAACACAATTCAAAATTTCGTGTCAGCCATGATTTACTTTCATCATTCTTTTCTTTATGGATTGCAAACATTTTGAGTTAATTGGCATGTCTCAAAATGTGATGGAAATTTTAGAATCGATGTGGAGAATTATTTGATTAAACCATGTTTCTCTTCAGTTGTTAAAACAAATTAAACCATCTCCACATAACTTAATGCTTAAACTACAGAAATAAACCTTAAACATAACCACATTTGAAGTAACAAAGTTTCTCAAATATTAACGTAACAAAGGATCTACACCGTTACAGGCTAGTTTCCTGAAATAGACATGCATGATAAACAGAATTTCGTCTAAAACCTCCAGACTAATTAATCCACTGGAAATGTAAAGCCGTTTTAAGCCTGCCTGCATGTATCTGTATCTTGGCGACATAACATATCAATAAAACTGAGCGCAAGGGATTATGAAATCCGAGATGGATTCGAACCTGATACGACGTCAGCTTGTAGCCTGAGTTGTTGTTGTTATTGTTGTTTTTTTGCGTCAATATTTATGCAAGTAAGCTAAGCAATGCCTTAAAACCATCTCCACATTTTATCTGCATGTGTAACTACAGGTATTAAAAAATAATTTAAGTTTAATCATTTTCCACGTTGAAGAAATATTAGACCAGAATTGTTTTCTCATATAACAAAACATAAGCCTTTATAACCACCTTGCTAGTTTCGATATTAGTGTTACAAACCTAAACATAAACTTTCTATATAGAACAAGTTTCATATAAATTTTCATTACTAATGATGAATTGTTTTCATCCAAATAAAATGTTTGTGTACGTTTAGGCGAAAATAGCATTAGATAAATGAAATTTTTTTTGTAACATCTATGTTACATTTTTGTAACATTTTACGAACCAAATTATTTAGTTTTTAAAAATATTTTTTCCTCAGTGGCAACTACATCGGCCAGCAGCCGTACTAGTGCCTGGTATCAACAGGTAAAATACTAGTTAATCAACAGTTTACTGCAATAGGCTAAACTATCCATGTCAATGTCTCTTTTTATGTGATTCTCCTACATGGCTGATATCTTCTATGGCCTTCTGCTGAATTGTATTTTTGTATAACTAAATTTAACAATTTTTGTAGTAGAGATTTAATCTATTTTTAACCTTCAAATTACATTTGTTGACGTATTATCATTTAGAAAGAAAAAAAAGTGTTAATCGCTAATCCCTTAACATAGCAAAAACAAAAGGTATTATATATATATATATATATATATATATATATATATATATATATATATATATATATATATATATATATATCAAACATTTTGGTGTGTGAGAATTTTCAAGGCGTATATTTTCGTGACTAAAACATAACATAGCTGTGCGCTGGATTGCAACATCACTAAAATTTTCCGTGAGAATGCGGGACTAAGACAGCCAACCAACGTTTTAGAACTGCGGGTTTTAAATCTATTGTTTAACTGTCATGCTGGTATGGAACGGCGTGGTCGAATGGTAGAAGGAATGAGTAATACCCTGAGATCTGATCCAAGGCTCGAATCAGATGTATATTACTAACACTAGTTAAAGTAAAAGAGTTTGAGAATTGTTCTGACCTCAATAGCGTTCATGTGCTAAGGTCACATAAACATGTGAACAATACAGCCGTTAAAATCTCTATTCCCCCCCCCAACACACACACCCCTAACTTTCTCCCTCACACCCTCTCTTTTGATGAGTTCTGGTTGCACATCTAACTCACTGATAATCTTTGTAATGGATCGAGTTTCAAAACTAAACTTCAACATTTTTACGATGAATTGAGTTTTCAACTAAACAATATGTGTTTAATGAGACCCGCAAGCCGGTGACAGCAATCCATTGATGAGTAACAAATACAACATTAAATAAAAGCTGAGCTGTACATTGTTCTTACCATGGGGTAATTGACGTATTGTACCACTTTTGTCATAGACCTCCTATAGTGTGACTATCGTGTGGTCGGCACTATGCCCAGCCGCCTACACTTTCTTTAACGTGAGCCAGGTACCAATTAGAGCTGAGATGACACTGGGAGGAACTCAAGTTAGGGAGACTGTAGGGTTAAAAGTTTAACATCTATACCATTTGATGTAGCCGCCTGTACTAAACCACCTCGGAAAAAATCAATTTCCCTGGTATGTTATCTATGCTGTGATCAGTGAAACAATATCACAAATGACCCACACATCGTTTATTGTCTAGTATATTTCAAACGTCGAAAATTATATCTTCAACAACTCGTTTTCTAGCCCAAAGCTTTTTATGGATTTATTTTTGTCGACAGCTTCCATACCATTAATCTCTAGGTACAATTTTTTTGAGTCAGCAACTATGGTAAAACAAAGCATCTGTTTGACAACTTCTTTTGCAGTCAAACATTAAGGTGAAACACATAATCCGTAGGTAAAATCTATTTTAGTCAGCAACTACGGTAAAACAAAGAATCTGTATGTAGCATCTATTTCAGTCAAACACTACGGTAAAACAAAACGAATTTACCTAGATATGAAAATACACAAAAAACATAGTTAACCGTCAGTTGGTATATTGCAAGGTTAGTGAGTTCGCCAATTTTTTAAACTAATTTAATAATAAATGATAGAACATACTTGTCTCTGCATGTACTAGAAATACACATCTATTTTCGGAAGCAACAGTCATTAAAATGTTAGTATCAAAATAGAGGCCAATATGTTTTATTAGTAATCTTAAACTTAATTCGGTCATAAACTATTTTATAATGGCACAAATTTTAAGTATACACACTGCACTTTCGTTTTTCATTTGAAAAATTGATAGCTTAAAATGATAGATTATTTCGTGTGTACTAGATTATTACAAAAAGAAAACGTTGTTGATACAATAAATTATGTATTAACCAACGCGAAAGTGAAAGTTGAACGTTAAGATATTGTGCTATATTGGGTTATATGCGAAAACGTGTTGGATATGGAGCAGTAAATTAACGAACTTTTTATTTTAAATAACATTTCGCTTTTAGTTTTCTGCTTCTTTGTGGTGATATTGGGAGAATATGGTGACCACGGCCTATATGATATCTACTCAATTTCTGGCGTTGCTCAAGTTCAAATTGAATTCGAACACTTTCATATCAATATATTTGAACTAAAAAGCATCTCTTTATATATATATATATATATATATATATATATATATATATATATATATATATATATATATATATATATATAAATAATAGACCCCCAACTAGCAATTCCTTTCTACGCCATTGTTAAAGAAAATTCAAAAATATGCGTCAGATAAGGGATGACACAACATATCCAGCAGTAATTAAAAACCGTTTCATCTGTGCGCCCTGTGATTCTATGCGCCTACGTGTTTTTTCAGTTTTCGTTGGTGTATTTATGTTGATGAAACTTCAGTGAAATTCACAGACTTGTAGCAACTTGCTGTCATACTAGAACAGATACGTCTATCAGGTGAGACACATTTTTCATTTTTTGTTGTTTCTCTGGTGGGTAGCCTAGTCGAGAGTATGGTTTCAATGGTCGTTGGAGTGGTTGGGTCGGTTAAGCTCATGGTTGCTGAACTGATAAATCCCGCGTTCGAACCCCCGGGGCGCGTGCACATGAGGCTCGACAGCTGGCAACAGCAACCCATCTAGGAGAGACAACTCCAAAATCTAACATCTGTTGCATTGTAGTTTGTTCTTGGTTTGACAAAGGCTACTTAAGCAAATCCAAAAATAAAAGCAGTCTGAAATCGGTGTTAACGGCCTATAACCAGTTGACACGTACACTTAATTGTGTTTGAGTGAATCCCTTCCAACACTAAAATCAAGAACGAAAAAGAAGAAGAATTGTGGTCTGCTTAAAACTATAGACGATTTAGTGACATAGTATTCCGCTTTTAATCAAGTGGTATGACGTGGCCGAATGATATTGCATTTGGCTGATGTTCCCACGGTCTAGTTCTGATTTCGTGTTGGACTTTTGACTGTAGAACGTCGCTGAGTACACCCAGCTCTAATAGGTACCTGACTTATGTTGGAGAAACTAAAGGCGGCTGCGCAAAGTGCTCACCACACCATCACTTTTTATGCCGAGGTGAAAAAACGTATAAACTTTACTTGTGCTCCAAAAATCGCTAGGTCTAAAGAGGAGATTTAATTATTTATTAATCAAACAATTTGTGGAATTATTTTCTCATTAACATTGGTAATGTTTGGATGGGTGGAAGTATGTGGATGACATTTTTTGTGTGGATGGTGTCACATTTTATATTTTATAATCTTGTAAATGGTGTCATTTTTAGATGGTTTTATCTTGTGGATGTGACCATTTGTATGGTGTCATTTTGTGGATGTGACATGAGCATTTTCGTAATCAGATTTCATTTAATTTTATTAAATTGAATTACTAATTACAGTTTATAGTAATTTAGTGGACTGCTCATATAATGGGTGCACTCTACTGCCGCGCATGTTTTTAGTCTAAAAAGTAAAAAAGAAAAATAATTTAAAGGTGTGTAACATCAAAAGAAGAAAAACAAAAGGAAATAAAGCAGCTAAACTTTAGCATGTAGTCCTAGTATTGTTGAAATTAGATTCAACAGATTCAGAATAATAAAAGTAGGTTGATTTTTTTATTTCTCCAACAGCATTATTTACTTCGGCTGCAGTGTTTCTTCCAGACTTTTTTCTCCGTGGGGTGCACTTGAAATTTTTTGGGGGGGGGGGGGGGGGGGTGCGGTAGACTTACATGGGGGGGGGGGCGGAGGATACTGTTGAATGTATATATTTTCTACATAAACTCCATTTCGTTCGGGAAGGGGGGTAGACTTTTTCGGGGGGGGGGGGGGGGGGGGGCGGAACCCCCCGACGAGATGCCTGGAAGAAACTCTGTTCGGCTGGTTGTTTCTATAAATAGAACGTTAATTTTGTTTCCTGTCTATGAAAACAGTTTTTAATCTAGCCACCCACCATGAAGACCATCCTGTTGTTGCTGGCTGTGATAGCTGTGGCCCATGCAGGCGTGACCTTGACCTTGTTGTCTGATGACATTGAAGCGTTCCTGAAGACTCACAACGACGTGAGGAATGCTCTGGGTATCCCGTCTTTGGTACGTTCATCTTGTTTGTATGTCATTTGTTTGCTACCTCCGCAAGCTGACACTAAATTACGGCAGAATATAAATAGAATTTAATATTATAAATGATTCCACACAGCTAAAACAATACTTAATAGTCATTTCACAATTGTAGAAATATAAATTACATTAGTTCCTCTCCCCCCTTTGAAGCTTTTAGTCATACCAGCTCTATTTTTCATAAGTTTACACTACTCGATTTATATTTTTACTTTTTCGTGCATTTTTTCCATTTTTACTTTCTCGTATATACGTAGTATAGAGAAAGTATTGTAATCGTGCACCTCACTGATACGGAAAAACATAATTTTGCAATCTTGTCCGTATGTCTGTGTGTGTGTGTGTCTGTCTGTGTGTGTGTCTGTCCGTGTGTAAACACGATAACTTGAGTACCGTTACAGCTAGGTTGATGAAATTTCATATATAAGTATTTTATCAAAATCGTAGATCCGTATCAACTTTTGAGCGATTTCCGATAACCGGAAGTGGTACTTTTCCTACTTTGAATTTTTCAAAAGCCTATAACTTGAGTACTATTTCAGATAGATAAATGAAATTTCACATGTAAGTAAATGATCTAATTCTCTACCTTCTGTTAAATTTTGAGTAATTTCCGTTGACTGGAAGTAGTAATTTACGCTACTTCCGATTTCTCAAAAAACTAATGTAAATTTTTAAAGTACTAATAATATTGCGCACTATTATACGCGTTTTTATTCGGCGTTTGCTTGGTGCGCAATCTTTTTTTTATGAGATTCTATTCTATTTTTAAAAGTTTAAGTATTTAAAATGGATTAAAAATCATAACTATATCCCCAGTTACCATCCCCTGTTGTTTTATATAAGAATATTCGAGAAAGTTTAGGGGAGATCACTACCGGTTTATTAATTGTGTGATTTGTGATTATAATAGAAGCTTTTTCCTTTAAAATATCATTTTGTATGTAAAATTATTAGAAAATACACCAAAAAAAAACAGCTACTTATTGGTTACCCATAAAATTAGAGTCGATAATTTTCTAAATCTACACGCCTATGTCCCAGTTAAAATACAGATTTGTTTTTACAATCAGGGAATATCCACATGCTAATTAACGGAATTCTGTTGAAGTACCCTTTGTGTTAAACGCATCGAATATTTTTAACTAGCCTCTATCATTCATTTGTTATAAAGGATATGTCGCTGTACCTTACACCGAGAAGAAGTGCGGGGGGGGGGGGGGGGGGGATCTAGTCATTGTCTTTGCAACACATTTTTATTTTTCTAATTATATTGTACCATCAGACATGGGACACCAAACTGGCAGATTTTGCAAAAGACTGGACATCCAGGTGTGTTTTTAAACACAGCTATGGAGATTATGGGGAAAACTTATACGCATCTGGACGTAAGAATACCATTTTTATCTTAACAGAAGAACACCAGTACCTATCAATAGTAGATCCTTTCCATATTCAACCTATCAGTAGTAGATCCATACCATCAGTAGTAGGCCCATGTTATGAATTAAACTTATCATTATCAAACGATACCGTAAACAAATTATCAGTAGTACCGTCATTAACCTTACAGAAATAGACCCATGCAATATTTTACCATACAGAAGTAGACCCCTCTCATAGTGTACCAAACTGGGTCGAAGTTATAAATAGATTCCTGATGTGACAAATGACACACCTGTCATGTTTCAGCCTTGAATAAAAACGCTACTGACCTAGCCTATAGAAGCGCAGCATCCTGGAAAAAAGAACTGGCTAATGTTGACCCTGACTGGAATTGTGTCGGTGGATCACCTACCTGTGGTCATTACTCACAGGTGAGACGTCGTCAATAGATTACATATCAGTAGTGAGACTTTTTAAAAGTCTTTAATGGAATATATTACCCATCATTAGGGGTACGCATAAGCACAAGTAGTTAAACCTCAAAAAATCACTAGTGAAACATAAAATCGTTATTTGTGAGAATTAGTATAATATTATGTGTTATACAATTAAAAGACAATTATTACGACATTGATCATTGCTAGTGAAGAAGGGAAAAAATCATTGTTAAGGTATTAAAATATCAAAAATTATTAAGACATTGATCATTATGAGACACCGAATGTGATTATTTGTCAGACTTCACAAAACGCCATAAATGAATTATTAAACCTCATTAGTGAGACATAAAGAAAATATTAGTGACACAGGAAAACATCATAAGTGAGACACGGGAAAACATCAATAGTGAGACACAGAAAAACGTCATTAGTGAAATATAAAAAATCATTAGTGAAATATAAAACATCATTAGCGATACACAGGAAAACATCTTTAGTGAGATATAAACTACATTAGTGAGACACAGGAAAACATCTTTAGTGAGACATAAACATCATTAGTGAGACACAGTAAACATCATAAGTGAAAAAGGAAAACATCATTAGTGAGACACAGGAAAACATCATTAATGAGATACGGGAAAACATCATTAGTGAGACACAGGAAACATCATTAGTGAGACGCAGGGAAACATCATTAGTGAGACGCAGGGAAACATCGTTAGTGAGACGCAGGGAAACATCATTAGTGAGAAAGGATAACATCAGTAATGAGACACAGTAAAACATTATAAGTGACACACAGGAAAACATCATTAGTGAGACACAGGAAATAAATCACTAGTGAGACACATGAAAACATCATTAGTGAGACACAGGGAAACATCCTTAGTGAGACACAGGAACACATCATTAGTGAGAATGGATAACATCAGTAGTGAGACACGGGAAATATCATTAGTGAGACACAGAAAACCATCATCAGTGAGACACAGGAAAACATCTCAGTGAGACACAGGGAAACATCATTAGTGAGACACAGGAAACCATCATTATTGAAACACGAAAACATCATTAGTTAGACACAGGAAAACATAAGTGAGACACATGAAAACATTATTATTGAGACACAGGAAAACATTCTTCGTAAAAAATAAAACATGATTAGTGAAACATAAAACACATCATTAGTGAGACATAGAAAAATTAAAACATCATTATTGAACACACAGAAATATAATGTAACAGTTTCCAGATTCAACTTATTTTTTAGCGCAATTTCCTTTCTGGAGAATTGCGTTTATTAACCCGTCATTTCTGGATGTATGAATGTATGAATGGATGTGTGTCCGCAGGTTTAAGTCGTATCTCCTCCTAAACGAAGCAATATCGAGGACTAGTTCCAAAAGCAATTACGTTAAGCAAGTTACGAGGATGAACATAGGCCAAAAAAATTCCGGGTTGGTTTCTTTCATGGATTTCCCGGGAAAGCCAAAAAAACTCGAAAAAATGCCCATATCTCGGCAACCAGACCACTTAGCGACTTGAAACATGTACCAATCGATTCCTGCCATAATTTAGAACAATGTTGCCGAAGCAAGTTTTCAAAAATATCCTTTCGTTCGGTCACACAATTTTTTTTTTGAATTAATTAAAATTTGGACCGAATTAGTAGGCATTTTTATCCAACCACACCACACGCGTCATCACGTTCAATAGCTGCGCCATCACGTTCAATGGCTGCGTCATCACGTTCAGTAGCTAGGCGCGCAATGGTTTTTAGTCATGTAACTCTATTGTAAATAAAACATGTATTTTAACCAATGGTTTTACTAACCCTGCTCTTGATTTACGCTACGACAGAGCTATTTTTAGATAACATAAGGAAATTGCGCTAAAATTGTCACTAGACTTTTTAATTACCTTGTTTTAGCAACAACGAAGGTAAACTTGCATTATTACCATCTTACTTATAATGAAACTGCGAAGTCCTAAGGTACAGCCTACAAGTTCTTTCTCACCTCTCCCGATTTCGGATCTCTGATGTCGTTATACATCAAACATTTGTTAAATAATAAAACATGGATTGCATTGTATTAATAGAATTATAGTCCCATGCCAGTTCTTATTAAATCGCTGTGTGGTTTGTAGATGGTGTGGAGAGATTCAACATCAGTTGGCTGTGCCATCACTCAGTGTGTGAATGTTGCTGGTGTATTGCCCAACCTGGTTTCATGCAACTATGACCCACCGTGAGTTAATATTTTGTTTTAATACTTGACCATTTTGGAACTATTAGTTTACATTGTATTTCATTAATAACTTCACGTTTAACCATAAGTTCACATTAATTTCAATACTAGTTCTATCTATATTCTTATATATATATATATATATATATATATATATATATATATATATATATATATATACTATATATACTCTTTATTAGACATATTTATTCAATACTAGTTCCTTACATAGCAATAGGTACACAATACTAGTCCAACGTTGGGTTCAAATACGCATTTATTTTCAAAATAACTCCTTGTATAGCCAAGCGTACACAGTTATTTCAATACACGTTTCTTTCAGACCTGAAAGTTAATAACATATAACTATCATTATTATTTCTACTAAAAGAAATTAATCCAGAATGTATTTGAACACCAGGTCGTATTACCACTAGCAACACTGATTACAGGCTCTATTTAAATACATTGTAAAAACAATTTTATAAAAGTTGTTCTTTTTACTTTCTCGTATATACGTAGTATAGAGAAAGTATTGTAATCGTGCAAAAAAAAAAAATCGAGATTTTTACAAATCTCGACGTTTTACACCTCACTGATACGGAAAAACATAATTTTTCAATCTTGTCCGTATGTCTGTGTGTGTGTATGTCCGTGTGTAAACACGATAACTTGAGTACCGTTACAGCTAGGTTGATGAAATTTCATATATAAGTATTTTATCAAAATCGTAGATCCGTATCAACTTTTGAGCGATTTCCGATAACCGGAAGTGGTACTTTTCCTACTTTGAATTTTGTAAAAGCCTATAACTTGAGTACTATTTTAGATAGATAAATGAAATTTCACATGTAAGTAAAAGATCTAATTCTCTACCTTCTGTTAAATTTTGAGCAATTTCCGTTGACTGGAAGTAGTAATTTACGCTACTTCCGATTTCTCAAAAAACTAATGTAAATTTTAAAAGTACTAATAATATTGCGCACCATTATGAACATCTTTATTCGGCGTTCGGTTGGTGCGCAATACTTTTTTCTATGAGATTCTATTCTATTTTAAAAAGTTTAAGTATTTAAAATGGACGAAAAATCATAACTATATCCCCAGTTACCATCCCCTGTTGTTTTATATAAGAATATTCGAGAAAATTTAGGGGAGATCACTACCGGTTTATTTTTCTTCTCACTAACATTGCATATGGATATCCCATTCACGTTACATTCGGAGTAAATCCTTCACTGTTTCTGCTTTTTGTGTCTGACAATGATTGACGAGAGCTTTGTTTTATAAGACACTCATAACATGTGTTATGTAACATGATCAGCGTAAATTACTGTTTAATCTGTAAATCAACCTATGTAAAATTCATCACCGACGTTTTAATTTTTTGTTACTTCTTGTATATTAGAGTATCAAAGGCAAAAAAAAATGTCGTTGCTAACTTTTTTCCCCTGAAGTTTTGTATTAAACAATAATATGTCCACAAAAACTTCTAAAGTTGATATTAGTATTCCCATTTATGTATGTAACTGACAGGTAACAAGTCTTTGTATTAATAATTTTGGCTAAATATATTTATATTATTTGCAACCGTGTGTATGTAACAGTACGTAACAAGACTTGTTAATTATTGTTAACATTATTGGCATAATGTATTTACAGAGGCAATTACGAGGGGCAACAGCCCTATTAGATGTAGACAGCTACAGTGATCAATGGAGACGTATGGTTATTTTTTGCGCCTTACAGTCACGTTACATGTTATAGATTTACATTTCAAATATAGTGAGAAATATTAGTATTGTTTCTCATTGGAAAACTTTTTACAAAAAAAAACATTATTCTATAGTCTCTTTTGAAGTGTAAATAAATCATTTTAAAACATTTACCATTGTCATTTTTTCAATTGTTTTTAATTAATTTTTGTTTTTACTTTCTCGTATATACGAAGTATAGAGAAAGTCTTGTAATCGTGCAAAAAAAAAATCGAGATTTTTACAAATCTCGACGTTTTACACCTCACTGATATGGAAAAACATAATTTTGCAATCTTGTCCGTATGACTGTGTGTCTGTCTGTGTGTCTGTCTGTCTGTCTGTCCGTGTGTAAACACGATAACTTGAGTACCGTTACAGCTAGGTTGATGAAATTACATATATAAGTATTTTATCAAAATCGTAGATCCGTATCAACTTTTGAGCGATTTCCAATAACCGGAAGTGGTACTTTTCCTACTTTTAATTTTTCAAAAGCCTATAACTTGAGTACTATTTCAGATAGATAAATGAAATTTCACATGTAAGTAAAAGATCTAATACTCTACCTTCTGTTAAGTTTTGAGTAATTTCCGTTGACCGGAAGTAGTAATTTACGCTACTTCCGATTTCTCAAAAAACTAATGTAAATTTTAAAAGTACTAATAATATTGCGCACTATTATGCGCTTTTTTATTTGGCGTTCACTTGGTGTGCAATTGATTTGTCTACGAGATTTTATTCTATTTTTAAAAGCTTAAGTATTTAAAATGGATTAAAAATCATGTCTATAGCCCGAGTTCACATCCCCTGTTATTTTATATAAGAATATTCGAGAAAGTTTAGGGGAGATCACTCCCGGTTTATTTCCTTAAATGTAACTGTGAAAAGAATTTGGAATTTCTTCCAACACAATTCAAAATTTCGTGTCAGCCATAATTTATGCGCAATACGGCCTGTTGACTTTGCTTTCAGCTTTCTTTTCTTTATGGATTGCAAACTTTTGGAGTTAATTTAAAACACGAAATATTGGCACGTCTCAAAATTAGATGGACATTTTAGAATCGATGTGTAGAATTATTTAATAAAACCATCTTTTGCTGTTAATACAATATAATCTACCTTAAACATATCGAGGCTTTTCAATCAAACAAGCAGAAATTGTGATCATGACACTAATCAAAATATGAGCCTAGCTTAATCATTAGACTCCAGAAATAACCTTAAAATTAAACGCAATTCAAAAAATAGCTTATCAAATCTTAACGTAACCTACACGGACATAGGTTAGTTTACTGAAATAAACATGAATGATAAACAGAATTTCGTCTAAAACCTCCAAACTAATTAATCCACGGGAAATGTAAAGCCTTATTAAGCCTGCCTGCATGTATCTGTATCTTGGCGACATTGCCTATAAATGAAACTGAGCGCAAGGGATTATGAAATCTGAGATGGATTCGAACATTATACGACGCCAGCTTGTAGCCTGAGATTTTTTTTGGGTCAATATTTATGAAAGTAAGCAAAGCCTTAATCTCGACATTATATCCGCATGTGTATCTAACGGTATTAAAAAATATCCTAAGTTTAACTATTTTCCACATTGTTGAAATTCTAGACAAGTATTGTTTCTTTATACAACAAAAAATCATATTGTATAACCACCTTGCTTGTTGCGTTAGTTGGGTTACAAACATAAACATAAACATTCTATATAGAACACGTATAATAGAAATGTTCATTATTAATAATAACTTGTTTAGGCAAGTTAAGGCGAAAAATGACTACAGATAAATGCAATTGTTTTTATGATATCTGTTACATTTTGATGACATTTTACAAAACAAATTATTTAGTTTTTAAAATATTTTACCTGTGGCAAATATATCTTTCAACAGCCGTACTAGTGCATGGGTTCAACAGGTGTAATACTAGTGACTGGACCTGGCATCAACAGGTGTACCACTAGTGACTGTTATCAACAGGTGTAACTATAGTGACTGTTATCAACAGGTATAACTATAGTGACTGTTATCAACAGGTGTAACACTAGTGGCTGGACCTGGTATCAACAGGTGTAACACTAGTGACTGGACCTGGTATCAACAGGTGTAACTATAGTGACCAGACCTAATATCAACAGGTGTAACACTAGTGACTGGACCTGATATCAACAGGTGTAACACTAGTGACTGGACCTGGTATCAACAGGTGTAACACTAGTGACTGTTATCAACAGGTGTAACACTCGTGACTGGATCTGGTATCAACAGGTGTAACACTAGTGACTGGACCTGGTATCAACAGGTGTAACACTAGTGACTGTTATCAACAGGTGTAACTATAGTGACTGTTATCAACAGGTATAACTATAGTGACTGTTATCAACAGGTGTAACACTAGTGGCTGGACCTGGTATCAACAGGTGTAACACTAGTGACTGGACCTGGTATCAACAGGTGTAACTCTAGTGAGTGGTATCAACAGGTGTAACACAAGTGACTGGACCTGGTACCAACAGGTGTAGCGCCAGTGAATGGAGCTGGCACCACAGATGTCATGGTTTCCTGAAATACGCTCAACCCTCATGTCAATGTCTCTTCTTATATAATTTACCTACACAGCTGTGAAGATATCTTCTGCTAAAATGTATTTTTGTATAATTAAAGTAAACTCTTACTCAGATACATGTAGTAAAGACTAAATCTATTTTTAACATTACATCGTGTTTGTTATTATTACATTTGTTGACTTGACTTAGACCTCTTTGCTCCTTCTATTTTATGCGATCCCCGGCTATAAATTTTGCCGTCTCTCATGTCATCCCTGTTGGCTCCAGTTCTTCTAGAAGACTCTTGGGCGCCCTCTCTTCTGCTTTCCCTGGGGGTTCCACTCAAGCGCTTGGCGTGTAACATTTGGGTGAGAATTTCGTAGCGTGTGTCCCACCCAGCGCTACTTCCTCCTTATTTGCGCAGCTAAAGGCTCCTGCCTTACTTTTCTACATAGTTCAATGTTCGGTACTTTGTGCTGCCATCTTAATTTCAGAATCTTTCTAAGGCATCCTTTTATGAAGGTCTGTATCTTTGCATGCTTGCTTTGGAGACTCTCCATGTCTCTGCTCCATACAGCAGAACTGCCTTGACATTTGAGTTAAGTATCCTAATTTTTATTGTAATGGATATGTCAGCAATGGAGATGACAGCGATTCATTGAGAAGTAATAACTACAACATTAAATAAGTGCGAGCTGTACATTGTTCTTTGATTTGACAAAAGGCAATGGAATCAAATCCAGCTAAGAAAATATACAGAAGACGAAATCAACTTTCACACGATCCATAACCGTAGATCGTCCCTTGACTAAACAATCCATCATGTCTGCACCCGGTGGTTCGAATAAAAACTAAACATTGCGGAAACCAGCAAACTGAACCAGCACTGAACCGCCTTGCCCTTACGGTCCATAGGGTAATTGACCTAATGTTTCACTTTTTCACTGACCTCGGCGTCTACATGGTTCGAGTGGTCAGCACTATGCCCAGCCGCCTTTACTTTCTTTAACGTGAGCCAGGTACCAATTATAGCTGAGATGACACAGGGACGAACTCAAGACAAGGATTGAACTGCAGACTGTAGGGTGAGAAGTTTAACATCTACACCATTTCATCTAGCCGCGCGTACTAAGTCACCTCGGAAAAAAATCAATTTCCTGGTATTTAATCTATGCTGTGATCAGCCAAACAATACTACAAATTACCCACACGTCGTTTATTTTCTAGTGTATTTCAAACTTCAAAGATGGTACCTTCAACAACTCGTTTTCTAACTCAAAGCTTTTTATGGATTTTTGTCGACAGCTTTCATACCATTAATCTCTAGGTAACATCTTTTTAGTCAGCCCAACTATGGTGAAACAAAGCATCTATTTAATAGCATCTATTTCAGTCAAACATTAACGTAAAACAAATTATCCGTAGGTAGCATCTATTTTAGTCAGCAACTACGGTAAAACAAAGAATCTGTAAGTGTTATCTATTTCAGTCAAACACTACGGCAAAACAAAGCATCAGTAGATATTATCTATTTCAAACAGCAACTACGGTAAAACAAAGCATCTGTAGGTATCATCTATTTCAGTCAAACACTACGGTAAACATAAACGAATTTACCAACATTTGAAAAACACGAAAACAGAGTTGTATGTCAATTGTTGCATTGCAAGTTTAACTTAACAAGCAACTCTATCACTGTATATATATATATATATATATATATATATATATATATATATATATATATTCATATATATATATATATATATATATATATATATATATATATATATATATATATATATATATATATATATATTTATTTATTTATTTATTTATATATATATATATATTTATATACATATATATATATATATATATATATATATATATATATATATATATATATATATATATATATATATATATATATATATATATATATATATATATATATGATAAACCACTTGCAGTTCCGTGAACGCCATTGTTAATACGTCAGATACGGGATGACAAAAATTATACAGCATTAATTAAAAACAGTTACAACTGTACGCCCTGTGATTCTATGCGCCTACACGTTTTTTTTAAATAGTTTTTTGTGTGTATTTATGTTGATGAAACTTCAGTGAAATTTGCGTCAGTTGAGAGATGACACAAATTACCCAGTGGTAATTAAAAATATTTTTAACTTTACGCCCTGTGATTCTATGCGCCTACGTGTTTTTTCAATTGTTTTTTTTGTGTATTTAGGTTGATGAAACTTCAGTAAATTTCACAGACGTTCTACCACTTGCTTTCATACTAGAACAGATACTTCAATCAGGTGAGATACATTTTCATTTTTTTTCTCTTGTGCTTTGGGGGCGAATGTCATTGAGAGTGTGCTTTCAATGATAGTTTGCTTAAAACTGCAGCCGATTTAGTTAATTTACTATCACACTCACGTAAACACGAGCCTCATTGGGATGGGGTGGCCGAAAATACAACATTTGGCTAATGTCCCGAAGGTCTTGTTCTGATCTCGGTTTGGACTTGTGACTGTAGAACGTCACTGAGTCTACCCAGTTCTGGTGGGTACCTGACTTGAGTTGGGGAAAGTAAAGCGATAAGGCATTGCTGATTACACCATGCTTTTATATGCCTCGGACAAGAAACAATTAACTTTATTCCATCTACCCAATGGATCACTAGAGAAACTTTAATTATTTAATTCAAAAGTAAAAAAAAAAATTATTGCAATGTTTCACTTTGTCAGTATCTTTTGGATGGGTGGAAATATGTGGATGACATGTTTTGTGTGGATGTTGTCTCATTTTAGACGGTATAATATTGTAAATGGAGTCATTTTAGATAGTTTTATTTTGTGAATGTGACCATTTGTATAGAGTTATGTTGTGTATGTAACATGAATATTTTCGTAATCAGATTTCAATTATTTTGTTATAAATTAAATCAATAACAGCAGTTTATAGAAATTTAGTGGACTGCTCATATAGAAAAAGAAAGTTGCTTTTTTAATTTCTACAACAGCATTAGCAATTCAGCTATTTGTTTCTTTAAATAAAAAGTTAATTTTGTTTCCCGTCTATGAAAACAGTTTTTAATCTAGCCACCCACCATGAAGACCATCCTGTTGTTGCTGGCTGTGGTAGCTGTGGCCCAGGCAAGCGTGTCCGTGACCTTGTCGTCTGATGACATTGAAGCGTTCCTGAAGGCTCACAACGACGTGAGGAATAATCTGGGTATCCCGTCTCTGGTATGTTTATCGTTTTTTCTATGTCATACGTTGTTACCTCTGGTAAGTTGACACTAAATAAGGGCGATTATATAAATAGAATTCATATTTGAAATAATATATCTCCATATTTTACACAAATAAAACATAACTTACGAATCATTTCACTATAGTAGCATCATAAATACAATAAGTTCCCTCTTCTAAGATTTTAGTTACACCAGTCAGTGGCGGAACTAGAAAAAAGGGCCACCCCGCAAAACAAAATTAATAATTAATAAGTTTAAACTCGATTTTTTTTCTTTACTTTTAGTGCTTTTTTATTTTTAATTGTGTGATTTGTGATATTATATTAGAATCCTTTTTCTTAAAAATATATTATTTTTAAAAGAGATTTTTAGCAAAAAACAAAAACAAAATATAGTAACTTTTATTAGCTACCCATAAAATTGGCTTCGATATTGTTTAAAATCTACACGTCTATGTCCGAATTAAAATACACATTTGGTTTTACAATCAGGGAATATCCACATGCTAATTAACAGAAATCTGTTGAAGTGCCCATTCTGATAAACACAGCGAATAATTTTAACCAGTCTCTATCATTCATTTGTTGTGGAAGGTACATCGTTGTACCTTATACCGGGGTAGGGGAATCGGGGGGTCGGGGTCTAACATTGTCTTTGCAACACATTTTTGTTTTTCTAATTATATTGTATTATCAGACATGGGACACCAAACTGGCCGATTACGCAAAAGACTGGACATCCGGCTGTGTTTTTGAACACAGTACGGGAAATTATGGGGAGAACTTATTCGGATCTGACCGTAAGAATACCATGGTTAACATAATTACACCAGTACCACGTTCAACCTATAGTACTAGTAGATCCATACCATATTTAACCCATTAGTACTAGTAGATCCATACCATATTTAACCTATCAGTAAAGGACCATACCATCATTAAATTATCAGAAGTAGGCCCGTACCATTTTTAACCTAACATTAATGAACATTATTACCTTACAGAAAGAGACCCATGCCATATTTAACCATACAGAGGTAGACCCATCTCATAATTTACATAACGTGGTCGAAGTTGTGACAACACGCCTGTCATGTTTCGGCTTTGAACGACAACGCCACTGCCTTGGCCTATGAAAGCGCGATATCGTGGAAAAGTGAACTGGCTGATGTTGACCCTGATTGGGAATGCATCGGTAGGGAACCTACCTGTGGTCATTATTCTCAGGTGAGACGTCGTCAAAAGATTACATAGCAGTGTTGAGATTTTTAAAGGCTTTAATAAAAATAAATCACCCATCACTAGTGGTATGCTTAAACACAAGAATTATTAAACTTTAAAACATCACTAATGAAACATTAAACGTTATTATTGAGACCTACTATAATATTATGTATTAAGAAATTACATGACAATTATTGAGACATTCATCATCGCTAGTGAAGAATGAAAAAAGAATGTATTGTTAAAGTATTAAAACATCACTGTTCAGACTTTAATAAAGTTTGTTAAGACATTGATAAATGTGAACCTCATCAAATGATAAATTCGTGTAATTTCACAAAACGCCTAAGATAAAATATTTAAAAACTCGTTAGTTAGACATAAAGAAATCATTAGTGAGACACAGGAAAACATAATTAGTGAGACACTGTTAAACATCATTATTGAGACACAGGAAAACTTCATTAGGGAAACATAAAACATCATTAGTAAGTCGCAGGAAAACATCATAATTTTTTTACTCAATATCTGTGTTATTTCGTAATGTTTAGATGGTGTGGAGAGATACAACTGCCGTTGGCTGTGCCATCACTCACTGTGATAATATGCCCAACCTTGTTTCATGCAACTATGACCCACCGTGAGTTGATATTTTATTTTAATACTTGACCATTGTGGAACTTTTAGTTCACAACTTATTTCAATATTAGTTCTTCTTTGGGCAATAAGGGGTCGTCCATAAATGACGTCACATTCGTAGGGGATGGGGGTCCGTATTTTTGTTACGATTTTTTAATGAGGGGGGAGGGGGGGGGGGTTCAGATGGTGCGACGGCCCATTTTTCTTCATGTTAAAAAGAAATTAAAATACTCTATTTTTACAGATTTCTGACAAGTTTGCAAAAATATTGATTTTTAAAAACAAAAATTTAACTTCAATTTTGAGGGTGGTTGTTGTAGGCTGAGGTGTGAATTCATTTTAGGCGGGGGGGGGGGGTCTTGCTTTTTGTGAAGACGTTTGACGGAGTGGAGTGGGGTAGGTAAAAGTCGTCAAAAAAGCGTGACGTCATTTATAAATGACCCCTAAGCACACATTAATTTCAATTATATTTCCTTGTATAGCCATTAGTAAACTTTTTTTTACGCTGGAGCATTAATAATCGTTTATTTCAATACTTGTTCTTTATATAAACATAAGTTGATTTTTTATTTCAATACTAGGTTCTTATCATAAATCACTGTATAATCTCTTTAGATTCATCACCAAACTGGTTCATTTTTTGTTGACTATGAATTTTAGAGTATAAATAGCAAACAAAATTGTTTCTTAATTTTTGTGTTAAATAATAATATGACCGCATACGCTTCCTAAGTTAGTATAAGTAAACCAAAGTAATTATCTAGCAGTCAGCTAACACTTTTTTTAAATTTTTGTTTATATTTTTGACAAAATATTTTTACAATATTTTAAACAGTATGTATGTAATCGTTACGTAACAAGTAATGTTAATTTTAAAAAAACAACAACATATTTTGACATAATGTACTTACAGTGGCAACTACGAAGGTGAAGAGCCATATTAGATGCAGACTGCTACAGCGATCCGTGGACACGCCGCCGTGAGCTTCGTCTCCTCACAGTGCATATCCCATGTTATAGATTAATATTTTAAATATAGGCTACTTTTTAAAACATTCGTTTTGTTTCACATAGGTAAACGTTTTTACAAGAAATTAATCTCATTGTTCTTTGGAAGTCCAAAATAAATAACTGTTGAAGCATATTAAATTTTCATTTTTCAATCGTTTTTTATTCCTCGTTTTTTTTTTCTTATTGTAATTTTGACAGAAATTTCCACAAACACAATTAACAATTTCGTGTCATCTATGTGATACGTCATACGGTATGATAGCTTTAGTTTCAGCGTTATTTTCTGTATGGATTGCAAACTTTTGAAGTTTTTGGCACATCTCAAAATTAGATGGACATTTTAGAACCGATATGGAGAATTATTTGATTTAAACCATCTTTCCGTTTCGTTGTTAAAACAAGTTAAACCATTCTGAAGATGAAGAGGCTTTTTCAAACAAACGAGCAGTAATAGTGATCACGACACTAATCAAAATATGAGCCTAGCTTAATACTTAGGCTTTAGAGTAACCTTAGACATTTCCATAATTCAAGTAGCACAGTTTCTCAAATCTTACCGTAACAAAAGAAAAACACGGGCATAGGTTAGTTTACTAAAATTTCGTCTAAAATTTCTCGACTACCTTATCTGCTGGAAATGTAAAGCCTTTTTAAGTACGTCTATGTGTATCTGTACATTGGCGAGATTAGCTATTAATGAAACTGACCGCAGGAGATTATGAAATCTGAGATGGATTCGAACCTGATACGACGCCTGAGATTTTTTTGTGTTAATATTTATATGAGTAAGCAAAGCCTTGAAATCCGAGAAACACAATGGACTGAGATTAAGGTGTGTAAATTAAAAACATTTAGTTGTAATATTACTAGGTTCCTTCATTAGGTACACTAATCACAATACATTTCTGGCAGAGTAATTTATCGTAAAAGAACAAGATAATATCCTTTTATATAGCTAAAGCCGTCGCATTCAGTGTGGCTTAAGAAAGCAATCAGTTATTATGTTTGGAATAGAATTAAATAAAATGTGAAATTTTATCTTGTAAGCCAAACTTCTTTGAAGATTTGCTAGAACTATTTACTAGTGACATTAAGTAAAAGTAGATACAAAATTAGGCTATACTTGTAAACAATCTATTTTCCCCCAGAGAATTGTTCCTCCGGGCAGATAACCATGCTTTTTTTCCACACGACTATAAGCGGGTTGGTTTTACAGTGAGTACTTTAATCGATTGCTAATAAGTCTGCATATCTTATTTTCTCAATGAGATTACGTTTATAACGTATTTCTCGCTACATTGAATTTAGCACTGAGCCTTTATATAGGAATATCCATCAATTGTTAGTGATAAAGTATCCACATATGGTTACACCTATGCCAATGTCGTAGTCATACACAGACACATGCATATACACAAAACACGTAAACAGACACACGAACACTATGCTACCTTAACCATTAATTTTTTTAGTTGCGCTGATCCAGTGGTGTAGCGAGGTCGGGTGTCACTCGGTGCGGCACTTAATGGTGTCACCCCTCAGAGGCGTAGCGACCCTTCCCGGGGACAAATTTTCGATTTGCACCCCCCCCCCCCTCAAATGTTCGATTTGCACCCCCTCCCTCAAACTTTCGATTGCACCCCCCTCAAACCCCCCCCCCCTAAATGGTGTCACCCGGTAAGGTCCTCACCGCCCCCCCCCCCCTCGCTACGCCTCTGCGCTGATCCAAAATGTAATCGTCATCTTTTAGACAAGTGTAGACTGGGATCGGATTACATATATTGTGATCTCATTGTTACCTATGGTTATTTTGAGTCATGTTAGCAAATAAATCAATATTTAGGTGACCCGTCAAAAGAGCGCACGACAAAAGAGCGCCGACATAAGAGCGCAGACAAAAGAGCGCCGACATAAGAGCGCCGACATAAGAGTGCATCAATTTGCCGACAAAAGAGCGCCGACATAAGAGCGCAAAATAAAAATCGAAAAACCATATTTAATAAATAGGAACAAGAAAATTAAATCAGATCAGACGTCATCGTTTGAAGCTAAATCTTTATTGTTTCATTAAAAAACTAATTGTTCAGTTTCTTTAACTAAAAAACTTATATAATCAACATGAAGTCGAATTATTCAAAACACAACGTAGTAACACATACACAGATTTTAAAAGTTAGGCCTAAAGTGAGAATATAAACTGAAATGAAATGTTACAAAATGAAAATAAGTTCAGATTAATAAAATGTTTCTTTATAGTTGCATTTATAATGCTAAGTTGTGGGCTATACCCCGAAGGTAGTCCATCATTGAATCATTAGCATAGCTTGAAGCAATTGTCTGCAATCTTCGGTTCAGCTGAACATATTTGTTCTTTGAAGCTTCTGGTTGATTAACTCCAGCCAGATGACGTTCCAGTTCGATTTTGATGTGATCTTGTTCCAGACGAAACTGGTTGATCAATTTAAAAACGGAACGATGATTGCAAATATCTACCGTTTGTTGGAATGCATGATGCCATGCCTCGACTGAGTTGTTCGTACGTAGTAGATTTTCAGAGACAACATCGTTCATCATTTTCATCCGTCCTCGGCAGCCATCTTTCTTGCAGCATCTTCTTGTCGTACTTCCATCAGCATTTGCTTTGTCCTTTCGATATCTGTAGCCTTCGACCAAAATAATTACCTTCCCTTTCTGTGATTCGATCTTCTCCATGTTAATTGGGCTAGAAATATTTTCAAACTGCATTTATACCATATCAACCACAATATATAAATAAACACATGTCGTTTTATCGTACCGCCGATTGTTTAATGCCATATTTGTTTAGCTTACAACATGTGTTTTTATAATTGACTGCGCTCTTTTGTCTGCGCTCTTATGTCGGCGCTCTTTTGTCTGCGCTCTTTTGTCTGCGCTCTTTTGTCTGCGCTCTTTTGTCTGCGCTCTTTTGTCGGCGCTCTTTTGTCTGCGCTCTTATGTCGGCGCTCTTTTGTCGTGCGCTCTTTTGCCCAATATTTATGTGCAATAGTATTTACGAAAAGCTTTTAAGAATCGGATTAGTTAGGTCTAGGCAAATGCCTAATACTTAAAGTCCAGTCTGCAAAGTTTTGTGATTTTTTTTGAGAAAAAAAATGGATTCCCAAACACTGAGAGATATTATATTAATGGACGATTTCCTTTTAAAAACCGCATTTAAAATTAATTATAAAACAAACGAGACCGCCTACTTTCTTTAAATTATTCGTTATTATGTATAAATAGTATCGGAGTTTTTGAAGTATTTGATAGCGTATCACGATAAACTTAGAGAAAATAAGCGATATCCCATACACAAAAAATCACTTAAACCCTTAAGCACTAAATATTACAGGCACACACACAGACATACACACAGACATATGGACAAGATTGCAAAATTATGTTTTTCCGTATCAGTGAGACAAGATTGCAAAATTATGTTTTTCCGTATCAGTGAGGTGTAAAACGTCGAGATTTGCAAAAATCTCGATTTTTTTTTACACGACTACAAGACTTTCTCTATACTTCGTATATACGAGAAAGTAAAAATGTCTATCAATTATTTTCTACTTTTTAGTGCATTAGTACATAAAAGCGTGTTATTAAAACGTTTTTTATGAAATTTTTACAAGCTTTTATTTAACTCACTTCCTCGTCAGTCTGTCGTCAGTCTAGATCGAAGCGCCTGAGAGAAATTACAGGCACTTCTAACTGACAGATACGGTTCGTAATTAGTACGTGGGTCAAGACATGAAGACAATGCATCATGACATTCAATTTGACTTAATTGGTCGCCTGATTAATTTGAAGGAATTAATTAAATTTTGATTAAATTAGTAGGCAGTCTTATCCAACTACTCCATACTATTATAAAAGCATAATCATCGCGTTCAATAGGGATTCAACACAAATTGTACACTACTATTTAAATAACTATAAAGAAAAGCGTTGGTCCTAAATATTAGTAAAGGTGTCCAATAGATACTAAAGCTTTTCTTTATAGTTATTTTAATAGTAGTGTACAATTTATTTTCTTCTTTTTAGTGCTTTAGTTCGTAAAAGCTTGTTATTAAAATGTTTTTATGAAAAAAAATTAAATCCATTTTTAATTATTGAACTTTTTCAAACAGAATAAAATCTCGTAGAAAAAAGAATTGCGCACCACGTGAACGCCAAATAATGTGTGCATAATAGAGCGGAATATTATTAGTACTTTATAAATTCCTATGTATTTTTTGGGAAATCATATATTGCGTAAATTACTATTTCCTGTCAACAAAAATTACTCAAACGTTTAAAGAAGGCCGAGAATTAGATGTGTGCAAATTAGTTTATGTATCTGAAACAGTACTCAATTTTTATAGACTTTCGAAAAATTGAAGGTAGAATAAGGTCCACTTCTGGTTATAGATAATCTCTGAAATTTGATACTGAGCTACAAATTTAGTATAATACTTATATATGAAACTTCATCACCTTAGTCGTATCAGTATTCAAGTTATCTTGTTTACAGACACACATACACACAGAAAGACATACGGACAGAATTGCAAAGTCCAGCTTTTCCGACTCGCTTACGCATAATTCGCAAAAATTTTGATCTACATGGATTTATAATTTTTGCCCGATTAAAATAAGTCGTCTATAGGCCTACTCCGGATGTGATGAAGGACTGAGGAGAAAACTGTCAAAATTTCAAGTGATTTTTGTGCACCATTACAATACTTTCTCTTTACTCTGTATACGAGAAAGTAAAAAGCAAGCTTTAATTGTTACTAACTTTAAAAGTCCCGAGTTTGAATCCCAGATGAGGATTGCAAGCTGGTGACAGCAATCCATTTAGGAGTAAAAACTACAACAATAAATAAGTGCTGAGCTGTACATTGTTCTTTGATTTGACAAAGGCTAATGAGCCAAATCTAGCTAGAAAACTATACAGAAGACAGAATCAACTTTCACAGGATCCATAACAACAGATCTTATTTTGACTGAGTTTTCCATCATGTTTGAACCTAGTGGTTCAAATAAAAGGGAAACATTAAGGAAAACAACAAGCTACATAGTAAATGGGGAACACTGACTAACACTGAACCGCCTTCTACATGGTTCGAGTGGTCAGCACTATGCCCAGCCGCCTTTACTTTCTTTAACGTGAGCCAGGTAACAATTAGAGCTGAGATGACACATGGACGAACTCAAGACAGGGATCAGAACTGCAAACTGTATGGTTAGAAGTCGAACGTTATACCATCCGACCTAGCCGTCCGTACTATGTCACCTCGGAAAAAATCAATTTCCTGGTATTTAATCTATGCTGTGATCAGCCAAACAATACTACAAATTACCCACACGTCGTTTATTTTCTAGTGTATTTCAAACTTCAAACATGGTATCTTCAACAACTCGTTTTCTAACTCAAAGCTTTTTATGGATTTTTGTCGACAGCTTTCATACCATTAATCTGTAGGAAACATCTTTTTAGTCAGCCCAACTATGGCAAAACAAAGCATCTGTTTGATTTCAGCCAAACATTAAGGTGAAATAAATTATCTTTAGGTAGCATCTATTTTAGTCAGCAACTATGGTAAAACAAAGTATCTGTAGGTATTATCTGTAGGCATTATCTATTTCAGTCAAACACTACGGTAGAACTATACGAATTTACCAACATTTAAAAAACACGAAAACATAGTTCTATGTCATTTGCTACATTTCAAGTTAATCGAGTTTGCCATGTTTTTTAGAACAAATTTAATAATAAAGGATAGAACAGATTTGTAACTGTGTGTAATATTAATATACACCTATTAATGGAAGCAACGGTCTTTAAAATTTTAGTCTCAAAATTGAAGCTAATACTTTTATTAGTAATCTTAACCTTAGTTCGTCATTAACGGTTTAATAACGGCACATATTTTAGGTGTACACACTTAAATATGAAAAATTGTTAGTTTATATGTGTCGGCGTGGTCGAGTCGGTAGAGCTCATGGTTGCTAAACCGAAAAGTCTCGAGTTCGAACCCTCGGGCAGATGAGGCTCGTTAGCTGGAGACATCCACTCTTCTAGGAGAGACAAAATTAAACAACTGCTGCCTTGTAGTTTGTTCTTGGTTGGACAAATGCTATGGAAGCAAATCTCAAAAAGAAAAGCAGGCTGAAATCGGAGTCATTGGCATCAATGGCGCATAACCTGTTGACACGTACCGTTTAATTGTGTTGGAAGCGTGGTGGAGTCGGCAAAAAAGCTCATGGTTGATAAATTCGAACAAAGTCTCGAGTTCAAACCCACTGGCAGATAAATCTCGATCCCCTTCAACACTAATAATTAAGAACGAAGAAGAAGAAGAAGAAGTTAGCTTATATGATAGATCATTTCGTGTGTATTTCATTATTACAACGGTATGATATTGTGTTTAGTTGCGTTGAATGCGGATACGTTTTGGATAAGGAGCAGTAAATCAACGAAGTTTTTACTTTAAATAATATTTCCCATTTAATTTTCTGATTCTTTGTGTTGATATTGGGAGAATATGCTGACCAATGTCTATAATATATCTACTCAATTTCTGGCGTTGTTTTAACACTTTTATATTAAAATAATTTAACTTAAAAAGCAACTCTATCGTTGTATATATATATATATATATATATATATATATATATATATATATATATATATATATATATAATAAACCACTAGCAGTACCCGTAAACGTTATTGTTAATGTAAAATCGATAATATACGTCAGATAAGGGATGACAAAAAATATTCAGCGTAATTAAAAACAGTTTTAACTGTACGCCCTGTGATTCTATGCGCCTACGCGTTGTTTTTTTATAGTTGTTTTTGTGTATTTATGTTGATGAAATGTTAGTAAAATTCACAGACGTTCTGCCGCTTGCTTTCATACTAGAACAGATACTTTAATCAGGTGAGATACATTTTCATTTTTTATTTGCTCTGGTGTTTAGGGGAGTGACATCGTTGAGAGTATGTTTTCAATGATAGTTTGCTTAAAACTGTAGGCGATTTAGTGAATTTACTCACACACTTACGTAAACACGGGCCTCATTGGGATTGGGTGGCCGAAAATATAGCATTTGGCTGATGTCCCGAAAGTCTTGTTCTGATCTCGTTTCGAAATTGTGACTATTGAACGTCACTAAATCTACCCAGCTCTGATGGGTACCTGACTTAAGTTGGGGAAAGTAAAGCGGTTAGGCAATGCTGACTACACCATCCTTTCATATGCCTAGGTCAAGAAACAATTAACTTTATTCCTCTACCTAATGGATCACTGGAGAAACTTTAATTATTTAATAATCCGATTTTTTTAAAAATTATTGGCAATGTTTCACTTTGTCCATATCTTTTGGATGGGTGGAAATATGTAAATGACAATTTTGGTGTGGATGGTGTCTCATTTTAGACGGTGTAATATTGTAAATGTTGTCATTTTAGATGTTTTTATTTTGTGGATGTGACCATTTGTATGGAGTTATGTTGTGTATGTAACATGAACATTTTCGTAATCAGATTTCAATTACTCTATTAAAAATTGAATCAATAATAGCAGTTTATGAAAATTTAGTGGACTGCTCATCTATTGGGTGCATTTTACTCCCGCGAATATTTTTAGTCATCGTTAATTCTAATAAACCGGGAGTGATCACCCCTAAACTCTCTCGAATATTCTTATATAAAACAACAGGGGATGGGAACTTGGGATATAGACATGATTTTAATCCATTTTTAAATACTTAAACTTTTTAAAATAGAATAGAATCTCATAGAAAAAAGAATTGCGCACCAAGCGAACGCCAAATCAAGATTTTCATAATAGTTCGCAATATTTTTAGTACTATATAAATTTACATGCGTTTTTGAGAAATCGGAAATTAGTACTTCTTTTCAACAGAAATTACTCAACATTTGACAGAAGCTAGAGAATTAGATCTTTTACTTACATGTGAAATTTCATTTATCTATCTGAAATAGTACTTAAATTATAGGCTTTGGAAAAATTCAAAGTAGAAAAAGTACCACTTCCGGTTTTTGGAAATCGCTCAAAATTTGATGTGCATTTACGATTTTGATAAAATACTTATATATGAAATTTCATCAACCTAGCTGTGACGGTATTCAAGTTATCGTGTTTACACACATACAGACACCAGACACACAGACACACAGACATACGGACAAGATTGCAAAATTATGTTTTTTCGTATCAAGACTTTCTCTATACTGCGTATATACGAGAAAGTAAAAAGTAACCAAAAATTTATTTAAAAGTGTGTAATATCATAAGAAGAAAACAAAAAGCTTTCTATAAAAGAAAAAAAAGCAGCTAAACTTTAGCATATAGTCCTAGTATTGTTAAATTTAGATTCAGCAGATTCCGTAAAGCGTATACTATGTGAAAATAAAAGAAAGTTGCTTTTTTAATTTCTACAACAGCATTAGGCAATTCAGCTTGTTGTTTCTATAAATAAAAAGTTAATTTTGATTTCCGTCTATGAAAACAGTTTTTAATCTAGCCACCCACCATGAAGACCATCCTGTTGTTGCTGGCTGTGATAGCTGTGGCCCAGGCAGTCGTGACCTTGACCTTGTCGTCTGCTGATATTGAAGCGTTCCTAAAGTCTCACAACGACGTGAGGAATGCTCTAGGTATCCCGTCTTTGGTATGTTCATCGTGTTTGTATGTCATTTGTTGCTACCTCTGGTAAGTTAACTCTAAATAACGGCGAATCATAAATAGAATTAATATTTGAAATATTATTTCTCCAGGTTTTACACAACTAAAACATAACTTACGAGTCATTTCACTATAGTAGCATCATAAATCACATTAGTCTCACCTTTTAAGGTTCAGTTACACCACTTCTATCTTTATTAATAATTTTACACTAAACTCGATTTATTTTTTTATGTTTAGAACTTTTTAAATTTTTAATTGTGTGATTTGTGATTATATTAGAATCTTTTTCCATTTAAGGGGTGACACCAAGTCAAAAAAATTGCAAAATATATAGAAAAAAATTTGAGGGGTTGCAAATCGAAAGTTTGAGGGGGGTGGGGTGTGCAAATAAAAAAAAATTGAAAGTTCGTCCCCGGAAGGGGTGACACCATTAAGTACCGCACCGGGTGACACCCGACCTCGCTACGCCACTGAGCCTACTCATTGTCTTTGCAAAACATTTTTTTTCTAATTATATTGTACCATCAGACATGGGACACCAAACTGGCCGATTACGCAAAAGACTGGACATCAAGGTGTGTTTTTAAACACAGCTATGGAGATTATGGGGAGAACTTATTCGCAACTGGATGTAAGAATACCATGGTTAACCTAATTAAACATATATTAAACCATATTAAACACAATAGTACTAGTAGATCCATACCATATTTAACCCATTAGTACTAGTAGATCCATACCATATTTAACCCATTAGTATTATTAGATCCATACCATATTTAACCTAATAGTACTAGTAGATCCATACCATATTTAACCCATTAGTACAAGTAGATCCATACCATATTTAACCCATTAGTACAAGTAGATCCATACCATATTTAACCCATTAGTACTAATAGATCCATACCATATTTAACCCATTAGTACTAGTAGATCCATACCATACTTAAATTATCAGTAGTAGGCCCGTACCATTTTTTACCTAATATTAATGAACATTATTACCTTACAGAAATAGACCCATGCCATATTTTACAATACTGAGGTAGACCCATCTCATAATGTACCAAACGTGGTCGAAGTTGTGACAAATAACACGCCTGTCATGTTTCAGCTACGACCAAAAACGCCACTGAATTGGCCTATAGTAGCGCTTCAGCTTGGAAAAGTGAAGTGGCTTATGTTGACCCTGACTGGAAGTGTGTCGGTGGGAAACCTACCTGTGGTCATTACTCACAGGTGAGACGTCGTCAATAGATTACGTATCAGTGTTAAGATGTTTTAAATGATTATTCGTGAGATTTCACAAAACGCCTTAGATGAAATAGTAAAAACCTCATTAGTTAGACATAAAGAAATCACTAGTGAGACATAGAAAAACATAATTAGTGAGACACTGTAAAACATCATTAGTGAGACACAGGAAATCTGTTTTAGGGAGACATAAAACATCATTAGTAAGACACGTACGATTGCTATCTTACCTCTCCCGATTTCGGATCTCTAATGTCGTTAAACATTTTATGTTTTGCTAAAGTAAATTTCCTAGACTGCATTGTTTTAATAGAATTTTAGTCCTATTCCAGTTTTTTTTACTTAATAGCTGTTTTATTTTATTATGTTTAGATGGTGTGGAGAGATACAACTGCCCTTGGCTGTGCCATCACTCAGTGTGAGAATATTGCCAACCTGGTTTTTTGCACTTACAACCCACCGTGAGTTGATATTTTATTTTAACACTAGACCATTGTGAAAATTTTAGTTCACAACTTATTTTAATATTCGTTCTTCGTTGGGCATTAATCACAAGTTAATTTCAATTATATTTCCTTATATAGCCATGAGTAAACTTTTTAACGCTGAAGCATTAATAATCGTTTATAATACTTGCTCTTTATATAACCATAAACAGACTTTTCATTTTAATACTTGCTCTATAGCCATAAGTAGACTTTTTATTTCAATAATAGGTCATTATATAGCAATGAATACACACTAATTTCAGTACAAGTTTATCGCTGGACCAAAGGCTGTTATTATAAAATTATCATAATCAGTTGTATGAAGACAATTGTTACATTTTTTTGTACCAATAGACCTTGTTAATAAATCTCATCCACAATACTTTTAAAGTAAATCCTACACTAATACTGATGTTAGTGTTTGATTACAATTTTACAAGATTTTATTTTTTAATTAAGAGATACTGATCTTTAATATGTGCTATGTAAAATGACAAGCATAAATTACTGTATAATCTCTTTAGACTTACCATCAAACTGATTCTTTTTTTGTTGACTATGAATTTTAGAGTATAAATAACAAAAAAGTTGTTTCTTAATTTTTGTGTTAAAAAATATCATGACCGTATAAGCTTCTTAAGTTACTATAAGTAAACCCAATCTAGCAGTCAGCTAACACTTTTTTTTTTAAAAATGTGTTTATATTTTTGACAAAATGTTTTACAGTATTTTAAACCAGTGGCGTAGCCAGGATCGTTTCAAGGGGGGGGGGGGGGGTTCCAATTTTTACCCGGGGACCTTCGATTTGCACCCACCCCCCTTCAAACTTTCGATTTGCACCCCCCCCCTCATACTTTTTATATATATACCGAGGGGTTTATGGGGAGGGGGGGGGGTGATGACCACCCTAACCCCCCTGCCTACGCCACTGTTTTAAACAGTATGTATGTAACCGTTACGTAATAAGTAATTTATTTTAAAAACAACAACACATTGTGACATAATGTAATTACAGTGGCAACTACAAAGGTGAAAAGCCCTATTAGATGCAGACTGCTACAGCGATCAGTGGACAGGCCGCCGTGATTTCCGCCTCCTTCCAGTACACATCCCATGTTATAGATTTGTATTTTAAATATAGGCTACTTAGAAAAATTCGTTTTGTTTCACATAGGTAAACGTTTTTAAAAGAAATTGATGTCATAGTCCTTTGGAGGTCTTAAATAAATAATTGCTAAAGCATATAAAAATGTCATTTTTCAATCATTTTTATTAAATCTTCGTTTTTATTTCATTTTGTAATTTTGAGAGACATTTTCACTGACAAGAGGGCTTGTAAGTAGGTCACAACTTCTTGTTCTCGTCCTTGCCAGCTAGTAGATTTTGAGACCGTATAATTACAAGTCTTATCTGCAATTTCGTGTCATCTATGTGAGGCGCCATATGGCATGTTAACTTTAGTCTCAGCTTTATTTTCTTTATTGATTGCAAACTTTTGAAGTTGTTGGCACATCTCCAAATTAGATGGGAATTTTAGAACCGATATGGAGAATTATTTGATTTAAACCATCTTGCCTTTTCGTTGTGAAACCAAGTTAAACCATTCTGAAGATGAAGAGGCTTTTTCAAACAAACGAGCAGTAATAGTGACCCGGACACTAATCAAAATATGAGCCTAGCTTAATACTTAGGCTTTAGAGTAACCTTAGACATTTCCATAAAAAAAGTAACACAGTTTCTCAAATCTTACCGTAACAAAAGAAAAACACGGGCATAGATTAGTTTACTAAAATTTCGTCTAACATTTCCCGACTATCTTATCTACTGTAAAGCCGTTTAAGCCTGTCTGCTTCTATCTCTAGCTTAAAGATGTAACATATTGATATTAGGAGATTATGAAATCTTAGATGGACATGACGCCAGCTTTATTAGCCTAAGATTTTTTTGTGTTATTATTTATAAGAGTAAGCAAAGCCGTAATCTTGCTATTTTATCTTTTAGAGTAACTAAAGGTAATACAAAATATCTTAAGTTTAACTATTTTCCACATTGTAAAAATTCTAGACAAGTATGTTTCCTTATACAAAAAAATATCATATTGTATAAACACCTTGCTTGTTGCATTATAAGTGTTAAAAACATAAACATAAACTTTCTAAATAGAACAGGTTTTTTTTAGAAATGTTCATTACTAATAATGAATAGTTTTCAGCAAAATAAAATGTATGTGTAAGTTTAGGCGAAAATGACATCAGATAAATGAAATTTTTTGTGACATCTATGTTATATTTTTACTAGCTGCATCCCGTGCTCCGCCACGGTAAATCTTTTTTAAATGTACCAACTTGGGAACAGAACAAAACTAAACACAACACAAACGAACGCAAAAAAAAACAACGAAAAAACAAACACAACACTCATAACATAAACACAATTTAAATGCAATCATAAAGGCATTTTGCTCACAGTCTAGCCCGTAGCGCCAAAATCGCGCCCTTTCCGGTGATTTGCACCCCTTCCCCCCCCCCCCCCCCGCCCTAAAACTTTCGATTTCCACCCCCCCCCCCCCCTCGCAAATTTTTTCCAATGCACTTTGGCGCCCCCTAAGGTCGGCACCCGGGGACATATGCCCCCCCCCCCCTCGCTACGCCTCTCCTATAAAACCCGAAAGATAGAATAATAATTAGAAAACAGTATAAATAAAAGGGAGTATTTAAAATATCCGTGTTTTACCTACAATATTTTACTTTATCCATTCACGCATTTTTTTCCAGTACTTTAAATTTTAAAAATTTACAATAGTTTCATAACTAAAACCATTGCGCACCTAATGAACGTGATGCCGCGTCTATAATAGTGCTGAATAGTTGATTAAAAATTATAAGTAATAAACAATAGGGCCTATATTCAGTGAATAAAATAAATAAAAGATTGCCTTTTATCAATCCATGCTAATTATAATTTTCTAACAATAATTTCCTCTTACACATCCACATAATTTGCATTCACATTTTGCTAATTATATTATTGCAACACTAATTCCTTCTAGGACGTCCGTAGATTTGCATTCACATTTTTTTTATTAGCGTGAGTTAAATTTATTTTTAAATTACCTCCTTTGTCAAAAGTAGAAAAGAGTTAAATTCATTTGATTTTTCTAGCCTACAGTTATTATGTTATTAAAATGTATCCACTTTTTCTAGGAATATTAACGAAAACTATATTTGACATTGATCCTTTTAATATGTTTTAGCAATGTGCGTGTATTTAATATTCTCTTTACGTTATGCAAAATTGTACAAACAGTGGAAATTATAAAATAGCTCTATGCCGCTATATAAACAAACCCTACTCTATTACTTATAATAAGACACTGCGGTGCACTGAAAAGCACTTCATGGCGCGATGTTTACTTTTATGGTTCCAAAAGCTATAGCGATGACGGAAGGAAGGAAGGAAGGAAGGAAGGAAGGAAGGAAGGAAGGAAGGAAGGAAGGAAGGAAGGAAGGAAGGAAGGAAGGAAGGAAGGAAGGAAGGAAGGAAGGACTGACACACTACCAGCAGCGTTATATTATAGACTAGCTGCATCCCGTGCTCCGCCACGGTAAATCTTTTTTAAATGTACCAACAGAACAAAACTAAACACAACACAAACGAACGCAAAAAAAAACAAAAAAAAAAAAAAAAACGAACAAACAAACACAACACTCATAACATAAACACAATTTAAATGCAATCATAAAGGCATATTGCTCACAGTCTAGCCCGTAGCGCCAAATCGCGCCCTCGATTTGCACCCCTTCCCCCCCCCCCCCCCCGCCGTAAAACTTTCGATTTCCACCACCACCCCCCTCGCAAATTTTTTCCAACCCACTTTGGCGCCCCCTAAGGTCGGCACCCGGGGACATATGCCCCCCCCCCCCCCTTCGCTACGCCTCTCCTATAAAACCCGAAAGATAGAATAATAATTAGAAAACAGTATAAATAATAGGCAGTATCTATAATATATACAATATTTCACTTTATCCATTCACGCAATTTATTTCCAGCACTTTAAATTTTAAAAATTTACAATAGTGTTTCATAACTAAAACCATTGCGCACCTAATGAACGTGATGACGCGTCTATAATAGTGCTGAATAGTTGATTAAAAATTATAAGCAATAAAAAGTAGGGCCTACATTCAGTGAATAAAATAAATAAAAGATTGCCTTTTATCAATCCATGCTATTTATAATTTTCTAACAATAATTTCCTCTTACACATCCGAATAATTTGCATTCACATTTTGCTAATTATATTATTGCAACACTAATTCCTTCTATGACGAACGTATATTTGCATTTACATTTTTTATTAGCGTGAGTTTAATGTATTTTTAAATTACCTCCTTTGTCAAAATTAGAAAAGAGTTAGATTAATTTGATTTTTCTACCGTACTGTTATTATCTTATTAAAATGTATCCACTTTTTCTGGGAACCTAAACGAAAATGATATTTGACATTAATCTTTTTAATACGTTTTAGCAGTTTGCGTGTATTTAATATTTTCTTGACGTTATGCGAAAGAGTAAAAACCGTGGCAATTATAAAATAGCTCTATGCCGCTATATAAACAAACCCTACTCTAATACTTATAATAAGACACTGCGGTGCACTGAAAAGCACAGCATGGTGCGAATGTTTACTTTTATGGTTCCAAAATCTATAGCGATGACGGAAGGAAGGAAGGAAGGAAGGAAGGACTGACACACTACCAGCAGCGTTATATTATAGATAACATTAATTTTTACGAACCAAATTATTTAGTTTTAAAAAATATTTTTTCCTCAGTGGCAAATACATCGGCCAGCAGCCTGGTATTAACAGGTAAAATACTAGTCCATCAACCGTTTCCTGCAATAGGCTAAACTATCCATGTCAATGTCTCTTTTTATGTGATTCTCCTACAACGCTGATATCTTCTATGGCCTTCTGCTGAATTGTATTTTTGTATAGCTAAATATAACAATTTTTGTAGTAGAGATTTAATTTATTTATAAACTTACAGCGTGTTTACTATTGTTATATTTGATGACGTATTACTAATAAGAAAGAAAAAGTGTTTCTCACTACCCCTGAACAACACCAAAATAAAAATGGATTACATACATACATAATATATATATATATATATATATATATATATATATATATATATATATATATATATATATATATATATATATAAACTAGCCGTCCCGGCCAGGCTCTGCACTGGCATCTCTGAAAAACGTTTCTGTAAAGGACCATAACTTGTGTGTTAGGTAATCAGCATAAACCTGGCATTGCCCACCCTAACCACAACCCTTTAAAACACACAAAAACGCACACATAACACTAACACAAAACAAACACAAATGAAAACACAAAAAA
The DNA here is from genome assembly GCF_028476545.2 of Physella acuta. Lineage (NCBI taxonomy): Eukaryota > Metazoa > Mollusca > Gastropoda > Physidae > Physella > Physella acuta. The sequence goes on from NW_026732319.1 coordinate 297,259, forward strand.
CAAACGCAAAAAAAAATCAACCACAAACACAAAGAAAACACAAACACTAACGCAAACAAAAAAGCAAACGAAAAAAAATCCAAATCCAAACGCAAACACAAACCCAACCACAACCAAACGAAACCAAAACACACCAAAAAAAAAACAACGAAAACATAACTCAAACACAAATACAAACACAAACGAAAACACAAACGCAAAGAAAAAAGCAAACGAAAACACAAACGCAAAGAAAAAAGCAAACGAAAACACCAACGCAAAGAAAAAAACCAAACGAAAACAAACCCAAAAGCCAAACCCAAACCCAAACACAAATCCAAACGCAAACACAACCACAAACGCAAACCCAAACTAAAACACAAATAAAATACAAACTAAAATACAAAAAATTATATAAAATCAAAGTGTCAACAGTCTAGCCCGGGGCGCCAAATCGCACCATGACGACGTGCAGAGTAACCGCCTGATTCAACTTAGTAAACGACACAACTTATTCATAGTCTTTTGAACTCACTTACGCGAACGTAGGTACCATTGCGAACACGAGAAGGCCCGGGGCCCCTAAAGGGTCCTAGGACCTTTGACCACAGGTGCTTTGACCATAGGGGGTTTGACCATAGGGGGTTTGACCACAGCGGAGCTTTGACCATAGGGGCTTTGACCATAGGGGGTTCGACCACAGCGGGGCTTTGACCATAGAGGTGCTTTGACCATAGGTGGTTTGATCATAGGGGGTTTGACCATAGGGGGTTTGACCACAGGTGTTTTCTCAGCAGAGGGTCTTTGATCACAGGTGGTCTATCAACTGGTGTTTGATCACAAGCGCTGTGTCCGGTTTTGATCATAAGTGTTTTGTCCACATAGGGTCTTTGATCTCAGGTGTTTTGTCCAGTGCTGTCCATATATGGTAAGGATTTATTTTAAAAGTTGCTAAATTATATTTTAAATTTCGACATGATGTAATAATATGGTCAAACAGATGTACTGACATATTTGCGTGCTATAGCACATCTGTCATTTAGTTAACCATTTTATGTATTACATCTTTGACTATATTGTTGGCAAGTTTTGTATCATTTTTTATCCTTTATATATGCTATGTATTTTCAAGTGCTTCTGCATTATTTATTTGTGAAACTTGTTACATGTCGCATTATTTGTGTTTCATTTATATTTAAAATATCAAACACCCGTTGATAGACCACCTGTGATCAAAGACCCTCTGCTGAGAAAACACATGTGGTCAAACCCCCTATGGTCAAACCCCCTATGATCAAACCACCTATGGTCAAAGCACCGCTGTGGTCAAACCCCCTATGGTCAAACCCCCTATGGTCAAAGCACCTGTGGTCAAAGGTCCGCGCACCCCCTAAAGCACCCTGTCGGGGTGCCGGAGGACGCCCGGATTTTATTCACTTAAAGACTATAGTAACCTTTCTTATCCATAGTCTATCGCACTGTTTAAAACGAAATTATGCAGCATAGCGCTCACATGATAGCCCAGGCTGCCAAATTGAACCGTGCAGGGGCGCCGGCGGACGTGCCTGTTTCAATTTAGTGAACAAAATTATAATACTCCAAGCTTATCCGTAAATGGAAAGAAATAAACATATAGGATATGTTGGCCCTGGCTTATTAAATGTTATTGATTTTAAAAAATAATTAGTAAACAGTATGTTCAGTGTATAGAATAAATAAAAGGCAGTATTAAAAATACCAACGACATTGCACTTAATCAATTCCCGCCAATTATGTAACTATTTTTTCCTAACACCAAAACAAAGTAATAAAAGGAAATTCTTTCTTCCCCCGATTTAATGGGTTTTTTAAAGGGAAGTAACTGTGTTTTCCAAATCAAGCGACGTTATGAGAACTACAGGACAGAATGCAAATATATTTCAGACACAATTTTAGAAATTTTATAAACTTTGATACATTTTGTTAAAATTTTATGTAATGTTCATAATTGAAAAATATTATTCTAAATATTTAAAATGAAAACTGTTTTGAAAGACTTTATATATTAATTTTTTAACTCATAAATTTAGACCATGAGCACTTAAATCATCTAACACTTGACTCCGTCGAAGTATCAAATTTTTTCGTCTTTTTGTTATATTCCTTTGTAATCCTCGATTACAAACATTTTACAAACAAACATACAGAATTGAACTTTATATATATATATATATATATATATATATATATATATATATATATATATATATATATATATATATATATTTATATATATATTTATATATTAGTATATGAGAATTTTCAAGGCGTATATTTTCGTGACAAAAAGATAATATGGCTGTGCGCTGGCTTGTAACACCACTAAAATTTCCCCTGAGAATGCGGGACTATGGACATCCAACCTACGTATTAACCATGCGGGTCTAAATCTATTATTGAACTGTCATGCTGGTATGGAACAGGATGGTCGAATGGTAGAAGACAAGAGCGATACCCTGAGTTTGGATTCAAGGCTAGAGTCAGACGTATATTTTTAATACTATGAAACGTTTGAGCATTGTGTTAACCTCAATATCGTTCATATGCTGAGGTCATATAAACAATTGAACAATATAGCCGTTAAAATCTCTACCTTCCCTCTCCCCCCATTCCTCTATATTTATTCCTCACATTCTCTCCCTATCACATGTGGTGGGCTTCTGGTTGCATATCTAACTCACTTATAATCGTTACAATGTAGCGAGTTACAAAATTTCCAAATTCCTGCAATAACTTACATTTTTAACAAAACAATATGTGTTTAAACGTGTTTAAGACATTTCACAAACGGACAAAGTTTTAACTCGTGCAATAAAAGATTGATTATTTATCCAATTTTAGAGCATTTAAAAAATCATCCTCGCGTTGTTACTTACTTTAAAAGTCCAGAGTTTGAACCCCGTGGCAGATGAATCCCGAAGCAGATGACGCTCGTAAGCTGGTGACAGCAATCTATTGAGGAGTAACAGCTACAACATTAAATAAGAGAAGAACTATACATTGTTCTTTGATTTGACAAAGGCTATGGAACAAAAAAAAGCTAGAACAGTATACACAAGACGGAATCAAATTTCACAGCTACCATAACCGTAGATCTTCTCTTGACTGAACATTGCATCATGTTTGAACCCGGTGGTTCGAATAAAAACCAAACGTTAAGGAAACCAGCAAGCTACATAGGAGATGGGGAACACAGGATAGCACTGAACCAGTGGCGGAACTAAAAAGAAGGGCCACCCCGCAAAGAATTTTTTTGGGCCCCATATATATATATATATATATATATATATATATATATATATATATATATATATATATATATATATATATATATATATATATATATATATATATACATTTATATATATATATATATATATATATATATATATATATGTATACGAAAATTTGATACATAGAATACTCATTTCGGGCTTCGAGTTTTTAAAAAAAATAATTAAAAATGCTTCGTTTTTATTAAAAAGTAAAAACAAGTTACACCACTTCTTTTGTGTGACTGCTATTAGTTTTTTTTTTTTTTAATATTTTTATTTTCTAATTTAAAACAAATACAGTAACATTCCACGCCGTTTGGGTGGATATTTACAAGGTAGTTTCATTGGTGTACATAGTGTAGTAAATAAATAGCGAAATAAGTAAATGAATGCATAAGATACATTGAATGTTAAAGCTTGTTGGTTCAAAAATTGGACAGAGGCTGGTTTGAAATATTTCTGCTAACAAAAGTGGTAAAAGAGTATAACGTATGGGAGAATAGTCATAAGCAAAGCTGGTTTGCATGAATTTTATCCCATTCTATACAAAAAGTAAAAAATATCGAAGAAAAATGAATACAAACGAATCGAAACTGTTGGGGTGACTGGGGAAATTTTCACTTTTGTTTGGTAGAAATTTAACGTAGATTTCATAAAGTGAATAACATATTTTTTTTTTTTTGCCTCAGACATGTAATATTTTATTAGATCTAGTCTGTTTTGATATATATATATATATATATATATATATATATATATATATATATATATATATATATATATATATATACATAATTGAAGTATGTATTTGTAAAGTAGCATTACAAAATATCGGCACACTAGTACTGGGCACACAATAATTTCAATCCAGTCTAATTAAAGATCATGTTGTACTTTAACTTCTGCTTTCTAAAACTTGAACATTTTCAGCTTCTGTCTTTTCTCTGAGCCGTTTTAAATTTTTAATCACTAACTTTAGGAGTTCATCACTAAAAATCTCTTCTAGAGCTGGAATAGCTTTTGGCAGACGTCCTAATGATCTAGGACAGACCTGCATGTTATCAAATGCTAATCCAACATTTTCTGGTAATGTAAGATAAAAAAGCGGAACCATATGTGGGTAACGTCGACTTCTTTCTTCTTCTTCTTCGTTCTTAATTATTAGTGTTGAAAGGGATCGAGATTTATCTGCCAGTGGGGCTTTGTTCGAATTATCAACCATGAGCTTTTGCCGACTCGACCACGCCTTCAACACAATTAAGCGTTACGTGTCAACTGGTTATGCGCCATTGAGGCCATTGACTCCGATTTCAGCCTACTTTTCTTTTTGGATTTGCTTCCATAGCCTTTGTCCATCCAAGAACAAACTACAAGGCAGCATTTGTTTAATTTTGGAGTTGTCTCTCCTAGAAGAGTGGCTGTCCCCAGCTAACGAGCCTCATCTGCCCGAGGATTCGAACTCGAGACTTTTCGGTTTAGCAACCATGAGCTTTACCGACTCGACCACGCCGAACCCTCTAACGTTGACTGAAGTGTGTTAGATTGATGTGTTTTGCCATCATCTGTTTACCAACATCAATAGTTCTGAAAATGTGCTGTGTTTGCTAGATAGAGCCTGTGGCAATAAATTGTCCTCATGAGCGGCTTCATTGATGAGCAGATCACAAGTTGCTCCTGCTTCAACCAAAGCCTTGCATGGCCGTGTATCTCCAGATTATACTAACTTGTATCCATTAGCATGCCTGAAAGCTACTCCATATGCATTGATGATATGATCAACTGCAATAGGGGTGAACTCAGTAAAATCCAGTTCTTTTTTAACATCATTCATGGTGGCGGTTAAGACAGAAAATGTATCACAATCTTGAAAACCTTGTATTTTTACAAACCTAAAAAGTGATTTGATAGGCTCCTGCTCTGTGTGGTAGAACTTCAACCACCTCTTCATTTGTATTGGGGAAATCAGTAAAACAGGAACAAAAGGTATTTCTTTTTCATCAAAGGCAAGCTTTCTCTCTTTTAATAATGAGAAAAGACCCAAATGATGATCAGTATGCATGTGTGATACAAACATTGCCTTGGTTTTTCTGAGAATTCTTTTAACTTTTGTTTTGCCATAAAAACGAAACAGCTGGCCATAAGAATCTTCACCAGAGTCCAATATAATAATTTTGCTTTTGCTTAACTGAACTAAAATGCATGACTGTGCTCTAATTCTGTAGGGTTTTGAAGATCCTGTGCCTAAAAATTCAACCTTTGGATAGCTGGTTAAGTTGTCCTGATCATTATCCAAATCTTGAGATTTTAACAGGCTTGATTTCTTTAACACAGTAAGCTTTGCTGATATATCAAGATTATCTAAGCAGTACTTCTGTTCTTTTTCTATACTTAACTCTGCTATGTCCATGTGGAATCCCAGCTCCTTTCCTCTGCATACATAGACAAGACCAGATGAAGCCAACATCACTTCTCCTTTCTTTTTTAAATAACTATTCTCTTTAGCCTCCCCCTCCTTAGTATTAGATGCTGCGCTAGAGGTGTTTGATTCTGACTGTGTGTCCAGTTAAGCCCTGCTGACTCTCAGAGTCTCTAGACTAGCAGGAGTGTCACTCACTGGTAACAAAGGAAAGATTTCTGTATCAACCAAGTTCAGCCTGGCCTGATGAGCGAACACCCTGGTCACCGCAGCCTCGGGAGAATCTTTGTTCATCACCAGATGGTCAGTGCTCTTATGTAACCTATTCAACCATGACTGATATTCCTCGCTGTTATACACATTGATAGGTGACATATGCACCACTAGTGAAAATGCTTGGTCTGTATTTTCTCTTAGATACCCCTCAAGCTCAGAACAAGCAGACAATGAATTAATAAACTCCTTTCTTGGACATTCTAGAATGAGAAATGGTCGGTCATCACACATCATATTATCTGTTACTTGTTCAGGGCGCACAACTCTGCCATCTTCTAACACAACAGATTCCCCTCTCTGTAGTTTACCCACCATTGGGCCAATATTGATACCAGCATCCAGACACTTCTCAACATTAATTTTTTGTGACAGAGGTTTTGCCTTATTAATGTATGCATAGGCAACATCCCTGCTTTCACTGGTATAGGTAGAATCAGTTTTTACTCTTTTATCAGGTCTGGGAGACTCTAAGTAATTTTTGTCTTCTTCTGATGTTAATAGATCAGCGCAAAATGGGACTGGTGTTATAGTAAGACAAAAATCTTCATGAACTCCCGTCGCCTTTCACTATATTTAAGTTTGTCGAATGTGCAAATTTTTTTGCCATTGGAGTAATTTTTTCCACATCAGGAGGACCATAAATGGTAATGTGAGGATTGGTATCTAGTTTCATACTTGGATTTTGCCCTCGTAATTTATAATTTTTTTTCAACAGGATTTTTTTGACCTTCCAGGGTCATAGTCATACCCATTAATCCTTCAGTATTTTCCAAACTTTTGTAAGTAAAAAATATGGTTTGCAGACCAGCGAGTTTAGCAAATGCTGTAGATCTTAACTCCTTTTTCATTCCGCCGTGTCTTTGAGTTCCCTCCCCACAGTTGAACAAGTATCTAGAATATTCTGTTGTGATGAGAATTGATTTGGAATTGCCTGGTTCTCCCGTGCCAATAACAAAAACATTGATTTTATTTGGTACTTTCAATAGCTGTTGAAATTCGTTAATACCCTTCATCTTAGCCTTCTGAGATGTGACAGAGATATTTTTATCTTTGTTTTGTTTTGTTGGTCGAGTCGGTAAAGCTCATGGTTGCTAAACCGAAAAGTCTCGAGTTCGAACCCTCGGGCAGATGAGGCTCGTTAGCTGGAGACAGCCACTCTTCTAGGAGAGACAACTCCAAAATTAAACAACTGCTGCCTTGTCGTTTGTTCTTGGTTGGACAAAGGCTATGGAAGCAAATCCAAAAAGAAAAGCAGGCTGAAATCGGAGTCAATGGCCTCAATGGCGCATAACCAGTTGACACGTAACGCTTAATTGTGTTGGAGGCGTGGTCGAGTCGGCAAAAAGCTCATGGCTGATAAATTCGAACAAAGTCTCGAGTTCAAACCCACTGGCAGGTAAATCTCGATCCCCTTCAACACTAATAATTAAGAACGAAGAAGAAGAAAGAAGAAGTTTATCTTCATCTGGTTCTGATTTATTTTGTTTTAACTTGCTTTTTCCGTGTCTTGCCGTTGTTGCTGGTTGTTATTCATGTGTTACTGCAGTATTAGCACTTCTGGTATTGTTTGCTTCCAGATCTACTCTTTTAAATTTGCTGTTATGAACATTTTTGTTCAGACATTGAAATAAAGCAGAATGAAATGTATCAGCTGTAGCATTAAACGGTTTGAAAACAAAATGATGGTTCGGCTTATTTCTACAATTAGATCTAGATCTATAGTAATTAAAATTGCAACACAAAATCACAAGCGAAGAAATCCTAGGCTTATGAAATTCATTTGCAATGAAAGTCATAGAATGGCGATTAGCATGCTGTTGCAATGGGATTTGTATTGTGTCAAAACTTGAGTCACTATAACTAGACAGCCGACTTAATAATCTTCTTGTAGAATAAATTTTCCAAAAAGACATCTGTTTTTAAAAACGATAGATCCAGGTTAAGATCTAGTAATTAGCAATAGATATTAGATCTAAATAAGATCACCAATGCACATTTTCCGCAGTCTGAACCAGATTGCATTCACACGAGTCTGTTTTTTTTTATTTGTTTTGTTTAAATTTAATAATTTCTTTTACAATAAAAAAAATTACTGCCTTATATCACCCTTTATGCTTAGACTATTTTACATGTGACAATAAATAGAGAAAAAAAACATCTTTCACATACATACAAATTGTGCTGCCTTTTGGTTTAAAACACACACAAATGCATTATTTTCTTTCATGTCTATCTAAACATTAACTATATTCATATTTCACTATTGACTTATCACAAAACTCAGTCAACAAAGTCTTTAGAAATGTACAAATTCATAATTACATTTCATCCTATTGCCAAGGTAGAATAAGTGTATGACTTAAAATATCACATCTAGATATTAATTGTGGGTATTAGGTATAAAATTGCTTCAAGCATCATCTTCGTTCATGACCTCCATAATTTCAGCATCCTTGGGTTCAGTCATGTCTATTCGTATACCGACATAAGTACGGAATCTAGGTGAGCCACCTTTGGTATTTTTCTTGAAATTCGTAAGTAATGATGGTCCCAATCTTTGGTGGGTTTTTTCTATCCTTATTGTTTAACCCTGACCCAACAGAGAATTCCTTCCCACAAGCCATTCGACATCTGAGTGCTCCACACAGGCCAGGGTTAGATTTACTATCTTTATGTCCTATGACAATGGCCTCTGCGTCATAAAACTTCTTTATCTTGAGGAGCGTATTGGACCTTGTGGCCTCATATTTAGACAAAGATTTGCGAATCATTAACCCCTCGCCTCCCATGTTGAGAACTTTGGTTAATTTTTGCTCTAAATGTTCTGTACTTTTTCACTTGACTTGCTCAACAAAAACAGCATATTCTGGTTGGTGCTCTTCAAGGTAATCCCTAATAATGTTCATTCTCTTCTCAAAAGTTTCCTTTACCATTCGTGGTGAGTCAAACACATGGTATTTGATGTCTTTCCACTTGCGACTTTCAGCAGTCTTTACAATGCTGACTTTTTGATAATCTCCGTTTTAATGTTTGCTATAATGTCCCCCTTTAATAAGTTAGTCGAAATAATATGAAGCATGAAAGCTGTGTATGTGTAATGGTTTCTCGCCCTATGTTTATTTTTATGTTTTTTTTTGTATTTATATTATTAGTTTTAAATACATTTCTGTTTTATGCTTTGTCATTCTTTATTATGTATTTTTTAAAATAATAATTAAGAGAAGTCATTACTTTTTAATTTGTTTAATGCAAATCTATTAAAAGGTGCTTAAGAGCACACATATTTGACTATTTAAAAAAAGGGAAATAAGTCATGGAAGTGGTTTGAACGTTTGCGTATCTTTCACGCGATGGATTTATTTTCAAAAGAATTGTGCCGACAACAGCATGTGTGATTGTATGAGTCTATGGATACTCGAGATGTCCATAGAAGAAAAAATAATAATACAGCAGCTGCAGTATTCTTTTTACAAAACATCCATCAAGTCAAAAATGCAAGAAGATTATTTTTTTAACTGTAAAAAAATTGATTATGGTCGGCTGCGGGCCCTTAAACGTCCCCCCCCCCTGCGGCACTGTAGTTCCGCCCCTGCACTGAACCACCTTGCCCGTACGGTCCATGGGGTGATTGACTTGATGTACCACTTTTTCATTGACCTAATATAACACTTTTTTCACTGATCGAGTGGTCAGCACTATGCCCAGCCGCCTTCACTTTCTTTAACGAGAGCCAGGTACCAATTATAGCTGAGATGACACAAGGAAGAACTCAAGACAGGGAACTGAACTGCAGACTGTAGGGTTAGAAGTTTAACATCTACACCATCCGACCTAGCCGCCCGTACTAAGTTACCTCGGACAAAAATCAATATCCCTGATGTTATCTACGCCTTGATCAGCGAAACAATACTACAAATGACCCACAGATCGTTTATTTTCTAGTGTATTTTAAACGTCAACGATGGTATCTTCAACAACTCGTTTTCTAACTCAAAGCTTTTTATGGATTTTTGTCGACAGCTTTCATACCATTAATATGCAGGTAACATCTTTTTAGTCAGCCCAAATATGGTGAAACAAAGCATCTGTTTGATAGCATCTATTTCAGTCAAACATTAACTTGCAACAAATTATCCGTAGGTAGCATCTGTTTTAGTCAGCAACTACGGTAAAACTAAGTATCTGTAGGTATTATCTATTTCAGTCAAACACTAAGAAAAAAATAAACGAATTTACCAACAAATGAAAAACACGAAAACATAGATTTATGTCAATTGTTACATTGCAAGTTTAAAGAGTGTGTCATGTTTTTGAGAACAAATTTAGCAATAAAGGATAGAACAAACTTGTCTATGCGTGTACTATATATATATATATATAAATATATAAATATATATATATATATATATATTTATTTATTTATTTATTTATTTATTTATTTATTTATTTATGGAAACAGCAGTCATAAAAATTTTAGTCTAAAAAAAAAGCTAATACTTTTATTAGTAATCTTAACCTTAATTCCGTCATAAATTGGTTTATAATGGCACATTACGTATTTTACGTATACACACTTTCGTTTTAAAAATTGAAAGCTTAAATGATAGATCATTTCGTGTGTATTTCATTATTACAAAAATAACGATATTGATCTAATACATATTGTATTCACTAACGCGAAGGTGAAAGTAGAACGGTATGATATTGTATTGTGTTGCGTTATAAGCGGATACGTTTTGGATACGGAGCAGTAAATCAACGAAGTTTTTATTTTAATAATATTTCCCATTTACTTTTCTGATTCTTTGTGTTGATATTTGGAGAATATGCTGAACAATGTCTATTCTATTCTACTTAATTTCTGGCGTTGTTCAAGTTCATATAAACTCGTGTTTTTTAACACTTTCATATTAAAATAATTTAACTTAAAAAGCAACTCTATCGTTGTATATATATATATATATATATATATATATATATATATATATATATATATATATATATATATATATATATATATATATATATAATAAACCACTAGCATTTCCCGTGAACGCCATTGTTTGTAAATTCGATAATATACGTCAGATACGGGATGACAAAAATTATCCAGCAGTAATTAAAAACAGTTTTAACAGCACGCCCTGCGATTCTATGCGCCTACGCGTTTTTTTTATAGTAGTTTTTGTGTATTTATGTTGATGAAATGTTAGTGAAATTCACAGACGTTCTGCAGATTGCTTTCATACTAAAACAGATACTTCTATCAGGTGAGATACATTTTCATTTTTTATTTGCTCTTGTGTTTAGGGGACTGGCGTCGTTGAGAGTGTGCTTTCAATGATAGTTTGCTTAAAACTGTAGTTGATTTAGTTAATTTACTCACACACTTACGTAAACACGGGCCTCAATGGGATGGGGTGGCCGAAAATATAGCATTTGGCTGATGTCCCGAAGGTCTTGTTCTGATCTCGTTTCGTACTTGTGACTGTAGAACGTCACCAAATCTACCCAGCTCTGATGGGTACTTGGTTTGAGTTGGGGAAAGTAAAGCGGTTAGGCAATGCTGACTACACCATCCTTTCATATGCCTAGGTCAAGAAACAATTAACTTTTTTTAAATTATTGGCAATGTTTCACTTTGTCAGTATAATTTGGATGGTTGGAAATATGTGGATGACATGTTTTGGTGTGGATGGTGTCTCATTTTAGACGGTATAATATTGTAACTGGTGTCATTTTAGATGGTTTTATTTTGTGGATGTGGCCATTTGTATGGAGTTATGTTGTGTATGTAACATGAACATTTTCGTAATCAGATTTCAATTATTCTTTTTAAAATTAAATCAATAATAGCAGTTTATAGAAATTTAGTGAACTGCTCATATATTGGGTGCATTCTACTGCCGCGCATATTTTTAGTCATCGTTAATACTAATAAACCGTGAGTAATTTCCCCTAAACTTTCTCGAATATTCTTATATAAAACAACAGGGAACTAGGGATATAGTTATGATTTTTAATCAATATTAAATAACTAAATTTTTAAAAATAGAATCTCATAGAAAAAAGAATTGCGCACCAAGCGAACGCTAAATAAAGATGTTCATAACAGTGCGCAATATATATTAGTACTATATAAATTTACATGCGTTTTTTGCAAAATCGAAAAAAGTGTAAATTAGTACTTCCGGTCAACGGAAATTACTGATTGTTTGACATGTAAAATTTCATGTATCTATCTGAAATAGTACTAAAATTATAGGCTTTTGAAAAATTCAAAGTAGAAAAAGTTTCATTTCCGGTTATCGGAAATCGCCCAAAAGTTGTTACGGATCTACGATTTTGATAAAATACTTATATATGAAATTTCGTCAACCTAGCTGTAACGGTAATCAAGTTAACGTGTTTACACACACACAGACACCAGACACACAGACACACAGACAAACGGACAAAAATGCAAAATTTTGTTTTTCCTATCATTGAGGTGTAAAACGTCGAGATTTGCAAAAATCTCGATTTTTTTTTTTGCACGATTACAAGACTTTTCCTATACTGCGTATATACGAAAAAGTAAAAAGTAACCAAAAATTAATTTAAAAGTGTGTAATATCATAAGAAGAAAACAAAAAGCTTTCTATAAAAGAAAATAAAGCAGCTAAACTTTAGCATAATAGCCCTAGTATTGTTAAATTTAAATTCAGCAGATTCCGAAAAGCGTATAGTATGTGAAAATAAAAGAAAGTTGCTTTTTTAATTTCTCCAACAGACTTAGAGAATTCAGCTTGTTGTTTCTATAAATAAAAAGTTTATTTCTAGCCACCCATCATGAAGACCATCCTGTTGTTGCTGGCTGTGGTAGCTGTGGCCCAGGCAGGCGTGACCTTGACCTTGTCGTCTGATGACATTGAAGCGTTCCTAAAGGCTCACAACGACGTGAGGAATGCTCTGGGTATCCCGTCTTTGGTATGTTCATCGTGTTTGTATGTCATTTGTTGCTACCTCTGGTAAATTGACACTAAATAACGGCGAAATATATATAGAATTCATATTTGAAATAATATTTTTCCAGATTTTACACAACTAAAACATAACTTACTAGTAATTTTACTGTAATAACCACATAAATCAAATTAGTTCCTCCTTCTAAGATTTTCGTTACACCAGTTTTATCTTTATTAATAAGTTTACACTAAACTTCATATGTTTTTTTACTTCTTAGTGCAATTTTTCCATTTTTACTTTCTTGTATATACGAAGAATAGAGAAAGTCTTGTGATCTTACACAAAAATAACATGAAATTTTGACAGTTTCCACTGTTTTACACCTCAGTCCTTCATCACATCCGGAGTATAGAGGACTTATTTTAATCAGACAAAATTATAAATACAAATATATAAATATTTTGGCGTTTTGTGCGTTATCGAGTCGGAAAAACTGGACTTTGCAATTCAGCCCGTATGTATGTGTGTGTGTGTGTGTGTGTGTGTGTGTGTGTGTGTGTGTGTGTGTGTGTGTGTGTGTAAACACGATAAATTGAGTACCGTTACAGCTAGGTTGATGAAGTTTCATATATAAGTGATTTATCAAAATCGTAGATCCCTATCAACTTTTGAGCGATTTCCGATAACCGGAGGTTGTACTTTTTTTTCTTTGAATTTTTCAAAAGCCTATAACTTGAGTAATTTTTCAGAAAGATAAATGAAATTTCACACGTAAGTAAAAGATCTTATTCTCTACCATTTGTCAAATTTTGCGTAATTTCCGTTAAACGGAAGTAGTAATTTACACTATTTCGGATTTCTCAAAAAACGAATGTAAATTTTAAAAAGTACTTATAATATTCCGCACTATTATGAGCATTTTATTTGGCGTTCACAGGTGTGCAATTCTTTTACCTACGAGATTTTATTCTATTTTAAAAATTTTAAGTATTTAAAATGGATTAAACTTCATGTCTATATCTCGAGTTCCCATCCCCTATTTTTTTATATAAGAATATTCGAGAAAGTTTAGGGGATATCGCTTTATTAATTGTGTGATTTGTGATGATATTAGAATCCTTTTTCTTCAAAATATATTATTTTTATATGAATTTTTGTGTAAAAAAAAAACAAAACAAAAAAAATCAGAGTAGCTTTTTATTGGCTACCCATAAAATTGCAGTCGATATTATTTAAAATCTACACGTCTATGTCCGAATTAAAATACACATTTGGTTTTACAATCAGGGAATATCCACATGCTAATTAACGGAAATCCGTTGAAGTGCCCTTTCTGATAAACACAGCGAATAATTTTAACCTGTCTCTATCATTCATTTGTTGTGGAAGGTACATCGTTGTACCTTATACCGGGGTAGGGGAATCGGGGGGTCGGGGTCTAATCATTGTCTTTGCAATACATTTTTGTTTTTCTTATTATATTGTATTATCAGACATGGGACACCAAACTGGCCGATTTCGCAAAAGACTGGATATCAAAGTGTGTTTTTGAACACAGCTATTGTGATTATGGGGAGAACTTATTCGGAACTGGATGTAAGAATACCATGGTTAAATTAACAGGAGTACACCTGTGCCACATTTAATCTCTAGTACTAGTAGATCCATACCATATTTAACCCATTAGTACTAGTAGATCCATACCATATTTAACCGATTAGTACAAGAAGATCCATACCACACTTAAATTATCAGTAGTAGGCCCGTACCATTTTTTACCTAATATTAATGAACATTATGACCTTACAGAAATAAACCCATGCCATATTTAACCATACAGAGGTAGACCCATCTCATAATTTACATCACGTGGTCGAAGTTGTGACAAATAACACGCCTGTCATGTTTCAGCTACGACCAAAAACGCCACTGAATTGGCCTATAGTAGCGCTTCAGCTTGGAAAAGTGAAGTGGCTTATGTTGACCCTGACTGGAAATGTTTCGGTGCGTCATTCAGATATGTCTGTAGTCATTATTCACAGGTGAGACGTCGTCAATAGATTGCATGTCAGTGTTGAGACTTTTTAAAGACTTTAAAAAAAATATATCACCCATCACTAGTGGTATGCATAAACACAAGTATTATTAAACGTTTAAACATCATTAATAAAACATTAAAACGTTATTATTGAGATCTACTATAATATTATGTATTAAACAATTACATGATAATTATCGAGACATTAATCATCACTAGTGAAGAACGAAAAATAATGTATTGTTAAGGTATTATAACATCACTGTTCTGACTTTTATAAAATTTGTTAAGACATTGATAATTGTGAGACTCATTAAATGATTAATAGTAAGATTTCACAAAACGCCTAGATTAAAATATTTAAAACCACATTAGTTAGACATCAAGAAATCATTAGTGAGACTCAAAAAACATCATTAGTGAGACTTTAATATAATTATTGAGACACAGGAAAACATGTTGAATGAGACACAGGAAATATCATTAGAAAGACACGGAAAAACATCATTAGTGAGACACAGGAAAACATCTTTAGGAAGACAAAATATGATTAGTGAGACACAGGTTAACATCATTAGTGGGACATAAAACATCACTAGTTAGACTCAGGAAACATCACTAGTGAGACACAGGAAAAATTTCAGTTACAAAACAATGTAAAACTTCATATATGAGTCTCATGAAAACATCATGAATGTAACACAGGTAACATCATTAGTGTGAAACGGGAAAACATCATTAGTGAGACAACACATCACTAGTTAAACTCAAGAAATATCACTAGTGAGACACAGGAAAACATCATGAATGATACACAGGAAAACATCCTCAGTGAAACATAAAACATCCTTAGTTAAACAAAACACCCTTATTGAGACATAAAACATCATTAGTGAAACATAAACATCATTAGTGTAACATAAAACATCATTAGTGAGACACATTAAAAACATCCTTAGTTTAACATAAAATATCATAAATGAGACAGAGGAAAACATCATTAGTGAGACATAACATTTTTTAAACATCACCACAAATGTAATTCAACAGTTTCCCGATTCAACTTAGTTTCTTTTTAAAAACAACTCATGTATACATGCGTTATTACTTGTAATGTCTTACTTGTAATGAAACTGTGAGGTCTTGAGCTACAGTAAATTTTTCTTCCAGAAGTAAATTTCTTAGACTGCATTGTTTTAATAGAATTTTAGTCCTATTCCAGTTTTTTTTACTTAGTTAAAAGCTGTGTTATTTCGTTATGCTTAGATGGTGTGGAGAGATACAACTGCAGTTGGCTGTGCCATCGCTCAGTGTGAGGATATGGCCAACATGGTTTATTGCGTTTACGACCCATCGTGAGTTGATATTTTAACACTAGACTGACTAGACCATTGAGGAACTTTCAGTTAGCAACTTATTTCAATATTAGTTCTTCGTTGGGCAATAAGCACACGTTAATTTCAATTATATTTTCTTATATAGCCATTAGTAAACTTTTTAACGCTGAAGCATTAATAATCGTTTATAATACTTGCTCTTTATATAACCATAAACAGACACTTTTTAGTTCAATACTTGCTCTTTTATAGCCATAAGTAGATTTTTTATTTCAATACTAGGTCCTTATATAGCCATGAATACACACTAATTTCAGTACAAGTTTATTGCTGGACCAAAGGCTTATATTATATAATCATCATAATTGGTTCTATGAAGACAATTGTTACATATTTTATTTTACCAATAGACCTTGTTGCTTCTGCACCCAATGAATTAGAGGCGTAGCGAGGGGGGACGGGGGGGGGGGGGGGTTAAATATGTCCCCGGGCGCCGACCTTAGGGGGGGGGCGCCAAAATGGGTTGGAAAAACAAATCGAAAGTTTGAGGGGGGGTGCAAATGAAAAGTTCGAGGGGGTTGCAAATCGAAAGTTTGAGGCGGTGGGGTGCAAATCAAAAGTTCGAGGGGGGGGGGGGTGGGGCTTGCAAATCGAAAGTTTGAGGGGGGGGGTGCAAATCGAAACTTTGTCCCCGGGCGCCGGGAAGGGTCGCTACGCCTCTGCAATGATTACAAACTTAATTAAAAAGACTAATCAATTTTAATTTGTTTTTTACTTTTTTTTACAACACAAGCCAAATAAAGTTTACACTGACACAATGTAAACACGATTATACAGTATGTTATTTGTATGTCACTAACATGGTTTTTTTAATCCTAACTAACGTTGTATGTGAATACATATCCTCATCCACATTACTGATGTTTTTGTTTGACTACAATTTTAACAGATTTTATTTTTAAAAAAAGAGATACTGATCTTTAATATGTGCTAAGTAACATGAAAAGTATAAATCACTGTATAATCTCTTTAGATTCATCACCCAAACTGATTCATTTTTTATTGACAATGAATTTTAGAGTATAAATAGCAAAAAAAATGTTAATTTTTGTTAATTTGTGTTTATATTTTTGACAAAATATATTTACAGTATTTTAAACAGTATATAAGTCACAATCACGTACAATGTCTTGTTAATTTAAAAATTATACAATTTTGACAAAATATATTTACAGTATTTTAAACATAATGTTTGTAACAGGCACGTATCAAGTCTTGTTAATTTAAAAAAAACATTTTTGACATAATATATTTACAGTATTTACAACAGTATGTGTGTAACCGTACGTACCAAGTCTTGTTAATTTAAATAAAACCACATTTTGACAAATATATTTACAGTATTTACAACAGTATGTATGTAACAGTTACTTAACTAATATTGTGAATTACAAAAAACATGTCATAATGTATTTACAGTGGCAACTACCGTGGGCAAAAGCCCTATTAGGTGTAGACCGCTGCAGTGATCAATGGAGACGCACCGTGAATTTCGCCTGCATACAGTGCACGTCTCATGTTATCAAATTTACTGAGAAATATTCGTTTTCTTTCTCAATGGAAAACATTTTTAACATGAGATTATTATCATTGTTATTTGGAAGTCAAAAATAAATAATTGTTTATGCATATAAAATTGTCCCTTTTCAATCGTTTTTTTCTCAATTGCAATTTTGAAATGAATTTCCTCCAACACAATCAAGAATTTCGTGTCAGCCACGATTTATGCGGCATTCTACCTGTTGACTTTACTTTCATTTTTCTTTTCTTTATGGATTGCAAACTTTTGGAGTTAATTCATAACATGAAATATTAGCGCATCTCAAAATTAGATGGACTTTTAAGAATCGACGTGGAGAATTATTTGATTTAAACCATATTTTTCTTTCGTTGTTAATACAATTTAATCTACTCTAAAAAAATGATGCTTTTCAATCAAATAAGCATCAATAGTGATCACGACACTAATCAAAATATAAGACTAGCTTAATTCTTAGACTTCAGAATAACCTTAGATATTTCCATATTTCAAGTAACACACTTTCACAAATCTTACGTTAACAGGAAAAAAACACGGGCATAGGTTAGTTAACTAAAACAGACGGGTCTGATAAACAGAATTTCGTCTAAAATTTCCCGACTACCTTATCTGCTGGAAAGGTAAAGCCTTTTAAAGCCTGCCAGTATGTATTTGTATCTTGGCAATATTACATATCACTGAAACTAAGCGCAGGAGATTATGAAATCTGAGATGGATTCGAACCTGATACGACGCCAGCTTGTAGCCTAAGAGTTTTTTGTTTCAATATTTATATGAGTAAGCAAAGCCTTTAAATTAGAGAAACACAATGGACTGAGATTAAGGTGAGTAAATTAAAGACAGTTAGTTGTAATATAGGTTTCTTCATTAGGTACACTAATCACAATACATTTCCGGCATTAATTAATTAATTATAAAACATTTTGTGGTAGTGTAATGTCTCGTAAAGAACAAGATATATATATATATATATATATATATATATATATATATATATATATATATATATATATATATATATATATATATCTAATATATAAATGTTGTAAAATGTTTGTTTGTAAAATGTTTATAATCGAGGATCACAAAGAAATATAACAAAAAACGAAAAAAAAATGATACTTCAACGGAGTCAAGTGTTAGATTATTAAAGTGCTCATGGTCTAAATTTATGAGTTAAAAAATTACTATTGAAAATCTTTCAAAACAATTTTCATTTTATATGCTTAGAATAATAATTTTCAATTATGAACATTACATAAAATTTTTTTAAAAAGTGTATCAAAGTTTATAAAATTTCTAAAATTGTGTCTGAAATGTATTTGCATGTTGTCCTTTAGTTCTCATAACGTCCATTGATTTGGAAAACACAGTTACTTCCCTTTTAAAAAACATGAAATCGGGGGAAGAAAGAATTTACTTTTTATTACTTTGTTTTGGTGTTAGGAAAAAACATAATTACATAATTTGGGGACTGATTAAGTGCAATGTCGTTGGTATTTTTAATACTGCCTTTTATTTATTCTATACACTGAACATACTGTTTACTCAAACTGTTTACTAATAATTTTTTAAAATAAATAAAATTTAATAAGCCAGGTCCTACAAATCCTATATGTTTATTTCTTTCCATTTACGGATAAGCTTGGAGTATTATAATTGTGTTCATTAAATTGAAACAGGCGTGTCCGCCTGCGCCCCTGCACGGTTCAATTTGGCGCCCTTGGCTATCACGTGAGCGCTATGCTGCATAATTTCGATTAAAACAGCGCGATGGACTATGGATAACAAAGGTTACTATATTCTTTAAGTTAATCAAATCCGGGCATCCTCCGGCACCCCGACAGGGTGCTATTTGGCGCCCCGGGCCTTCCCGTGTTCGCAATGGTACCTACGTTCGCGTAAGTGAGTTCAAAATACTATGAATAAGTTGGGTACTATAGTCGTTTACTAAGTTGAATCAGGCGGTTACGCCGCACGTCGTCATGGTGCGATTTGGCGACCTGGGCTAGACTGTGGACACTTTGAGTTTAGATTTGCGTTTGTGTTTTCTTTGTGTTTGAGTTTGGGTTTGCGTTTGTAGTTGTGTTTGCGTTTGGATTTGGGTTTGGATTTGTTTTCGTTTGCTTTTTTTCTTTGCGCTTATGTTTTCTTTGCGTTTTTGTTTTCGTTTGCTTTTTCTTTGCGTTTGTGTTTTCTTTGTGTTTGTGGTTGTGTTTGTGTTTGCGTTTGTGTTTGTACTTGAGTTTGTGTTATGTTTGCGTTTTTTTTGTGTGTTTTGGTTTCGTTTGGTTGTGGTTGGGTTTGTGTTTGCGTTTGGATTTGTTTTCGTTTGCTTTTTTGTTTGCGTTAGTGTTTTTGTTTTCTTTGTGTTTGTGGTTGGGTTTGTCTTTGCGTTTGTTTTTGTGTTTTCGTTTGTGTTTGTTTTGTGTTAGTGTCATGTTTGCGTTTTTTGTGTGTTTGTTTGGTTTTGGTTAGGGTGGGCAATGCCGGGTAAATGCTGATTACTAAACACACAAGTTATGGTCCATTACAGATACGTTTTTCAGAGATGCCAGTGCAGGGCCTGGCCGGGACGGCTAGTATATATATATATATATATATATATATATATATATATATATATATATATATATATATATATATATATATCATAGCGATTTAAGAAAACAATCCCTCTTATTTTTGGAATAGAATTAAATAAAACGAGACATTTTCCCTTGCAAGCCCAACTTCTTTGAAGATTTGCCAGAGTTATTTCCCAGTGAGATTAAGTAAAAGTGGACACAAAATTAGGCCAAACTTCCATATGTAAACATTCTATTTTCTCTTAAGATAATTGTTGATACGGTTAAGTAACCCAGCTTTGTTTCTATACGTTAATGAGTGGTTTTTTTGTTTACAGTGATTACTTTTATCGAGCGCTAATATATGTCTATCTTACTTTCTGATTAGCATTAAGTTTATAACGTATTTCTCGCTACATTTAATTTAGCATTGAGCCGTTATATAGGAATATCCATCCAGATTTAGCGATAAAGTATCCATATATGGTTACACCTATGCCAATGTCTAAGTCATACACAAACACATACATATGCACATAACCCGTACACAGACACATACATACACACATAACACGTACACAGACACAAACATACACATACACAATGCTGTTGTAACATTAATGTTTAGGGTGCACAGAACCAAAATGTTATCGCCATCTTTCAAACACATGTGGACTGTTATCAGATTACAAATAGTGTGATCTCATCCTTGCCGTGGGTCATTATGAGCCATGTTTGTAAATAAATCAATATTTATGTGCATTTGTAATCGCAAAAAGCTTTTAAGAATCGGATGACTAAAGTCTAGGCAAATGGCTTATACCTAAAACTCAGTCTGCAAAGTTTTGTAATTTATAATTTTTTTTTTTTGAGAAAAGAAAAATAATGTATTCCTAAACACTGCGAGATAATATGTTAATGGACAATTTCCTTTTGAAGAACGCATTAAAGATTAATTATAAAACAAACCTGACCGCCTACTCTCCTTTATGTAAAGTCATTCAACTGACTGATAATTTTTCGTATAACATTGAACTTAGAGAATATGCCTTCAGAAAATAAGTGTGCGACATCCCTTACAAAATTCATGTAAACCCTTAGCACTTAACATTTTTTATACGTGAGTAAAATAATCCTAAATCTTCACCACGACAGCTAAATTATAGTTTTATCCAGATATCATCATCGAAACAAAGCAATTTCAAAATCCGTACTTTTAAATCTATTACAAGTTCTTTCTTCAAGGTCACAATATGAAGGCTCTTATCAGGCTTGTGATCACGCTGGCCGTGACACTTCCTTCCGTGACACAAGCTGCTGGCGTGACACAAGCTGTTGGTGTGACGGTCCCAATGTTTACTGTTACCAAAGCTGCATTCCTAAAGTCCCACAACGACGTGCGGGCGGGTCTCAGACTCCCACTACTGGTGAGAACATGGTGTAGAATCACTTGCAGCAGCGTAGCGAGGGGGGGGGGGGCGGGTGGGGCATATTTCCCCGGGCGTCGACCTTAGGGGGGCGACAAAATGGGTTGGAAAAATAAATTGAAAGATTGAGGGGGGTGCAAATTGAAAGTTTGAGGGGGGAGGGGTGCAAATCGAAATCTTGAGGGGGGGGGGGGGGGGGGGGCAAATCGAAATCTTGAAGTGGGGTGCAAATCGAAAAGTTTCTCCCCGGGCGCCGGGAAGGGTCGTTACGCCTCTGATCACTTGTATCTTTTGTTTTGTTTATTTCAACAACGTTTTTTGGACTTAAAAAATAAATAAAAAATTAGTTAATTTTATTATTAAGCTTTTAGCATCGAAGACTACATTAATGAATAATTTACATTTAAAAAAGGGTGAATAAAAATAAACACGAACGTATTGTATTTGCTAAGAATAAGATGGCATATGTTGGAGTTTGCCTTTACGAACATCACGATAAATAAGAAAATAATTAAGTTTTTTTTTTTTTTAAAGTTGATTCCAAATTATATTGAAAGTTCACAAGCTTTGTTTAAAAACCACAGAGATGGAATAATACGCTTGCTGAGTTTGCTAGGGCCCACACATCCAAGTGTGTGTACAAGCACAGTTCTGGGCCGTACGGGGAAAACATCTACAAGTCAGATCGTAAGTGGCCAGATTAATTTGGCTAAAATCTGGTCAAATACTTGTTCTATTTTCAATTTTGTTATACTAAAACAAAATGTTTTAAAAAATATATAAATATATTGTTTTTTTTTAAATAAAATATTGACTCAATCAAAAGTTAACCTTTATGTTATACTGAAAGGGTTAACTATACGGGATTCTGTATCATATGAATGCTAGTTCATCCCAAGTTATTTCTAATCTTCTTTATATTCAATGACAATGAAAAACATAGATATGCAGTCTTCTTTTAAGTTAATGTCTGAGAGTGAATAGCCTGAAGTACAATACCTTGCAGCACTAAACAGAAACACCACAGATCTGGCAGTAAAAAGCACAGCCTCTTGGAGAAGTGAATCGAAGAGAGTAGACTTTCCTACTTGGAGATGTATCTCAGCGACGCCTTCTTGCGGCCACTATTCACAGGTAAAAATATAACAAGCACATAGAGATTTAAAATTCAAAAATATTGACGTTATTTTAAAGGACGGTGTGGTCGAATGGTAGAGCGTTCGAATGCTAACACGAAGGTCTCAAATTTAGGGCTCGGCCAGAGGCGTAGCGAGGGGGGGGGGGCGGGAGGGGACATATGTCCCCGGGCGCCGACCTTAGGAGGGGCGCCAAATTGGAAGTTTGAGGGTGGTGCAAATGAAAAGTTTGAGGGGGGTGCAAATCAAAAGTTTGAGGAGGGGGGTGCAAATGAAAAGTTCGAAGGGGGGTGCAAATGAAAAGTTCGAGGGGGGGGGTGAAAATCGAAAGTTTGTCCCCTGGCGCCGGGAAGGGTCGCTACGCCTCTGGGCCCGGCTGGAGTCCATAAGACGTCTGAGTCAACCCAGCTCTTATGGGTACCTGACTAACGTTAAGGAAAGTAAAGGCGAGGTTAATGACATAGGGGAACTCTACTTCATCTGCCACATGGACCGTAAGTTCTAACATGTACTTTACTTGCTTATGTTATTTTGAACTCTTGTATTTGAATTCTTGTATTGCTTGAGTATTTATTAACATTATAGAATAAGCAGTTTAGTGTTAAGGTTTAGGTCAATTGAATTTGTTGGGATATTACTGTATATAACAGATCACTAGGCTTTAGGTTTATCGTTAGTTTGACTTAGACATTGCTTATATTTGCTATGATAAAGCATAGGCGTAGTAACGGGGGACGGGGGGGTACATCTGACCCTGGGCGCCGACCCTGGGGGCGCCAAAATAAGCACATTTTAGGTTCTATTTTGAATTATAAATGTAAATAAATATATGGGGGGCGCCAAATTAAAGTTTGTCCCCGGGCGCCGGGAGGGGTCGCTACGCCTCTGTGATAAAATTCAATTAATTTCAAATATTTTATTGATACATCTCTGTTTTTCTAAACAACAAAGACATGTTATTATAACATGATTTTTTTTCTCCATTAAGCAAAACAAAATGCTTAGCTCAAAGGTATTTAATAAAAATGATTGAAGCCCTAGTCCAAGTTTTTTATGTGACCACAGATGGTGTGGGGCAAGACGACCCAGATCGGATGTGCGATCGCCCAGTGTGTGAGCGTGGCCGGGGTGTCACCAAACTTGGTCGTGTGTGAGTACAGTCCTGGGTGAGTGCTGGTCATATGAGTCGCACGTGCCTTACTTGCAGACGTTATTGAGTCTACATCGCTCATTGATGAGTTCAACTGAGTTCACTTCGATCTTGTTCATATTTGTTTTAGATGCATTTAAAGTAGTCATATTGAGGTCATATTCATCAAGACCATTATTGTGGACAAACTACAAGGTTTTCCCCAGCATGTTCCTTATACGATTTTTAAATTTCATCAATTGTATTAATCTGATTAAAAAATTGTTAGACGCAGCTTTATACTGGTTATATAAAAAGTAACTCAATTAAACCTGCTAAATCAAATATGATCTAAAAGAGTTTTAAAATATCATACACAAATGTCAGTATCAAAAGAATGCTGAAATGCTATACAAAATCAATCAATCAATAAATCAATATGGAAATATATTTTTTTTTGTATGCTCCAAACACACACACACACACACACATATATATATATATATATATATATATATATATATATATATATATATATATATATATATATATATATATATATACATATCTATATATGCCATGTATATTACATAAAAAAACTCAAAAGATACTGCATCTAAGCCATGTATATAAAGGTATAGTTCGACCCCACATAATGAATTTGTACTGTTAATGAATTCCTTACAGTGGTAACGTTGTTGGGCAGATACCTCATTAACTGCTATGAGACAGAGGTTGTAGACACGCCTCAGACAACAAACATATTGTGTGAAGTGATGTTCTCCATTTGGCTGGTTTATATGTCTTTAATTAAGTGTATGGAATAAAATTACATGTAACACAATCGCATCAGTTTTTTTTTAAATATTTGTCGCACAACCGGCTTTGCTGATAGTATGCACAGCACAGCACACAAACACCCACGATCACATACACACAACCACTCACACATACACGCACATTCATACACATCTCACACACACTCTACGCATACACTCACTTACACTTACGCACATATTCACAAACACACAATTATACATACATTCCTATGAATACAATCACATACACAGAATCACACAGAATCACACACACATTAACACATACACACACGATTTACCCCCACACAACGCACATGCACACACACTCACACACATCCACACACACATATGTATTACATCTGCTTGATCAAGGGACGTACACGTCATCAATGCTCGTATTTTTCCATCCCCAATGTAATAAACCGCCAAACCTGTGGGGCCGTCAAACAAAACCTCACAGCTGCAGGATAAATAGGTTCATAGCTGCAGGATGAACAGGTTCATAGCTGAAGGATAAACAGGTTCATAGCTGTATAATGAACAGTTTCACAGCTGCAGGATGAACAGGTTCATAGCTGTATGATGAACAGTTTCACAGCTGCAGGATGAACAGGTTCATAGCTGCAGGATGAACAGTTTCACAGCTGCAGGATGAACAGGTTCATAGCTGCAGGATGAATAGGTTCGTAGCTGCAGGATGAACAGGTTCATAGCTGCAGGATGAACAAGTTCATAGCTGTATGATGAACAGTTTCACAGCCGTATGATGAACAGGTTCATAGCTGTATGATGAACAGGTTCATAGCTGTATGATGAACAGGTTCATAGCTGTATGATGAACAGGTTCATAGCTGTATGATGAACAGGTTCATAGCTGTATGATGAACAGGTTCATATCTGTATGATGAACAGGTTCATAGCTGTATGATGAACAGGTTCATAGCTGTATGATGAACAGGTTCATAGCTGTATGATGAACAGGTTCATAGCTGTATGATGAACAGGTTCATAGCTGTATGATGAACAGGTTCATAGCTGTATGATGAACAGGTTCATAGCTGTATGATGAACAGGTTCATAGCTGTATGATGAACAGGTTCATAGCTGTATGATGAACAGGTTCATAGCTGTATGATGAACAGGTTCATAGCTGTATGATGAACAGGTTCATAGCTGTATGATGAACAGGTTCATAGCAGTATGATGAACAGGTTCATAGCTGTATGATGAACAGGTTCATAGCTGTATGATGAACAGGTTCATGGCTGTATGATGAACAGGTTCATAGCTGTATGATGAACAGGTTCATAGCTGTATGATGAACAGGTTCATAGCTGTATGATGAACAGGTTCATAGCAGTATGATGAACAGGTTCATAGCTGTATGATGAACAGGTTCATAGCAGTATGATGAACAGGTTCATAGCTGTATGATGAACAGGTTCATAGCTGTATGATGAACAGGTTCATAGCTGTATGATGAACAGGTTCATAGCTGTATGATGAACAGGTTCATAGCTGTATGATGAACAGGTTCATAGCTGTATGATGAACAGGTTCATAGCTGTATGATGAACAGGTTCATAGCTGTATGATGAACAGGTTCATAGCTGTATGATGAACAGGTTCATAGCTGTATGATGAACAGGTTCATAGCTGCGGGATGAAGAGACTCACAGCACGCAACCTGCTGGTGTAATCGTTTTACGTATACAGCCACCTCGGTTAAAACACAACAGTCTATTGCATGCTTTTCTCAATGGCCTAGTAGGGGATTGTAGTCGTCTATTGTGTAGCTCAGTTTTAATCCGTTTAACATGAAGCAATTTTTTTTTCAAACATTTCAGCTAAGTTTAACTTCAAGGGACGGGGGACTATTTTTTTGTATTTTGTTCTATGAGCTAAACACAAGAAGAGTAATTAAATAATATTCTCATTACGATCTTCGTTAACAAACGGGGAGTCAATTGAGTAGAATGATCACTTGATGAAAATTTAGTCTCAAGTCTGAAGTAAATACATTTATTTTTAGCTATGAGTGTTCTTTGAGTGTTCTTTTGTAATACATTGTTTCAAAATATAACATAAATATACACAATGTAGTTTTTATGTAAGGCAGTGTGAAGAATTATGTAGAGATATGCATTACTACACCTTTCATCCGATCGCCTTGTAGCTTTGGGAATTTGTTGAGAATGCTCCTGTGGAGGTTTCTGCGGAGGAAAAAGTTTAAATGTGCAGGGGTGGCGCCTGGTAGGGAGCGATTCGATCCTTCTATAAATACGGTATCTAAAATAAGTCAAATGCTATGGCTCTTACCTTCGTTTTTAAGGAGTGCGATAGAATATGGAGACATGTGGTATTATGGTCATTCAATAAAACTGAATCAGGCGCACCCGCCGGCGCCCCGGTATGGTGGGATTTGGCGCCCTGTGCTATACCGTGAGCACTAAGGCGCCTATGTTAGTTTTAAGGAGCACTCTATAATACTGACACGGTTGCACACAACATTCGTTGATTGAACCAAGCCAGGGACCGTACGTGACCTCCCTGCGCCCTGCTACGTCCTTTACCTCTTGGCGGTCGCCGAAGTGTGTTCTAACTCACTATAACTGAGAGTGATTAACTACACACAAGGCTCTCATAGACCACGCCAGGGGCGTTCTGGGCGGTAGTGTAAGTAAACCCTGGCCCCGACAAATGTGATCCAAGAAATATAGCGCAAGCGTTGTTTACATTTAAATAACTCACTTTTAGAAAAAAAGGTTGTCGCCTAAGAATATAGGATTGGTAACGTATTGATGAAACCATCCAAATATATTTCGTCAGACTCTCTTCTAAACACGCGGCAAAGCGCGAGGACGGGCACGCTAGTTTTATTTAAAATACCATAAAAATCACACATACTCCTGAATTGTCTAGCTGGTTAAAATTTTTAAACTACATTGGCCAAATGGTAAGACTTTTTTTTTTCATCTATCTCACCCACCCCCCACCCCCCCCCCCCCCCCCGCCATCTTTAGGAATGTATGCAAATTAAGAAATAAATACCTTAGCGGTATGCAATTTTAATTTTAGAACGTAGCGGCTGCTTCTAACACTTCACTTTCAATTTGCATTTGTATATTTTATGTTATAATGCAGATTTGAGAGCGCACATCAGATAAAGAACAAAACAAAATATTATGTTTTAATTAAAACATAATGTAACTATTCGTACATTGGCATAATACGCCTACGTGTTGAAAATGTATTTAAGTGGATGAAATAGGGATGAATATGAGTGAACTTTTTCAGCTTGTCTTCATACACGAGGAGATAACTCAGTCGGGTGAGAACATTTTCATTTCTTAATGGCCACAGGGTTTAATTTTATAATTTTAATACATTGTTCAGCGCAGTCTAATTGTCGAGGTATGAGGGATTAACATTGACTAAAAACTATGGTCGATTTAAATGCACCTAACATCTGGTCGAATTAAGACTATTCTGATGGTTGTGTTGTTAAAACTCATGAACCCAGTTATTAAAGAGGTGTATTGTTGAATTTCAATTGGTGTTAGGTGTTGTCTTATGCATGGTGTCATCCTTAGTCTGGTGCTGTCTCTTGTACGGTGCTATCTTTTGTATTCTGTCATATTTTGTATAGTGCTATATTTTGCATGGTCCCATCTTTTGTTAGGGTAATCAGCAAAAGTTTTTAAATTGTTTTTCTTAATTACTGTGCCTTCACTTTTAATATTTACACATTAAAATTGTAATTTTTTTTTGCTGCAAAAGTAAAATAAACGAGAAGTCCAAGTTGGTAGAAATATACATGAGTTAGTATAAAAATAATTTTTTGTTGTACTAAAACACGTACGCACCAATTTCTACCTTCGTAAGTAGGTTGAACACATCAAACACCTGTTAATAAAACAAGTCATTAATTTAGGTCGATTCTAATTACATTATCGATTGTGCTTTGTACTCCAATTAAACCGGTATAGGGGCCTACTTTCGTAACTCTTTTCTTTTTTTTTCTTCTATCAAAGTTAATGAACAGATTGCCTATTATGTAAGTACATTCTTATTTTTTGATGTTGTTGGATATTGCAGTGTTCGTGTAAATATAGTAGTCATCAAAGATTTAGAGTTGTGAGTTTTTTACTATTTAATTTTTTAAAATAAATAAATAAATATAAAGTCTCATGTGTGTGTGTGGTATATGAGGTCGTCCTTAAATGACGTCACACTCGTAGGGGAGAGGGGGGTCTGTAATTTTGTGACGGTGTGTGATGAGGGGGAGGGGGGGGTTCAGATGGTGCGACGTCACACTTTTGCATTATAAAAAAGCAATGTTAGAAAACGAATTTTAGACGTTATTTTGCGTTTTACATAACTGTTTTAATAAATTGTAATAACAATTGATTAAAATACTCTATTTTGACAGAGTTCAGATAAGATTTTGGAAAATATAGCTGTTTAAAAAAATTCAATTCAATCTTGAGGGGGGGTGGTGTTGTAGGCTGAGGTGTGACGTCATTTTAGGGGGGGGGGATCTGGCTATTTGTGAAGACGTGTGACGGAGGGGAAGGGGGGCGGGGGTAAAAATCGTCAAAAAAGCGTGACGTCATTTATCGGATGACCCCTATGACCTTTTACATATGACATATAGGACCGCTAAATTGTAAACAAACCCAAGTGGTTTAGAGTCGTATCCTGTAACGTTAACCTATCTATCAGCCAAATAGAAGGAGAACGTCCCCGGATTCTTTTTTCGGGGTCATATGCAAATACCTTACGGCCTAAGTGGATGAACCTTAACACAACGACACACTAGGGCTCGAATTCAATGTCTAGGGAAGCTAGTGATACTATTGTAATTAACACTCATCCAATCTACATATAACCTTTAATCAGCGAACACAGTAGTGGCAGAACACAAGGTTGAAACTAGATAAAATATTTAATGTATAAAATATCAAAAACCCAACTTACACAATGTAGGAAAAAACACTATCACAGATTTCTACACTGTCTAAAAAACAGCCACAGGCCACACAACACTGCTGTAGCTTCAGGAATTACTTAGCGACAAGTAATATTAAACTAGAAGACTAAATCAACTGAAGAAAGCAAGGCACACACAGGTCTTAAGTACTCTCACGTTCAAATGGTCAGAGTCTATAGCCGGACAATATGGACGGCTGCCTGATCAAGGTAAAACTCTCCGGTAGACTGCCAGGTCAAGAAAAACTGCCTCGTGTTGCGAGTGTGCAGTGCAATTAAAGACTTCTGCGACAGGGGAGGCTATCCTCAACTCATGTAGCCATTGGTTGGGATAATCATCTGATCAGAATCATTCAATCAGATCTTAATGGAAAATTTCTATGTCTCAAACACCTTAATTAGTCAGTGGAAAAACCCCAGGTGTTACACCATCATTCCATATAAGGAATTATACCATGTCAAAATAAAAATGACTCGACCTAAGTAGGTCACATCCCCTCCCTTTTTGGAAGTGACAGATAGGTTCCACAAGAACATACATAAGGAACCAATCTGGCAATGAAAAAACAAAAATGTTTTACAAATGTAGGCAATCAAAATCATAATACCAGATGAAAATATCCCTGAACATAAAAGGGAAGTAACTCCAACTTTTACAATTGGTGAAAGGGGAGTAACCCTTCAAAAAGTAATTATACATCAAAATCCCTCAGAAAAGGGTATTACAATATTTCCATGTGGATATTAAAAGTGGTAAACCCGCCAGGGTAAGACCTTTATTTCAATGACTAGCTACAATATCAATTGAGTCATATGAGACATATTATTATAAAAGATTACATATAATCAAAAACCACCTTTAATTAAGGTTTACCTGAAAATAAACAAAATATTCAACAGGAATGGAATTCTGAAAAAAATTCAAAACTCACACCACTCATTTTCATATGAGTGACACTCAAACAAAACCTGTTTATGGTCCTAATGAACCACAAAGCATGTCACATGATCAATGTGTGTAACAAGATTTTACATCCTTGACAAACAATCAGCCACAACATTATCACTACCCTTAATGTGTGAAATTTCCAGATTAAAATTTTGGAAATATAAGCACCATCTCAATATTCTTTGATTTGTCTGTCCTAACTTAGAGGTAAATTTCAGGGGATCATGGTCAGAAAACACTCTGACTGGATTGGTTGAGGAAGAGACATAGACTTCAAAATGTTGTAATGATAAAACCAAAGCTAAAGCTTCTTTTTCAATAGTAGAATAATTCTTTTGGTTCTCATTTAACTTCCTGGAAAAAAAGGCAATGGGATGGTCAATTCCCATGTTGTCTTCTTGAAATAGGACTGAGCCAATGGCTAAGTTGCTAGCATCAATGGCAAGTTTAAAGGGCTTGCTAAAATTTGGTGCAGCCATAACAGGAGCATTAGATAGAAATGACTTAATGGTTAAAAAAGCTTCTTGACATTTATCTGACCATTCAAATTCAACACCCTTTTTCAATAATGCAGTAAGAGGTTCAGCAACAGCTGAAAAGTTTTGACAGAACCGCCTATAGTAACCAGCCATCCCAAGGAACTTTTTGGTCTCTTTACAATTTTTGGGAGGTGGCAACTTTACAATAGCATCTACTTTAGCTTCAATGGGCCGAACTTGGTTCGTTCCCACTTGATAACCCAAATAGGTAATTGAAGCTTTACAGAAATCACTTTTATGTAAGTTTACAGTAAAATTAACTTCAGACAATTTTCTAAAAAGGTTAGTCAATTGAACAATATGTTCTTCAAAAGTATTAGAAAATACAACTATATCATCTATGTAGGCCTCACATTGGTCTATGTCAGCAATGACAGAGTTAATGACCCTCTGGAAAGTTTGACCAGCATTTCGCATACCAAAGGGCATACGTTTGTATCTATAAAAACCATTAGGGGTTACAAAAGCAGATATTTCTTTTGCACGGTCAGATAAGGGGATTTGCCAGTATCCTGAAAGTAAATCAATTTTGGAAATTATCTTAGCTTGACCAACTTTATCAATAACGTCTTCTATCCGAGGTAATGGATAGGAATCAGCTTTGGTGAGCGCATTCACCTTCCTAAAGTCGGTCACAAACCTGAAAGATCCACCGTCTTTCGGTACTAGGAGACATGGGGAACTCCAGTTGCTGAAACTGGGCTCAATGATATCATTCTTGAGCATATAATCAATTTCATCTTTTATCAAAGCAGCTTTTTCCGGGTTAACTCTATAGGGGTGTTGTTTAATGGGTTTTGCGTCACCTACGTTTACATCATGAGGAGGAACTTTCGCTTCTTTGGGGACATCCCCAAAGATAGAGGGAAATGTCTCAAATAACTGAGACAATCTATGGCTTTCCTCTGTGGACAAATGCACAAGGTGGACATTCAAATTATCTAAAAAGGAAGAATTTACCAATTTTGGGGGTTTCAATTTATCATGTATCACATCATCAGAAACATTAGAACCTACAGGTAAATTGTTACAATTATCATAATATTTTTTCAGTGAGTTAACATGATACACTGTCTGTTTCTTTCTTCTGTCGGGCGTATTGACAACATAGTTCAAATCACTTAATTTTGAATGCACAGTAAAGGGTCCACAATATCTCAGGGATAACGCATTGTTCAGATTAGGCACTAGCACAAGAACTTTGTCGCCTGGATTGAATGTTCGTTTACAAGAACTCTTATCATACAGTCCTTTCATTCTTACTTGGGCCTTTCTTAAGTTCTTGTGAGCCATTTCGCACACGGCTTTCAGTCGAACGTGAAAATCGTCGAAGTTTTCCACTGGATGATCACTGGTACCTGTCCAACGTTCGTGTATCAGCTTCAGGGGGCCACGGACAGAATGTCCAAACACAAGTTGAAAAGGCGAGTAGCCTAAAGAGTCCTGGACACAGTCCCTCGCGGCGAAAATAATCCAAGGAACAGACTCATCCCATTGGGTGTTACTATTAGCGAACGTTCTTAGCATGGTTTTGAGGGTTTGGTGGAACCTCTCAAGTACGCCTTGAGACTGAGGGTGGTAGGCTGAGCTGGTGATGTGGGTAACGCCTAGCTTGGCTAGTGCTTCCTGAAAATGGTGACTGGTGAAGTTGCTGCCTTGATCTGTTTGCACGATTCTAGGTAATCCAAAGGTAGTGAAGAACCGGGTCATGGCTCTGACTACAGTCTTTGCCTTAATGTTCCGTAAGGGAATCGCCTCGGGAAAACGGGTACTTGAACACATAAAGGTAAGTAGGTACTCGTTGCCCGCCTTGGTTTTAGGCAAGGGACCTACACAGTCCATGACGATTTTAGAAAAAGGTTCTTCTAATACAGGAATCGGACTCAAAGGGGCCTTAGGAATTGTCTGGTTTGGCTTTCCGGCCAACTGACAGTTCGTGCAACTTCTACAGTAACGCGACACATCTTTTCTCATTTTGGGCCAAAAGAACAGTTCTTTGATCTTCGCCGTCGTTTTAGTGACTCCTGGGTGCGCTGACATTGGATGGTCATGTGCCAGCTTAAGTATTTCATGCCGATAAGGTGGAGGGACCCACAGCTGGTTTTTACCCAACCATGGTTCGGCTGGTGAGGCAATCACTGGTATAGCGCGACGAAAGAAGAGGCCGTTCTCGGAGAAATATTCTCCATCGTCAGATGATAGAGATTTTTCGACCGTTGCTTTGAGTTCCGCGTCGACTTGTTGAGCTTTAATGATGTCTTCCTGAGATATCCTCAGGGGTAAGCCCAGACTTGTTTTTTCTGGAAGCATAGACTCCAGTTTGGGAGTCGAATTTCTTGACGATGATGGTAGGTGTGGTTCAGACGTTGTGTCAGCCAATTGTTTGGTCTGGCTTCTTGTCACCGCACATGCAGGATTCAGTTCATAATCATTATCTGGAACTGTTGACAAAGGGTCTGAAACCGTACAGGGATATACTTTGCTTCCCGCAAGGTCATTCCCTAGAAGTAGGTGTACTCCTGGGACAGGAATACTATCTATCACACCTAAAATGACCTCACCTTCGACGAGATGATGTTTCAGGGCAAACTTGTGTAGAGGGACGACAGTAGATTTTGTCCCCACTCCCTGGATAATGGAAATCCTTCCGGTGTTCGTCTCAGGTGTAATGTCCATTGAACTTTTCAAAAGGAGTGATTGTGACGCTCCTGTGTCTCTTAGAACGGTGATATTCTTCTGAGACAACGGATCACCTGGTTTGCTAATGATGGCTTCGGCAATAAAAGATGAAAAGTCAACTTTTCTCGATCCCTCGAGATCGGTAGACTCGGAAGAAACTGGATGGTGGCGAGAACAGTCAAAATGTGACTGCACATAATGTGTGGAGACTTGACTACCTTCTTGCGGACACTTAGGGTTAGAGTCCTTTAGAATTCTAGAGTTCATAGTTGAACTGGCTGCTTGAGGGGATAGAGCATAGTGCGCGGAAGTACGCACCACCTCTCTGTTATATTGACGACGTTTGTAACAGTCTTTGACAAGATGACCAGGTCTTTTGCAGAACTGGCATACTGCTCGACGATTGAGAGTTGATCTTGGTTTCTCTCTGGACTGTAATGCCTTCACGTGTTGGCCAACAGGAGGATTGCTGCCAAAAAGGGGAAGCACGGGGTTGAGGCGGTTTCCTGACACTGGTGGTTTCTTATGCACCAACATATATGTGTCAGCCGACTCAGCAGCCTTCTGGATGTCAGTTATCTTGTTATCCAGTATGTGTAGTCGTATCTCTTCAGGCAGGGACGATAGGAATTCTTCCCTTAGGATAAGTGACCTGAGTTTCTCAAACTCAGAAACTTCCTCAGAGTGTAGCCACCTTGAGAATATTTTCTCCTTTTCAAAGAGAAATTCCACATATGACTGAGTGGGTAACTTGCGGAGTGTTCGGAATTTTGTCCGATAGGCCTCGGGCGTCAGTGCGTAGGCCTTCAAAATGGCAGTCTTGACCAAACTATAGTTATTTTGAACGTCGTGAGAGAGTGCCTGGTATGTTTTTGCAGCTTTCCCAGTAAGGACAGAGCTCAATAAAGCAGTAATGGAAGTTTCGGGCCATTCACATGTCTTCGCTAAACTCTCAAATGAGTTAAAGAAAACGACCAAATCTGTTTCATCAAATTTAGGAACTAATTTCCCAAATTTGGCAATCACTTGCCCTACCGACAACTTTTTTGGATCTACCAGAGAAGTGACATCACTAACTTGACCAAACTCTAATTCCAACCTCCTCTTGTCTAAAGCAATTTTAGCCTCTAACTCCTTTTCTTTTAATAAAAGCTCCCTCTCTTCTATAGATTTCTCCTCGCGGAGCAACACACTAGCTAACAAACTTTCATCAAATACTCCTTCATTAATGAAATGAACAACAATTTTATCTCTCAACACCTCTGACTTCTGCGTAACAGAATAATCCAATTTCAATTCCTTAACAACACTAACCAAAACTTTTCTACTCAACTTTTCTACATCTTCAACAGTGGGATTAGCCAAAAAAGACTCCATAACACTAACTTTCAAATCACAACAAGCCTAGATCCTTTAAATTAATACACAGCGTTGGGCCGTGTACTTGACCTCTAAATGTAGGACGTGACACGTCTGCTTATTTGACCTAGATACTCTAGCCTGAGCGCGCGTTGTAAGAACACTGCGCTACTGGATATAAAAACAACTAAATCCAACTAACCTTAGTATTCAACTGATATAACCAACAACTGGAACGACAGATCAAATCTCGGCGAGCTCCCACTTTGTAACGTTAACCTATCTATCAGCCAAATAGAAGGAGAACGTCCCCGGATTCTTTTTTCGGGGTCATATGCAAATACCTTACGGCCTAAGTGGATGAACCTTAACACAACGACACACTAGGGCTCGAATTCAATGTCTAGGGAAGCTAGTGATACTATTGTAATTAACACTCATCCAATCTACATATAACCTTTAATCAGCGAACACAGTAGTGGCAGAACACAAGGTTGAAACTAGATAAAATATTTAATGTATAAAATATCAAAAACCCAACTTACACAATGTAGGAAAAAACACTATCACAGATTTCTACACTGTCTAAAAAACAGCCACAGGCCACACAACACTGCTGTAGCTTCAGGAATTACTTAGCGACAAGTAATATTAAACTAGAAGACTAAATCAACTGAAGAAAGCAAGGCACACACAGGTCTTAAGTACTCTCACGTTCAAATGGTCAGAGTCTATAGCCGGACAATATGGACGGCTGCCTGATCAAGGTAAAACTCTCCGGTAGACTGCCAGGTCAAGAAAAACTGCCTCGTGTTGCGAGTGTGCAGTGCAATTAAAGACTTCTGCGACAGGGGAGGCTATCCTCAACTCATGTAGCCATTGGTTGGGATAATCATCTGATCAGAATCATTCAATCAGATCTTAATGGAAAATTTCTATGTCTCAAACACCTTAATTAGTCAGTGGAAAAACCCCAGGTGTTACACCATCATTCCATATAAGGAATTATACAATGTCAAAATAAAAATGACTCGACCTAAGTAGGTCACAATCCCCTGCCGTTGGCGTGACTTTACACTAGATATAAAGTAACACAAACACCAACATTACACATCTAGTCTGACGTCATACGTCCGGCCTGGTTTGCATCTTGTTATCAAAATATTGCTCACTTGTACTCAACCGATTTGTTTAAAACTTGTCATGTTAGTCAATATACGATACCAAGGCATAGTTACATGAACTTTAATTTCAGCAGATTTGAGATGTTTTTAAAATTAAATTAATGCTATTAATATATAATACTAATTGCACAGCTCATTTACTCATATAATCGGTCCATTTGACTTCTACGCATGTTTTTATACATGTTATTTTGTTAATACTGAGATGTAAAAAAATATATTAAAATATTATAACATCAGTATGAATATAAAAGTAGTTAACAATTATTTTCTTTGAATAAAATAACGCATGTAGTCTTCAAAATGTCGAATTTAGATTCAGTAGAATAAAAATAGCGTACCTTGTGTCAAAAAAAAATTAATTTAAATTATTTCTCCAAGAACATGGGTTATCTATTTATTTTAAAAAAGAGTTAAATTTTGTTTCCTGTCTATGAAAACAGTTTTTAATCTAGCCACCCATCTAACCCTAACCCCACAATGAAGACCATCCTGTTTTTGCTGGCTGTGGTAGCTGTGGCCCAGGCAGGCGTGACCTTGAACTTGACGTCTGCTGTTATAAGCGCATTCCTAAAGGCTCACAACGACGTGAGGAATGATCTGGGTATCCCGTCTTTGGTAAGTTCTTCTTGTTTGTCGTCTGCAAATCGCTAGGTCTGGTAAGTTGTTTGTGTTTTGTATGTCATATGTTGCTAGGTCTGGTAAGTTGTTTGTGTTTTATATGCCATGTGTTGCTACCTCTGGTAAGTTGATAGTGTTTTGTGTGCCATATGTTGCTACCTCTGGTAAGTTGATCTTGTATGTCACTTGCTTGATTCTAACTGTTGTATTTTGATCGTGTATGTCGCATGTATGATGCTGTGGTATGTGTATGTGGTGTGTCGCCAGACAGATGCTAGCTCAGGTATATTTACCCAAAGTTTGGATGTTAGTTAAAATGAAACTTATTAAGGTTCCAACACTCCGTAATTAATCATTCAACAATGGCGGAAACACAAATTATAATTAATATCACACACCATATTATCCTGCGTGTATTGTGTAACCTAGACTAATTTAAAGCAGCGGTTGACTAGCGGCCAATAGAGAAGGAAAAGCCACTTTTCTCAGTGTATACATGTTATGTTTGTGTACACATTAAATATATAAGGAATTTGTTTTTAACAACAATGTATATCCAAATCCTAATTTATTGTAGCTTAATCGGTAATAAAACTATAGGATAATTTTATGTAATACTTATTGCTGGTTTAACGTCAAGATTTGACATAGAAAGCTGGTCATTGTGGCATTTATCGTCCGGGGGTGGGGTGGGGGGTGGGTGGAACTAACGTCGTCTTTGCAACATATATTTGTATTTTTAATTACATATTCTCACCAGGTATGGGACGCTAAACTGGCCGATTTCGCAAAAGACTGGACATCCAAGTGTGTTTATAAACACAGCAATGGACCTTACGGGGAGAATTTATACGCATCTTCACGTAAGAATACCATAGCTGACCTCGTAGAAGTGGAACCATGGTGGCTTTTTTAAAGAGATTCCTGATGTGACGATTAATCTACCTGTCTTGTTTCAGCTTTGAACAAAAACGCCACAACCTTGGCCCACCGAAGCGCAGCAGCGTGGAAAAAAGAACTGGCTTATGTTGGCCCTGACTGGGACTGTATTAGTGGGACACCTACCTGTGGTCATTATTCACAGGTGAGACGTCGTATTATATACTACATATCAGCAGTGAGATATTGTGACACGTCATTGGTTTAATGTATATACGAGCATTATGTATCGTCCCTTAACTCTTGTTATGGTCGTTGGGACACCACAGTGTTGTGTGTCAAGAGCTAAGTGCAACATGACGGTTCTCACCCCTATCAATGCCTGACCACTGCCTGATGTCTCCATCTAGGAGGCCTGCCTTGCTCACGAGTACGTGGCCGTAGAAGTTCATCTAGAAACTCTTGCACTTTGCCCCCCCCCCCCGAAAAAATTCCACCGCCCCCCCCCCCCGCCGCACGAAATTAAATTTTATATAATTTATATAGAAAATATATACTTTTAACAGTGTCCGCTCCACCCCCCCCCCCCGAAGAAAGTCTGCCGCCCCCCCCCCCCCCCCCCCGAAAATTTCAAGTGCCCCCCCCCCCCCCCCCCCGTAGAAAAAAGTCTGGAAGAAACACTGCTTACACCCTGGCCGGTGGCCTTACTGGAAGGCCAGAGATGCCTTGTTAGCATCAGTTGTGTGATTTTGGAGTTTTCTAGATGGACGGCTGTCCCTAGCTATCGATCCTCATATGCTTAGGGGTTCGAACTCTGGAGTTTGTGGTTTAGCAACATTGAGCTATACCAACCTGACCACCTCGACCCTGAACCAACATTAGTGGCGTGTTAATTCATCGCCAGGCGGAAATTAAAAATCCAGGTCGAGATACAGAATATTGTTAGTGAATATCATTAGTGAGATATGAAAAAATCCAGGTCGAGACACAGAATATTGTTAGTGGATATCATTAGTGAGACATTAAAAGTCCAGGTCGAGACACATAATATTGTTAGTGAATATCATTAGCGAGACATTAAAAGTCCAGGTCGAGACACAGAATATTGTTAGTCAATATCAATAGTGTGACATTAAAATTCGTTAAATTCGTTAAATGAAAATTGGTGAAACATCTCAAAAAGTCGTCAATGAAACAACTTTCAACAAATTTAGTGTAACTTAAAATAATATCGTAAGTGAGGCTTATAAAATCATCATTAATTAGACGTATTACAATGACATAGCTGTCTATAGCGTGGTCTGAAGACAGATCGCTCGATGATGACCCAAAAGTCTCGGGTTCGGATCTTGGTCAAGTCATGGGACTATCGGACATCATAAAACATCATATCAAGCTTTTAATTACTTTAATCAATAATTAAATTTTATAAGTCTAATTAGTTTTGATTATCTTATAACAATTTGAACTAAACTAGTGTGTGGTTGGTTCATCTACAGATGGTGTGGAGAGATTCAACATCAGTTGGCTGTGCCATCACTCAGTGTGTGAATGTTGCTGGTGTTATGCCCAACATCGTCTCTTGTAACTATGACCCACCATGAGATCATATTTTTTTTTTTCTTCACTATCAACTTTTTGTTGGACCATGAGTAAACCTTTGTTTTTTCACTACCTATTTCTTGAAGAGACAAACGTTGACATTATATTTCAGTACAAGTCCATGTAGAAAAATTGTTTTCACATTTTAATTCGACACAATTCCTTCGTTGCTATTGGCCACAGAGATCAAAACCTTTATTTTAAAATATTAATTTGTTGTAATTTTTCTTGCATTCAAAAACTTTGTCGTATTTAAACGTTATGTCTATTAAAGTATCAATAGCAAAATTAGTCTTTGTGAATTTATTTTCGAACTTTGAGTTTAACAATATTTCGTTTATAATTCTCAAGCTAATATCAGTACACTGTAGATAGAAGTTATAAAACAAGTCTTTTTAATTCTTGTTACCCTTTTACCACAGAGGCAACTACGTTGGAGAAGAGCCGTATTAGATGCAGACATTTACTGTCAATGCAGATCGGATGTAATTTTTGGATTCAGACAGTGCATGCTCCATATAACAAATCGACATGTAAAATCTGTTCAGAAAAATAAATTTTATGTTTCGTGAGAAAATGTGTTTACAAGAAAGTGTTCTGAAGGTTCTTTGGAAGTCAAAAATAAAAGTTTTAAAATGTACATAGTAATACTTTTATTTTTAAAGTGTTTTTTTTTTATTTTTTTTTGTTATAAACATTTGTAGTTGATACAGGACAGGAAACGAACGCAACTTTCAAAACATGATGCCAAAGAATTATGTCGCTCCGGTTTCCTTTATTAGAATCAAATTATTCTTTAATTTATTATCATGCGTTTCCGTGATTTTTTTCTTTTATATAATTTTTTATTTTAAAATATATTGTAAAAATACAATTGAAATGTATTAGTAAATTGGGACGTTAGTTAAACCCATCTGTGTAAATGTCTTTTAGAGGCATTTTACAATTTCATTTGCCTTGTTTTCTTGAGTTTACCTAAATATTTTATGTTAAGGTTTATTATTGTGCGGTGTGCACTGTAAATTTAAACAAAAAAGTAAAGAAATTTTGGAAACCTGCACCGTTTAGTACAGTATAATTGACACGTCAGTATGGTGGAAAAAGGCCCCTGGTAGTATATGGGGAAGTGGCTGTCGGGTGGGAGATATATTATCTAAGGACAACCGGGTAGAAGACGGAGGGGTACGACTTTACCCTGCATTCAGTAGGGTGGAAGATAAGCCTGGTGAGAACCAAATGACAGAAGTGACCGATACACGGTAATCAAACCGATATCCAAGCCAGTTAGTCGGAGCTTGCCGCGTTGAAGCCTGTCTGGCTAATGGGAGACACCTCCTGAGCCGCAGTGATGCCCGTAAAGAAAAAATAAAATACTTAAAAAAAAACTTTTTAAAAAACCACGTTTTTCTTGTGGACTAAAAAGTAGAAAATAACTATTTACATACATTTGATGACAAAAAACGTGGGTACGTTCACCATCAAATTTCCCGACCCATCTGCCCGACCCACGTTTTTTGTCATCAAATGTATGTAAATAGTTATTTTCTACTTTTTAGTCCACAAGAAAAACGTGGTTTTTTAAAAAGTTTTTTTTTAAGTATTTTATTTTCTCCTTTTTAGTCCGTTGCTACACATGAAAAACGTGGTTTTTAAAAAAGTGTTTATAAATACACGGACTAAAAAAATCTTG
Source organism: Physella acuta (assembly GCF_028476545.2). Lineage (NCBI taxonomy): Eukaryota > Metazoa > Mollusca > Gastropoda > Physidae > Physella > Physella acuta. Next base: position 338,738 of record NW_026732319.1, read on the forward strand.
AGCGACCAGGATTCGAACCTGGGTTGTCGCGGCCACAACGCGAAGTACTAACCACTATACGATCACGGCCAGCGCGCTCACATCGATTGGGGCCGAAGTAACTGTGTCTATAGGCCTCCAGTCTTGTCGGTATCTTTAGAAATCATGTCCTCAATTTTATGGTCCTTGGGGCGTAATTAAATTAAGCTAATTACGGTCTCTAATTGCTAGTTTTTATGATTGCATCTGAAATTGTTAGGCGAAAGTAACCTGCATGCCAAATTTCAGAACTATAGAACAATCAGAAGTGGGCAAATTTTCGATGTCAATTTTAACAACAAACACATCCACGCGAAGCTGAGTTAATAATAAAATACTTAAAAAAAACTTTTTTAAAAAAACCACGTTTCTCTTGTGGACTAAAAAGTAGAAAATAACTATTTACATACATTTGATGACAAAAAACGTGGGTACGTTCACCATCAAATTTCCCGACCCATCTGCCCGACCCACGTTTTTTGTCATCAAATGTATGTAAATAGTTATTTTCTACTTTTTAGTCCACAAGAAAAACGTGGTTTTTTTAAAAAAGTTTTTTTTAAGTATTTTATTTTCTCCTTTTTAGTCCGTTGCTACACATGAAAAACGTGGTTTTTAAAAAAGTTTTTTATATAGTTTATTTTCTACTTTATCTAATGACTTGATTAAGTATGACTTTACTAAGTGTTTATAAATACACGGACTAAAAAAATCTTGAGCGTCCAGGATTCGAACCTGGGTTGTCGCAGCCACAACGCGAAGTACTAACCACTATACGATCACGGCCAGCGCGCTCACATCGAATGGGGCCGAAGTAACTGTGTCAATAAGCCTACAGTCTTGTCGGTATCTTTAGAAATCATGTCCTCAATTTTATGGTCCTTGGGGCGTAATTAAATTAAGCTAATTACGGTCTCTAATTGCTAGTTTTTATGATTGCATCTGAAATTGTTAGGCGAAAGTAGCGTGTATGCCAAATTTCAGATCTCTAGAGCAATCAGAAGTGGGCTAATTTTCGATGTCAATTTTAACAACAAACAAACAAATCCACAAACGCGAAGCTGAGTTAAGAAAAACGTGTTAATAAAATACTTAAAAAAAACTTTTTAAAAAACCACGTTTTTCTTGTGGACTAAAAAGTAGAAAATAACTATTTACATACATTTGATGACAAAAAACGTGGGTACGTTCACCATCAATTTTCCCGACCCATCTGCCCGACCCACGTTTTTTGTCATCAAATGTATGTAAATAGTTATTTTCTACTTTTTAGTCCACAAGAAAAAAGTGGTTTTTTAAAAAGTTTTTTTTAAGTATTTTATTTTCTCCTTTTTAGTCCGTTGCTACACATGAAAAACGAGGTTTTTAAAAAAGTGTTTATAAATACACGGACTAAAAATCTTGAGCGACCAGGATTCGAACCTGGGTTGTCGCGGCCACAACGCGAAGTACTAACAACCATACGATCACGGCCAGCGCGCTCACATCGATTGGGGCCGAAGTAACTGTGTCATTAGGACTCCAGTCTTGTCGGTATCTTTAGAAATCATGTCCTCAATTTTATGGTCCTTGGGGCGTAATTAAATTAAGCTAATTACGGTCACTAATTGCTAGTTTTTATGATTGCATCTGAAATTGTTAGGCGAAAGTAGCATGCATGCCAAATTTCAGGTCTCTAGAGCAATCAGAAGTGGGCTAATTTTCGATGTCAATTTTAACAACAAACATCCAAACAACCAAACAAACAAACGCGAAGCTGAGTTAAGAAAAACGTTTTAAAAACGTGTTAAAAAGGAAATATGACAGCAACTAGCAATTGAGTCCCCTAACCAATAGGAACAGCAACTCTGGTTTACTGTTGGAGTAATCACGATAATCCATGATCTCTTCATCTCATGCACTGGTGAGCTACCTATGATTCCACATCTCTATGTGCAAGTATTTGCTCCGGAAATAAAACTGAGTTGTATATGGTAGACAGATACTTGCATTAAAGAGTAAGGGTTGTTTTTTTTTTAAAGAGGTCTATTTTGGTAGGGTAATATTTTTAAGATTATAAAACGAGTAGTTTAGATTACACCATTAGCATTCTCGTCACACCCTCGAGATTATGACAGTCACATTTTATTGCTCACAGTTTGCGGTCATTTCTCACAGGTATACGAGAGAAAGATTAATTCGCTCTATCGAAACTGCATATTTCTTAAAATAAAACATTCCGTTTATATAAAACTAAAACTTAAAAGTGTTTGTCAGCACCTTCATGCTTCTTCAATACTTGCCCCCTCCCCCCCCCCCATTCAGCATACCTACCATGAGTAGGGCAACACCTCTTCCTTCTCCTACCACACGCAAACTAGATCTCATTTCATTGTTTTAGTATTTCGACAACATTTAACAACAATTTCATAACAAATACAAGTTCAAACACCAACAAAGTTTCTCTACTGTTTCTCTTGAGCTAAATCTCACAACCTCTAAGCTGAGCAATTTAAAAACAAATCGCGTCAACTATCTGTTATCTATACTGTCATTAAAAAAATCGCGTTAACATGTTATCTCTACTGTCATTAAAAAAATCGTGTCAACTATTTGTTATCTCTACTGTCATCGGTTAATCAATAACACAAGTTGCTCACGCTTTGTCCCTACAGTTCTAAAAACATAAAACAAATACATCAAAGATGTTATCAGAGTTTTAACAGCATGTTGCCAACACAAAGCATTCACTCATACTCTATCGCAATCCAACACATGCTTTCGTTTACATTATCCCTTACAGTAATACACTTGAGTGTGTTGATTGCAATGATTATAATATTTGGTTCCAGATGAAATAGCCTTTTCGGTAACACACTTGTGTTGATTTTAATGGTTTTCTTGTTTTCAGATTGTATAATCTATTTTAGCAATAGTAATAAACGAGTATTCTATGGGAAATGTTTTATTACATGAATGGAATGCATAAGTTTTATATTGTATGCCAACAGAAATGTAAATATATAGCCTAAACTGTATGTATATGAGAATGTCGATTATACATCCCTCATCCGCTAGCGATGACAGTGCGAAGCTTGTTGATGCACTCAATGTAGAATTTTATTTAATATACAGATGGTAACACACTGGCATATGTGTGAGGCTGGTGACACCGGTCACCCCACGGCTCTGTTAGTATATGGGGTCACTGATGTGGTGATCTGCACGGTGGGTGAGTCATTCTACTTGAATCAGGTCAAATACCAACTGGGGCATGCCCTGGCTACTATAATTAATGACCATACCAAACCAGAGTTGCACTCGACGCCATGTGATAGTATAATAGTTGGCTCAGAAATAGCCACTGATCAACGTACATACATTTTTTCACATATCACATGGGGCGCCTGAGAATAATCTGAACACACCCCGTTCCAAAACATCTAAGATCCAAATATGTAGTGTCGAAACTGTGTACTATAAAATAACACGAATGTTATCAACCTAAAATAATAAATTTGGCCTCTAGGAAAATTGATACCGTAAGCTGAAACCCCGTGCTGATGTTTACATTGCATCTCATTACTTGACTTCGTTGTGTGGATGCATTGTTTAGGAGTTGAGCACAAATATAAAAAAAAATATATATAATATAATGAAATTCTTTTCTTCTTACATCGCAGTGGCAAGTGATGTGCCAACTAGGTTACTATACAATGTGGTGTCTATTGAAATAGAATAAAATATGAACGGTTAGCAGAAAATTTTTACTCTATTAATAATTTACAGAAATGTTTTACGCTATGAATCATTAGCACAAATGGTATATTTTTTTTAATGGCTTATTGAAATTGTTTATAATAAGATTCTGCAGAATTGATCTATTGAATAAATAATATACAGAAATGTTATATATTATTACACATTCACAGAAATGTTACATTAAATGAATGGTGTACAACATTGTTATGTAACGTTTAATTGTGTGTTAAGTCAGTTAGCCCATTTATGTCTTTATATTATGTTAACAATACCTAAACGACCACAACAGGCATAACTTAAAAAAACTTTTTCATACTTGTTAGAAAACAATTGTTTCTCTATAGTTGTTTTAAGGTACATCTGCATAGGTGTTTCCGGTAAAAAAAAAATTGTGGAAAAATGAATTCATAATCGTCTTCCATATTTTGGGGAAAGTAAAGTAAAAGTAAAGTTTCCCTTTCAAACCTGATGGTCTATGGGGCAAGTGAAGTAGAGTTCACTTGTTTCTGTGACCTCGCCATATGAAGGGATAGTGTGGTCAGCACTATGTCCAGCAGCCTTTACTACCGACTTGAACCCGGATCCGTGGGGTACTCAGATAAAAATTCTAAGTGCATATCTTCAAATGAATTTTTCATGAATTTTCAAATTGTGGGTCCATTAACAACACTAGTTTTAATGCCCCAAAATTCTCCAAAATTAAATTTTTTGAATGGACACACATTTTGAAAATTCATAATAAAATGTTTTGAATTAATGCACTTAAATTTTTTTAGCTGAGTACCCCAAAATATGGAAGAAGATTATGAATTCATTGTTTATTGGGCTTAAAATATAATATTTTATTAATGGTGGAAACCTACAAAGAATTTAAATTTTCAAGATGGCCGCCGTTGTCATTGTTACCAAGATTTATCGACCAATTTTTTTAGTGAAAAAGCAAATGCGGATGTACCTTAAAAAAGCTTTAAAGAAATAATTGTTTTCTAACGAGTATTAAAAAAGTTTTTTTTTAACCAGCGCCTACCCCCTAAACTTCAAAATCAAACACAAACTCAACTCTTGTTTTAAAAAAATCAATACAACTTATATAAAACAGAAGAATATGTTAGTTAATTACTTCAGCTTCAGCTGTTCTCAATTTACAACGACGGTTCTCAGATGTCGTCAGCTTTGTAGTAGTTTTTGTGTAAATATATTCTGGTAAACTAATGTAGGCACCATTTGTTCAACTATAATAAACACATGCTGAATATGTGGGTGGAAATAAGACTTTTGTCCACTAGTTCAAAATCCTTGAATGTTTTCGGAATAAAAGTGTGATAGGCACCTATATAGAGATGTAAACAATATATAAAGAGACAATAAACGATAAAATAGACACACAAAAACTATATAATATTTATTTATAGATAGAAAGCATTCATGACTTCACATACACAACCACGAAACAAAAACGATGTAGAAAGATATCAGATGTATATAAACATGAATAGGGACGGTGGAACCGGAGTCCACCCAGAGATTATGGATACATAACTAACGTGAGGGAAACACAGGAGGGTGACCACTTTGGCGAAGGCAAACCAAACACATCAAAACATGTGTACAATGACCTAACATTAGATGACAGAAAACGCATGAGCTGGTCAATTTTACGAAGCGCTAGCCAGCTTCTGTAGATCGTCCTTATATCATTTTCATCAAAGAGCTTTTCAAAAGCTAAAAGAGTTTTGATCTCTCCGTCATTGTTAAAAGGAAAGGGGCGGAAAGTACTAAACGGAAATGGGTAGACGATATCGAATGTTAAACGGAAATAGTCGAGTAGTAACGAAGTTATTCAGAAATGTGCGAACAGTAACATACGCTAAGCGGAAATAAGCGAGCAGAAAGAGTGTAAGAGTATGGATGGTTACGGGTAGAGACAGCAGTCAATAGCCAATCAAACTGAGAGGGGGAAACGATAAAATATGATGCGATGTGCATCACGTAGAAGATTCGTATAGAATATAAAGTATGGAGAGTAAAGGTGATGAATTGCTTCTATATTACTCCCATACTTCCGTTGTTGATTTGAACAATTAATGAAACCTATCACCAGTTTTACCCTTTCGACAAGTAAACTACTGTACATGTCTAGGAAAAATTATAAAAAAAAACTGCAAAAGATGTAATGTTACAAAAAAAATAATCTACCAACACAACATGTATAACTACTTTGTTCGAGTTTTATTTTCTCCTAGACACGTATAGTATACGTGTCGCAAGCATAAACCCAGCGATACCCAATAAAAACAGCATATGTTGTATGACGCTCAACTTTAGATACAAACAAAGTATTTTACGTCTCATCATGTGGACATAATTTAAACGTGAATGGTCTGTCAAGTTATGATTGATCTCAGTGCGATGTGAAATCAGATGTGAGAAACGAACAGCTCATCCGAGAATTTGCTAGAAAAACGTGTAACGATTGACGAATACATTAGTTTTACCACGAGATTTTCAGTATACAGCAGTTATAATATTAAGTAGAGGAGTTCATATACAAAATAAGGTAAGTATATCCAGATTTATTTAACTATCTATCTACTAATTGTATATATATATTTTTAAATATATTTATTTATATATATATACATCTGTATGCATTAATATGTATATGCGTTCCAGACGTTTGCTAGAAAAACAATTGTCCGTTCGATCAAAACATCTCACCAAAAAAAAAAATAATTAATTTGCGTTTTCTTTTAAGTTCAAAATTGAATAAGTATTTGAGAAAATCAAATGCATTAATCAGTTTAGTCTTGAACATTTACATTTTAACACGTTTTTAACACGTTTTTCTTAACTCAGCTTCGCGTTTGTGGATTTGTTTGTTTGTTGTTAAAATTGACATCGAAAATTAGCCCACTTCTGATTGCTCTACAGATCTGAAATTTGGCATACAGGCTACTTTCGCCTAACAATTTCAGATGCAATCATAAAAACTAGCAATTAGAGACCGTAATTAGCTTAATTTAATTACGCCCCAAGGACCATAAAATTGAGGACATGATTTCTAAAGATACCGACAAGACTGGAGGCTTATAGACACAGTTACTTCGGCCCCAATCGATGTGAGCGCGCTGGCCGTGATCGTATAGTGGTTAGTACTTCGCGTTGTGGCCGCGACAACCCAGGTTCGAATCCTGGTCGCTCAAGATTTTTTTAGTCCGTGTATTTATAAACACTTAGTCAAGTCATACTTAATCAAGTCATTAGATAAAGTAGAAAATAAACTATATAAACAACTTTTTTAAAAACCACGTTTTTCATGTGTAGCAACGGACTAAAAAGGAGAAAATAAAATACTTTAAAAAAACTTTTTAAAAAACCACGTTTTTCTTGTGGACTAAAAAGTAGAAAATAAACTTTTCTTTTCTGCTTCCTCGAGCTGTGCAGGTTCTTGTGATGACTGACAAAAAACGTGGGTCGGGCAGATGGGTCGGGAAATTTGATGGTGAACGTACCCACGTTTTTTGTCAGTCATCACAAGAACCTGCACAGCTCGAGGAAGCACAAAAGAAAAATTTATTTTCTACTTTTTAGTCCACAAGAAAAACGTGGTTTTTTAAAAAGTTTTTTTTAAGTATTTTTAAAACGTTTTTCTTAACTCAGCTTCGCGTTTGTTTGTTTGGATGTTTGTTGTTAAAATTGACATCGAAAATTAGCCCACTTCTGATTGCTCTATAGACCTGAAATTTGGCATGCATGCTACTTTCGCCTAACAATTTCAGATGCAATCATAAAAACTAGCAATTAGTGACCGTAATTAGCTTAATTTAATTACGCCCCAAGGACCATAAAATTGAGGACATGATTTCTAAAGATACCGACAAGACCTGAGGCCTATTGACCCAGTTACTTCGGCCCCAATCGATGTGAGCGCGCTGGCCGTGATCGTATAGTGGTTAGTACTTCGCGTTGTGGCCGCGACAACCCAGGTTCGAATCCTGGTCGCTCAAGTTTTTTTAGTCCGTGTATTTATAAACACTTTTTTAAAAACCACGTTTTTCATGTGTAGCAACGGACTAAAAAGGAGAAAATAAAATACTTAAAAAAAACTTTTTAAAAAACCACGTTTTTCTTGTGGACTAAAAAGTAGAAAATAACTATTTACATACATTTGAATTTGATGACAAAAAACGTGGGTACGTTCACCATCAAATTTCCCGACCCATCTGCCCGACCCACGTTTTTTGTCATCAAATTCAAATGTATGTAAATAGTTATTTTCTACTTTTTAGTCCACAAGAAAAACGTGGTTTTTTAAAAAGTTTTTTTTAAGTATTTTATTATTGTTAACTCAGCTTCGCGTTTGTTTGTTGTTAAAATTGACATCGAAAATTAGCCCACTTCTGATTGCTCTAGAGATCGGAAATTTGGCATGCAGTCTATTTTCGCCTAACAATTTCAGATGCAATCATAAAAACTAGCAATTAGAGACCTAAATTAGCTTAATTAAATTACGCCCCAAGGACCATAAAATTGAGGACATGATTTCTAAAGATACCGACAAGACTGGAGGCCTATTGACACAGTTACTTCGGCCCCAATCGATGTGAGCGCGCTGGCCGTGATCGTATAGTGGTTAGTACTACGCGTTGTGGCCGCGACAACCCAGGTTCGAATCCTGGTCACGGCATGTAGGCATAATTAAATTACGCCCCTTCTCTGTTTAAAGCGTATCGGTCGCTCAAGATTTTTAGTCCGTGTATTTAAAAACACTTAGTAAAGTCATACTTAATCAAGTCATTAGATAAAGTAGAAAATAAACTATATAAAAAACTTTTTAAAAACCACGTTTTTCATGTATAGCAACGGACTTAAAAGGAGAAAATAAAATACTTAAAAAAAACTTTTTAAAAAACCATGCTTTTCTTGTGGACTAAAAAGTAGAAAATAAATTTTCATAATTTGATGACAAATAAACGTGGGTCGGGCAGATGGGTCGGGAAATTTGATGGTGAACGTACCCACGTTTTATCATCAAATGTATGAAAATTTATTTTCTACTTTTTAGTCCATAAGAAAAAACGTGGTTTTTTAAAAAGTTTTTTTTTAAGTATTTTTTTATGATTGATTTTGTTTACTTATTGTTCCACCCAGTCAAATTAATCATCACACATTTGAATCTGTGATCGAAAAAAATGAACATAGTTTTGTGTAATTATTTCTCTTCGAACATTGAATATTTTGGTGCACGGACCTTTGACCACAGGTGCTTTGACCATAGGGGGTTTGACCATAGGGGGTTTAACCACAGCGGAGCTTTGACCATAGGGGCTTTGACCATAGGGTGTTTGACCACAGCGGGCCTTTGACCATAGCGGTGCTTGACCATACGGAGTTTGAACCCTATGGTCAAAACTCCTATAGTCAAAGCTCCGCTGTGGTCAAACCCCCTATGGTCAAAGCTCCGCTGTGGTCAAACCCCCTATGGTCAAACCCCCTGTGGTCAAAGGTCCTAGGACCAATATTTTTGCTTGTTTTTTTTTATTTATAAAAAGAATAATCTTGTTTCCCGTCTATGAAAACAGTTTTTAATCTAGCCACCCACCATGAAGAATATCCTGTTGTTGCTGGCTGTGATAGCTGTGGCCCAGGCAGGCGTGACCTTGACCTTGTCGTCTGCTGACATTGAAGCGTTCCTGAAGGCTCACAACGACGTGAGGAATAATCTGGGCATCGCGTCTTTGGTAAGTTCATCGTGATTGTCGTCTGCAAATCGCTAGCTTTGTAAATTTGTTACGTTAATCGTATATGTGGTCTGCTAATCGCTAGCTTTGTAATTTTTTTACGTTAATCGTGTATGTGGTCTGCTAGTCGCTAGCTTTGTAATTTTTTTACGTTAATCGTGTATGTGGTCTGCTAATCGCAGGCTTTGTAAATTTTTTATTTAATCGTGTATGTGGTCTGCTAATCGCAGGCTTTGTAAATGTTTTACGTGAATCGTGTATGTGGTCTGCTAATCTCAGGCTTTGTAAATTATTTTATGTGAATCGTGTATGTGATCTGCTAGTTGCTAGCTTTCTTATGTTTATCGTGTATGTGGTCTGCTTTATGCTAGCTCTGATAAAGTTACACTACAGTTGTGAAGTTAATTAAAATGATTTTTTTATAGATCCATATCTGTTACAACAATTACACACAGCTTGCATTTCACAATGGTTGGAAATAAAAATTATAATAATTATAAGTAAATCCACAAGCCAAATTATCCACCGTGTATTGTATAATCTAGACTTATTTCGAGCAGCGATTGATTAGCGACACATTGAGAAGGATAAGGCTATTCTCAATGAATATACGTTTATGTACACATTGATTATAATGATTTTGTTTTTAAGAGCAATGTATATCCAAATCTTAATTTATGTAGACGCGTATTATAGTACATTTGGTGATAATGAATTATAGACGAATTTCAACTAATAATAATTGCAGGTTTAATATCTTAGGGTTAATACTTAATACCAAGCGAGCACATTATCACGCGCTGATATTTAAAAATATAATTATAACGTGGTCGTTTTGAGTTTTTTACTTGAACAAATGACTAGATCTACGTCATCATAGGCTTTGACACACAAAAAAATGATGAAGGCCTACTATGATTTCGTTACAATTGTTTGAAATATTAAAAATAAACTTTGAAATACCATGAATTATTTTAGAATATTGCCGCGGTCACTGTCCCATTTCCCCCCCCCCCCCCCCCCCCCGCTTGTAAAAAAAAAATCTTTTTTTTTCTTAGGCGGGTGTAAACAGCTACATTACTGATACATTTACCACGAAAACTGCCGATTTAATGCATAATCTACATTTTTAAAGCATTTTTTTAAATTAATTTTTTTTAAATTATCAAATTAAAGTATTTTGCGGTTTAATTCCGCATGTGGATGTCCACATATACCCGAACCCCCTTCTCCCAGTCCACATGTGTACACAAAAGTCGATTTTTTCGGACCCCCCCCCCTCCCCGTGTGGACGTCATAAATGAATGACCCCTAAGGCAGGTAGTTGTTGCATTTATCGGCAGGGTGTAGGCGGGAGGAGGGTTTGCAGCTATTGTCGTCCTTGCAAGATAGCTTTGTATTTTTAATTACATTTTCTCACCAGGTATGGGACAAGAAACTGGCCAAGTTCGCAAAAGACTGGACATCCAAGTGTGATTATAAACACAGCTATGGAGCTTATGGGGAGAACTTATACACATCTTCACGTAAGAATACCATAGCTGACATCATAGAAGCGGACCCATAGTGGCTTATTTTTTTCTAATGTGACCAACAACGATAATGTCTTTTTCAGCTCTCAAAAAAAACGCCACTGATTTGGCTTACAAGAGTGCCGAAGCATGGGAATCAGAAGTGAAGTATGTGGACAACTCTACATGGGCATGTATCACTGGAGAACCTACCTGTGGCCATTATTCACAGGTGATACATCTTCAAATATTATAAATATCATTAGCTAGGCATTGTTGAACATTAATAATGATATGTTTTAACCAGCATTAGTGGCTTGTTAAAGCAAGTGCTTGGAAACCCTAAATCATCGCTAGTCAGGCATTAAAACATCCATATAGCGATATAATCTAATATATGATTTTCGATACATACACATCATCGGTCAGATTAAACTAGAATGGGTGAGACGTCTAAATAAGGTTATTGATGAAACATAATAAAATAGCATTAATAAAACATTAAAATATATCTTGAGTGAGGATTTTGAAATCATCATAAGTAAGATAAATTACAATGACGTTGCTGTGGAAAGCGTGGTCGGAATTTAGAACGCCTTTCTGTTGACCCAAAGGTCTCGAGTTCACATCACAGAAGGATCTATAAGACGCTATTAAACATCTTTAATTATGATTATGATACGCCAGTTTGAAATAAACTATGTGGGATTGGTTCATCTACAGATGGTGTGGAGAGATACAACATCAGTTGGCTGTGCCATCACTCATTGTAAGAAAACTGCTGATGGTGTATTGCCCAACTTCGTCTCTTGTAACTATGACCCACCGTGAGATCATATTTTCTTTTAATATTAATTCCTTGTTAAACCAGGGATAAACGTTTGTTTTCATTACTAGTAGTGTTTCTTCCAGACTTTTTTCGCCGGGGGGGGGGGGGGGCACGTGAAATCTTTGGGGGGGGGAGCGGTAAACTTTCTTCGGGGGGGGGGCGGACACTGTTAAAAGTATATATTTTCTATATAAATTATATAAATTTCATTTCGTTCGGGGGGGGGGGGGGGGGGCGGTAAAAAATTTTCGGGGGGGGGGGGGGGGGGGGGGCCGAAGAGATGCATGGAAGAAACTCTGATTACCAGTTTCTTGTAGAAAAAAGTTGATGATAAATTTCAGGTCTAGTTCCGTATAGCAATATTGGTACAAATTTCAATGCAACACAACTTCGTTGCTCTTGGCCGAAGGGATAACAGCCTTTTTTGAAAAAAAAAGAATGAATTCTTTTACATTTTTGTTGCATGCATACTTTATTTAATCACAAACCAAATGAAGTTCACACTTTTATAGAGCAACGAAGTTACATGTAAGTTTATCCACAACATGATTGTATGTGTGTGAATATCACATCCTCATTACAATTATGTGTAAATATCCCAACCACATTACGATTAATTATGAATATCCCAACCACATTATGATTATATGTGAATATCCCAACCACTGAATGATTATGTGTAAATATCCCATCAACATGAAGTTTGAATAAATCCTACACCGATACTGCTTTCGAGTCTGATTACAAGTGACCGGAGATTTATCAGACTAGGAAAGCCTAGTGTTGAGTAACAAGATGAGCTTACAATCCCTGTGTAATCTCTTTAGAGTTAACGTTAATCAAAGAATATAAACCTCGACACAAAAGCCTCTTCGTCTTTGTGAACTATATGTGTGTTAGAGTGAGAATAGCCAAACTAGTCTTTGTAAACTTAGTTTCGAATTTTAAATTAAACAATTTTCGCTAATAATTCTTAAGTTGATATCAATAGTTTGAAGTGTTATAATTACTAATAATAAAACAAGTTTTGTCAACTGTTGTAACTGTTGTTACGATCTTCCACAGAGGCAACTACGTTGGTGTAGAGCCTTATTAGATGCAGAACAGATACAGCCATTAATCAAGAGCTGCGAAATTTTTGGATCCTTACAGTGAATATTCCAAGTCACAGCTCGAAATTTAAAAACTCATTCAGAAAAAAAAATGTTATGTTTCACTAGAAAAAGTATTTACAAAAAAGTATTCTAAAATTTTGTGGAAGTCGAAATAAACGTTTTCTAAACTGTATATAATGATGTCATTTTTTTTAAAACTTTTTTTGTCGGTACAAGGAAACAAAGGCAAATTTTAAAATGTGATGCTTTTACAAAACTGTTGTATGGGCAGAGGCGTAGCGAGGGGGGGGGGGGGGTGCGGACCGCACCGGGTGACACCACTTAGGGGGGTGAAACCAAGGGAAAAAGAAGAAAAATATATAGAGAAAAATTTGAGGGGGGGGGTGCAAATGGAAAGTTTAAGGGAGGGTGCAAATGGAAAGTTCGAGGAGCAAATGGAATGTTCGAGGGGGGGGGGTGCAAATGGAAAGTTTGAGGGGGGTGCGAATCGAAAATTGAAATTTTGTCCCCGGGAAGAGTCGCTACGCCCCTGGGGGGTGACACCATTAAGTGCCGCACCGGGTGTCACCCGACCTCGCTACGCCACTGTGTATGGGTAGAAGGCGGATATCAGGAGCCAAGTAAAAACAACAACCAGAAGCTTCTAGCAGTAAAGGACCATTAGTATAATTGTTATGTTTCCTTCTCATTGTTAAGTGACCCCATACGTGTTCTTTGGCTTCTGTGGGTCAAACCTCTATCGGGTTAAGGCCCTGCTTTTATAGCAAAGGTCACACGAAAACTTGTACTTTTCGTAAAGTGACACGGTCTAGACTAGTGGTTCACTATGTTCTATCAAATCTCTGTGGTTTGATGAGTTAGTATCAGGGGTTCGGCGGAGTTTACTTGACACAAATGCTTCGCGAATGGATGTTATCACTACGAATGATAGAATGTTAAAAAGGGTTCGGTGAATGCGTGTATGAAACAGATGGGCTCGGTACCTCTAAAAAGGTGAAGAACCTCTAGTCTAGACCCTGGTTCCATAACAACCCACTCAAAGAAAAATAATTGTAAGATGAAAAAGCTTAAACATCTGGAGACGACCGCGCGGTTCGTTTACTGAGTTGCATAATTCATCCTATATTCAAAATCTTAAGAACAACGAAGAAAAAGAGACACGTAGAGCAATGTATAAAGAGAAAACACGATAGATAATTAAATTTCAGGAGTCCCGATAGACCATCGCGATGTATAAGCAAGAAAGAAAGTTATCAGAGATGTATTATCATAAATGGAATAGCGAAAGGAGAAAAACAAATTGAAGTGCGCTCAGACTGAGAATTGTGATGCAGAAATAGAATGTACGTTGTTGTATAGATTTGTAGATAGAAAGAAAGGAGGGTGTAAGTCGAGGAAAATACATCGTATAGTGCGTTCAGTAGCCCAACCTTAGAAGACAGAAAAGGTGTATATAACAGAGCTAACTCAAAATAATAGAGTTCGGGTCCCTTGCTAGAGTCGTATCACGTCTCTGGGTCCGTCAAACTTTGATGGGATTTACGTTAGGGAAAATAATGGCGGCTGTGCATAGTGCTGACTGCACTATCCCTTTATAGGCTGAGGTCACATAAACAGATGAACTCTACTTCACCTGCTCGGTGAGCTGTCTGTTTCGAAAGTGAACTCTACTGCTACATTATCCAACCTTATTTAGAAGCAAACGCTTGAAAACTTCACATTAACGAACTAGCTGTGACCTCTATATAGATTTTCGTTATATCTCTACAATTTCATCAAAGAGACCAGCTTGTCCGGAATTTATCACTCCGGAAATGCTATACGGAAATGAGAGGGCAGTAACGAGTGACAAACGGAAACTGGGCGGACAGTAACTAGCGCAAGAGGTTTGGTAGAGAAGATACACAGTAGTTGTTATTAACTCTAAACAGAGAAGGGAATACATAATAATTAAGCTACTATGACTAATGTAAACAGTAGATAGATATACGAAAATCCATGAGGCAAGAAAAAAAGAGGGCAAAAAGCAGTAATTTAGTCATGGTATACCCATACCTTTTGTCATTGTTGAATAGGTCTTCAGATAAACGAGTGACTCGACATGTTAGCATTCAGTTTGATGTGTTGTCAGACAAGAAAATAAACAAATGGGAAAAACATTTATCGTCATAAGCTTTTAAATGCACCGAAATTATGAAAATTTAATTTTTAAATTTTTTTCTTTAATAAAAACATTGGTCGTTAAAACGATTAATAGATTTCATAAGCGCCCAAAGATTTTATAAAAGGAAGTAACGTTTTTTTTTGGTTGAATTTAAAAGCTTATGATGATAAAGATATTTTTATACTTGATTTATTATCTACATTTTAGTAGTTCCTTCCGTGACACAATCGACTGAGGTCGACTCTTAGTGGAGAAAACAACCAGATGGCATCAACAATTCACCGTGGTCGGCTAGCTGATCAAGGGAATCGTTAGCTCTTGATCTTGTTATCCCCACTTTTACTATTGAATTTAGTAATCGTTTAATTCAATTTTAAACACTTACCGAAATCTACAGACTAACAAACGAACAAACAAACAAACAGAACGACATTGTTTGCTAATTAAAAGCTTATAAAAAGCATCTCGATCTCTAGGATTATATATACATACATACATATATATATATATATATATATATATATATATATATATATATATATATATATATATATATATATATACATGTAATATATACATGTAATATATACATGTAATATATATATATATATATATATATATATATATATATATATATATATATATATATATATATATATATATATATATATATATATATATATGCATATTCGCTCTTCAAGTCGTATTTAGTGTAGAAAAATGATTGCCTATTGGTAATTGATGACAAAATTCATGCTTAAAACCTCTAAACGTGTTGCTGTTTGTCTTTCTTCCCTGGTGAGGTGTTGTGTGCGCGTGTGGGCAGGTGTTCACGTTCCCAGTACTACAATACCTTACAACGTGTCCCACACACCGTTAATTAGCCACTTACCTTTAATCCGGGTAACACTGAATAGCCTCTAGGCGTATATTATTACAGTTACACGCTGGTATAAATAGAGAAGATTTTCTAGTTATTTCTTCATCCAGAATTTTTTGCTGCGGACAGTAAAGTAAGATTTTTTTTAAATTAAGTATTTTTAAAGCTTTTTTTCAGGTAGGAGTTTTTAATTAAGTATATTTATTTTAATTTTGCTAATATGTAGATTTTATTATCTTTATAAGTAAAATGTTTGGTATGTTATGTCGCATTAAATGCTCATATGAAGTACTATGTTACCGTAGCTTCAATGAAAACTATATTTCTTATTTTGCTTAGCAATTTAAAAAGCAACATTTAAATTAAATATTTTTACCAATCTTAATAATTTAAAAAGCTAATTTATTCATAGCTTTAAATTTTGTTTGTTCAATTATTATGCTTATCAGTGACAGTCAATGTTTTTATATTTATAGTATTAGTAAAGCAGTGTTTTAATTTTTTTTTTTAAATTGCCTTGTCAATTTAATCGTTGTTTCAGCCAGTTTAGCCATTTCTTTTAATTTCATAAGTTGCTGTTCAGACCCTAAGCTTCCCTTTCCTTTAGCCAGCCACCATGCAGTCCATCCAGTTGTTTCTCGCCATGTTAGCTGTGGCCTATGCCGGTGTGTCCGTGCCTCTGACCACAGCCAACATTGACGCGTTTCTAAAATCTCACAACGATGTGAGGGCGGCTCTCAAGATTCCAGCCCTAGTAAGTTGACCGTCTCTTTATATATTTAGTAAGTTGACCGTTTGATATATTAGTAAGTTGACCGTTTGATATATTAGTAAGTTGACCGTCTCTTGATATATTAGTAAATTGACCGTTTCTTAATATAGTAGTAAGTTGACCGTTTCTTGATATATTAGTAAGTTGACCGTTTCTTGATATATTAGTAAGTTGACCGTTTCTTGATATATTAGTAAGTTGACCGTTTCTTGATATATTAGTAAATTGACCGTTTCTTGATATAGTAGTAAGTTGACCATTTCTTGATATATTAATAAGTTGACCGTTTCTTGATATATTAGTAAGTTGACCGTTTCTTGATATATTAGTAAGTTGACCGTTTCTTGATATAGTAGTAATTTGACCGTTTCTTGATATATTAGTAAGTTGACCGTTTCTTGATATATTCAGTAAGTTGACTGTTTCTACATATATTTAGTAAGTTGACCGTTTCTTGATATACTTAGTAAGTTGGCCTTTGTTGATATATTTACTAAGTTGACCGTTTCTTGATAGATGTAGTAAGTTGACAGTTTCTTGATAGATTTAAAACGTTGATCGTTTGTTGATATATTTAATAATGTGGTCGTTTCTTGATACCTTTTGTAAGTTGACCGCAAACATTCCCAGTTAGTTGACAACAAAAAAGAAGAGATCTGTATTGCCAATCATTGTTCATGTGTTTAGTAATCAGACCAAAAACAATGCCAACTTTATTGTTAACTTTATTGATGTGTTAACACTAGATCTAACATCCAGCTTTGCTTGAGTGGTTTCGCTCAGTGTTAAAGCCCTCGGGAAGATGATGCTCGTCAACTAAGGACAGCAATCCATGTAGTAGATAAAAATCAGAAATCAAACAAGAATGAAGCCCTTGGGTGCTAAGGGCAGCAATCCATGTTGTAGATAAAAAGATATCGAACAAGAGAGAAGCCCCTTGGGCTATGCATTTACCAACTGTGGTTTCCTTTTGGGATCTTCTACAACTGCAGTTAATACCGAACGTATTGCTTAGCATTACCTAATTAACACAGAGAGAGTGAGAGAGAGAGATAGAAAGAGAGAGAGAAAGAGAGAGAGAGAGAGAAAACCTCTAATCTCTTCATTCAATGTCCTGTACTCGACCATAGGACATCACTCTTCTGGATGCATCCATTGTCTCCCTACCCTCTACTAAGCCGTATAAAAACTGCTAATAGTGAAACAGACAGAAAAAAATGTATAACATACCATAAACCAGCACTTTTAAAAAATGAATAAATACATTTTAGCTACACCTTGCTTATGTTGAGCGAGGCTTCGCAGTTACCACCAATTTCAGAGTTCCCACGAAATGTATCTAATGTTGAGACTCGCTATTATTCAATTCAAAACACTACACACCGATCTTTTAAGTGCTTTTATTTCTTCCCGTTTCGACACAGTTCACAGTAATGCCCCTTTAATAGTTGCTATAAAAACATTTCCCGAACAATCGTTCACTCTGCTTTTAAAAACCTGTATACACGCGTCGACCTTGGTATACAGATACATAAATACCCCGGGGGTTAACTCAACTAATAAACACGCTATCCCCCGTGTTCTGTATTATTCTAGCTTAACCTCTAAATAACCCGCAACATTTAGCTCATAAAACCACATACACTTGCGTGAATGTTGGTGTTTTATTGAATACAAATTTGTTACGCTGCTTCATACAATAAGGAATGTCTGTCATAGTAGATTTTTGATTGGAAAACTAAGAGCGTATTTTTTTTTCTCACAAGGTATGGAACACCACGTTGGCCAACTACGCCAAAAACTGGACAGCCCAGTGCGCTTTTAAACACAGCTACGGACCGTATGGAGAGAACCTGTACATGTCTTCACGTAAGCCAAAAGTTTTATAACACCGCGTTTACACTTGCGACATGTATACTGTACATGTCTTGTATACATGTTTTCACGTAGGCCAATAGTTCTGTTACACCGCTTTTATACTTGCAACATGTAAACTATACATGTCGAAAAAACCTTACCATTAACAGAGTAGGTCCCCCCTCCCCCCACGTATACATTTAACGTATGTCGACATTTTATTTTCTAGACAGGTATAGCATATATATGTTGAAATGTATGGTGCATGTGGCAAGTGTACACACGTTATTAAAGTTCATTAGCTGGACACGAGTTCATCTTTTACTGTTGCTGTTGGTAAATCAGATTCTAAGCACTATGCTTTGTGAGTTCTTGAGGCGAGAATGTCGTAAACGAATGTAAATCAGTATGTTCGGGCATAGATATATTTGCTATTAGTTCGAAGCTCAAGTTGATTTTAGCACTTAAGTTTTGTTACTGCGTTTTTCAAGCGACCATGCGTAGATTGAGACTTTCGTGCCTTGGAATGTACATAGATGGAAAATTAATAAACCGTTATTTTTATACAATGCTGCAATCTAAAATGTGCCTTATCTATAAAGACACTATAGATGTTGATGCAGTAGATAATAAGGTAAAGTCAATTTAACTAATTATATATGTAGTATATAATGATGTAGAGTGCGTGTAGTAGTGACTATCCGTCAAATTGAACTCAATCATGTAACCAATAACAACCATCAGTCGATTCGCATTCACAAATGTGAGATTTACACGTACCTCGTTTTTTTTTCAAATATCAAATCTGCGTTACAAAATACAGTTATATTTGCAAGTTTACTTTTATTTGTTTTTAATATGATCTTTATTTCTAACCGATCCTGTGTTGTATGATGTGAATTAGCTTTAAGTTTATTTAAACTGCTATTACTAGTGTTGTGTAGGAAATAAGTAAACCTATCTTCTCCCAGCATTGAGCTCAAACGCCACTGCTTTAGCCTACAAGAGCTCTTCTGCCTGGAAAAGTGAACTGGTCAATGTGGTCGACTTCACCAAATGGTCGTGTATTACAACATCACCAACATGTGGTCACTATTCCCAGGTGAGGTTTTGTCTAAATGTATTAATGAGAGATGTCTGAGTATAACGTGGTTTAGTGGTAACGTGCTCAAATGTCTCGAGTGGAATAACTGGTTTGAATCTTTAAGCCCTTTAGTGTTTCAAATGAATATAACTGACGTCAATGGAGGTTTATGTGGCAGGACATCAAGCTGACCCATGATGCCGTAAGATGACCTTTACTTTATCTGTAATAGGGACAGTCAACATTGAAGTGATTGTGTTTGGATACATTTTTAAACAGCATTTAGTAAGAAATCGTTTAAAGAAAAAAAAACAGTAGCAAGACATTTTTAAACATGGGACGGCGTGGTCTAGCGGTAGAGAGCTAGACTGCTAACCTGGGAGTCTCGAGTTCCCTGAGTCCACCCAACTCTTATGGGTACATAACTTATCTTAGGGAAACAAAGGCGGTTCGGGTCAGTGCTTACTCCACTATCCCTTCTTATGCCAAGAAAAAGATACATATGAAATCGACGTCATCTGCGTAATGAATCGTTAGGTCTATAAGAATCCTTTACTTTTCTTTATGCATATATTTTGGTAAAGTTAGATTTATAAAAGTTAAGATGTAATTATATTGATGTAAAATGTTGTTGTTGACAGATGGTGTGGAAAAAATCAACATCGGTGGGCTGTGCCTTCACTCAGTGCGTCAATGTTACTGGAGCCATGCCTAATCTGGTCTCATGTAATTACTACCCACCGTAAGCACACATTTCATTTAGTTTGATACAGTTAATTACAACCCATCGTAAAACACATTTAATTTAGTTTAATAAGGTAATTACTGTCCACTGTAAGTACACATTTCATTTAGTTTGATAAAGTTAATTACAACCCACCGTAAGTACAAATTTTATTTCGTTTGATACAGTTAATTACTACCCACCGTAAGTACACATTTCATTTAGTTTGCTACAGTTAATTACTACCCACCGTAAGTACACATTTCATTTAGTTTGATACAGTTAATTACAACCCACCGTAAGTACACATTTCATTTAGTTTGATACAGTTAAAAACTACCCATCGTAGAACACATTTAATTTAGTTTAATAAGTTAATTACTTCCCACAGTAGCAACACATTTCATTTAGTTTGATATAGTTAAATATATTTTAAAAAAACAATTATTTTTACAATTTCTTTTCGATCAGAAAACAAATTATAAATGTAAACAGTTTTTTGTAAGCGTGTATGTGTGTTTATGCTTGTGTGTGTGTAGGTGTGTGTGTGTGAGTGCGTACGTGCAACCGTCGGCTGAGAGCGTGTGGCGCGTAAACGTCAGCCTAGTGTGAGCACTAACCTGCAAACACACGGTGTCTCCACACACCCCTAACTAGAGCACAACTGGGCAGAAAGGTTTATTTACAGATAGTTGAAGGCTTTTTGGATTCGGTGACTTGCAAGTTTTTGTAAAGACGTTCAATTCTGGTCTTAGAATAATTGGGCCTGTACAAATAGGCTTGTAGCTCGATAAGTAATACAAAACAAACCGTCTCCTGGCTGAATGAATATATATATATATATATATATATATATATATATATATATGAATGTATATATACATTATCAATTTTGATAGCTATTTAAGTATAAACACTTTTATCATAAGTTATATGATAAAAGATAGCAATATTTTTATAAAAAAATTTTTCAAAATATTTAATAAAAAAATAAAAAAATAAAGATTGATATTTTTTTAAACATTTTTCTTTTGGCATAATTTATTACAGGGGAAACTACATTGGACAGCTGCCCTATTAGTTCTGGCACCCATTGTGACAACTGGTGAGGTCCATTGGTACTTTGATGGTCAAGAGGTCGAAAATTTGAAATTAATTGAAAATTCAAACTGAAAAGCACAATTGTTTTATGTTCTTATCATAACAAAATTACCCTGTCAGAACTTCATAATCAATCACAATTAAAGCTAGTACAATTCGACAGCATTTCTTCAAATTTAAAAGAAGAGAAAATCTTAAGCCCAAATGTTGTTTTACCATAATAAAGTGATATTTTAAAATTTAAACGTTTTGTATTTTAAATGTGCAGGTAAAAGATGGCTTATTGAGAAGGTAAACAATGACGCAATGCAGGTATACTTTAGACTTCAAAGAAAATAAAAATGTAATTAACATAACTTGGCTTCTCATTTCGCATTTATTAAAGTTTAGCTCGTTAATATTCGATTGAAGTATTCCATATAGGTTTAAGACATTGAATTATACATAATACCAATGTAGGGTATGTTTATCTTTCTACCTTTTTACGACATCCCATTATTACCATGTATGTAGCTCTAAAATTTTTGTTGAGCACAATGTAAACGATATCGTCGATTTTGGCAACCATTCTTACCATGACGATGGAAAAAAGGTGAATGATGCAGCGTACCTACGTAGATTTGCTAGCTGAAATGGGAGCAAATAATCATGTTAGTACCGAAGTCTTTACTGAAGCAAAATTAATTACTAAATGTTCCTCTTTTAGCGTTGATATTAAATCAAATAAGTAAAAAATCGTATTTAAAAAATAAACCGTGATTAAGAAAAGTATACATTTGTAAAGAATTCTACAGAGCAGTGTTTCTTTCAGACTTTTTTCTCTGGGGGGGGGGGGTTACTTAATATTTTTGGGATGTTGGGAAGGGTGGACAACATTTACCGGCGTCGGACACTGGTAAAGAAACATTTTTCAATATAAATTCCATTTCGTTCGGAAGGGAGGGGTGGGGGGCGGGAGACTTTTGCGAGAGGGGAGGCGGGGGGGGGGGGGGGGGCTCAGAGAGAAATGCCTGGAAGAAACTCTGCAATTAGACTATTTACTTTCTTATTTTAAATCAATCACCAATTAAACTATCTCTTGGCCTTGCAGGAATGAAACGAAGATATTGTTTGCTTTAACCTTCGTTGAGTTTTTCCTTTATATTTTTAATAATGTTTTAAGACTCCAATATATTGCTTATAGCGTTGGATTTCTCTGTCTTCACATACCTTGCCTCCTTTAACAGCGTGCCTATGATCAGTATCGTAGGCGGGGGGGGGGGGGGGGGGTTAGGGGGTTATAACCCCCCCCCCCCCCCATGGACCCCTAAAATGACTACTTTTTTACGTTAAGCTACAGCTATTGACTTGTGTCAATATTATTAAGGGCTAAAACACTAAACACTTTAGCCTGGGAGCTTCTAGAACAATAATGTATATCATTGTGATGAGAATTGTCTGTAGAATTCAGTTATGAATGTTATTATCGCGCTAAAGTAAAGTATAATAATCTGGAATACAGAAGGCCAAGGGAAAGTTGGCCAAGTTTAGATCAGTTAAGGAGTGTCGAAAGGGAGGGGTGGGCTACGTGGTTAGGCCTTTGTTGTCTAATATAATTGTAGTGCAATCGGAAAGCGTCTAGAAATGAAAAACAAACAAAGGAATTGATTATTATTCGCATTGAGGTTCTATAATGTGTATGTTTTTACTACTTCAAACCATTTGAAATTCATTTCACTTAATTTTTTAAAAGATAAGTAAACTGAAAGTGATAAAGATGGCAGAGGGAGGAGTAGGCAGGGGTGATGGGAGGGGGGTAGAACCTTCAAAATGACAATCTTTTACGTTTAGTTACAGCTATTGACGACGATGGACTTGTGTCGCTATCATTCGGTACTTAAACAACAAACACTCAGGGTCGCAATAGGAGAATGGAAAGCTGAACAAGGTTATCAGTTAAGGGGTGTAAAAGGGGGTGAGGGTGGGATGAATATTGGTACGTATCAATTATAAAATACTACCGGACGCACATCTTGCAGGAAGGCGTGGGCTTGACCCACAATTGTTGACACAAAACTTTGTGTTGGTAGGCTATATATTAAATTGGTTAAATATAGATGTAAAGCCAGGAACCTACAGTAGTCAATTTAGACAGATTAGAAGACCAATAATAATTTGCTTTCTTCTTCGAATAGTCGTGTTTTAATGTGTTTCTTTTAACTACTTCAAGCAATTTAAATTCATTTCAATGATGGCGGAAGGAAAAAGGAAATTAAAAACTACTTAATTAACTGATTTCTTTACAAAGAAAAATAAAACTGAAAATGATAAAAATGAAGATGGTACTATTGCTTTTCAAAGTATATTACATCAAGAAATTTCCATAAATTCAGCACCTTCGACTGTTTCTTACGCAAATAATATCGGCAATTTTATCAAAGGAGTTATAACAGAAGATACACGGTTGTATTTATTAGAAAACATCTGGCGTCCTGATGAACTTTTAAAATTTCCAGCAAGCGGACAAAGAAATTTAAAGTTTCAATATTTGTGGCTACTTAGGTGGAACTGGTTGACTTATTCCAAATTACTTGATGGCGCATTTTGCAAATATTGTGTTTTGATTAGTTTGAATTATCGTAGTGTAGGTAGTCAGCCTTCGGATAAGCTATCAAAAAGTTCAAAAAGTTTCAAACTGGAAAAAGGCAACAGACAAGTTTAATGAGCCATGAGCACCAGCAATGTGAGTATCATAAAAGAGCAATTTTACTTTCCCAAAATCGTAAATCGGTGATGGAGAAAATAAACCGGGAGTGATCTCCACTAAACTTTCTCGAATATTCTTATATAAAATAACAGGGGATGGGAACTCGGGCTATAGACATGATTTTTAATCCATTTTAAATACTTAAAGATTTAAAAATAGAATAAAATCTCGTAGACAAATTAATTGCACACCAAGTGAACGCCAAATAAAAAAACGCATAATAGTGCGCAATATTATAAGTACTTTTAAAATTTACATTAGTTTTATGAGAAATCGGAAGTAGCGTAAATTACTACTTCCGGTCAATGGAAATTACTCAAAATTTAATAGAAGGTAGAGAATTAGATTTTTTACTTACATGTGAAATTTCATTTATCTATCTGAAATAGTACTAAAGTTATAGGCTTTTGAAAAATTCAAAGTAAAAAAAGTACCACTTCCGGTTATCGGAAATCGCTCAAAAGTTGATACGGATCTACTATTTTGATAAAATACTTATATATGAAATTTCAGCAATCTAGCTTAAACAGTACTCAAGTAATCGTGTTTAAACACACACAAAGAACGGAAGCGAAATATGACGTCACATTTAGCATAGAGTAGAAAATATTATCAAGCCGGTGAGTGCTCACAGTAATATGACGTCATTGATTCTCGAGCCTCACCCCCGCGTAAGAACGTCTGAGCTCCCCCCCCCCTCCCCAACTCAAAAGAAATTTCTTCATCGATTCTCTATAATAAAATTACCGCCTAATTAATGTGTCTAATCTAAAAAGTGATTTGCTTGCAGTTTCTTTCATGCAATTCTTCGGGTAGTGGCTAAGCGCGACACCAGTGTTTCTTTCAGACCTTTTCCTCACCGGAGGGGGGAATTTTTCTAATCTAAAAAGTGTTTAGCGTGCACAGTTTTTTTCATGCATCTCTTCCGGTTGGGGCGAAGCCCCGCCCAGGTTCTTCCTTTAGTTTGTATGATCTACAAATGCGACCAATGTTTCTTTCAGACTTTTTCCTCCCCGGAGAGGGGTGGGGGTACTTGAAATTTTCGGGGGTGGGGTTAGAATTTTTGGGGAGGGGGCGGACACTGAAAAAAGTATATAATTATTTTTCGTTGTATCTTTCCTCAACGGGCCATTTTTCTCGTATATATATATATATATATATATATATATATATATATATATATATATATATATATATATATATATATATATATATATATATATATATTTATATAATAAATTTTGATAATTATTTAAGTATTTACATTTGATATAAGATAATATTTTTATTAAAGATTTATTTTAAAATAATTAATAAAAATAAAGAAATAAAGATTGATATTTTTGTTTAAAAATTTTCTTTTGAAAATAATTTATTACAGGGGCAACTACATTGGTCAGCTGCCCTATTAGTTCTGGCACCACTTGTAACAACTGATGAGGTCCATTCGTACTTTGATGGTCAAGAAGTCGGAAATGTGAAATAAAGTGTAAATTCAAATTTAAAAAGCCGCATTTTTTTATGTTCGTTAAAAATCCGAACAAATTAACCTGATGGATTTAGAAGATTAAAATTAAATATGTATCAAACGTATCGACACATATAGGATAACTTCAAAATCAATTATAATTAAAGCTAATCCTTTTCGATAGCATTCCATCAAATTTAAAAGAAGAGAAACTATTAAGCTCAAACGTTGCTTTACCATAATAAAGTGGTATTTTAAAATTTAAACGTTTATTTTTAAAATGTGCAGGTAAAAGAGGGCTTGAGAAGGTAAACAATGACGTAATGCAGGTATACTTTAGACTTTAAAGAAAGTTCATTCTTAACCCGAAAATAAAAATGTAATTAACATAAATTGGCTTCTGATTTCGCATTTATTAAAGTTTGGCTCGTTACTAATTCGATTGAAGTATTCCATATAGGTTTATTTAAGACATTGAATTATACCTAATGCCGATGTAGAATATGTTTATCTTTTTACTTTTTCACGACATCCCATCATTACCTGGTAGGTGGCTCTAAAATTCTTGTTGAGCACAATGTAGACGATAAAGTCAGTAGAGCTGTTGGTACAACCCACTATGTTGACAAGTTGATAAAAAAGTTTACCGAAGTTAGAGGGTGCTTCATCAGTCAGAGAGTATGACGCGTATTCGGGGATGTATATCGGCAGTGAGAGAAAGGTTATCGTGAATATGTAGACTGCGCATACAGCTAAGAGCATACGGGGGTTCTGTTGCTATTTTTAGATTTCGAGGTTAGTTTCCTTCGTTTTGTTGATGTTATTTGTATTTTTATTGAGATAACTATACACCCAACATCGGTGAAAATTGGAGGGATGATTATACTAGAATATACTAAAATGTTTTGTATGATTTCGACTGATGGTAGATGTTCGTAGAAAAATGTTGACCTTTTAATAAGACCCACAGAAACGTTTCTGCGTGTATCTGTAGTATAGTCCAGTTCAAACCAAAATGTTGTATAGAAGCAAATGGAGAAGAAATAAGCCTCAAGTGAGATGACAGCTATCCACGTACGTTTAGGTGTTATGACGCGTTTAAAACTTAAAGGAAGAAATATCACAACGAGTCTTTCAATTGTAATCAGCATGGGCAAGACGAGGCTCATCAACCCAACAGAGTAGTCCAGGAAGTTGAAGACGCTGAAGAAGAAGAAGACGACACTCGCCTCTTGGACGTTGAAGCCGAGGACCTCGTGGTCGTTGACCGCCTCGTAGAAGATCTTAGGCACGCTGTTGAAGGAGATGAGGTATGTGATGTCGGAGAAGGCTAAGGCGACTAGTAAAATGTTGGAGCACTTGTGTAAGCCGTGCTTGATGAGGACTGTGATGCTCATGACGTTTCCCGTGATGCCGAATATAGCGATAGTCGGGGTGACGATGAACATGAGGATTCTGATGATGTGACGTGTGAGTTCGTCGCTTATCAGAGGTGGTTCAACGGTGGATACGTTAAGAGATACCATATCCAACAAATCATTGGATACGCATTAACACAGATTACTTGACGTTTGAATTTAGAACGTTGCACTTAAAAATTATTTTCACATACATAAACGTAATACTTAGAGGGACTTTAAAACTGTTGAAACTATTCAACGTGGTTTTATTTAAACAATTTTTTTTTAAATTTTAGTTAAAGATCAAGTTAAAATACCGATGCAGAATTGCTTTTTAACTGCTATAAAATTACAAATTACCCGTCGCCACGTTTTCAATGCACTTCGAATGGTGTTTTTAGAAACCTTTTTTTTTGCCATATATATAAAACCCATCTCAGCAAATAAAACATAATTAAAAGGTCAATGCAAACTCTCAACAGCGTTCAATAGCTAACGTGATCTTCATTTCACTATGCTGGAAACATAGTATTAATTTGCGATCGAAATTATAATTGTCAATAAAATGTTGTAATTAAAATACCTACCTAGTAAAGGAGGCGAAAATTTTAAAATAAAAACAATCGAAATTACAATTACTTCGTATGGTGTTGGTTTAGTTTTTATTCTATCTGCCAAGATAAACAAATAATTTCTGCTCGGTACAAAACATTTCCTTCATCTAATTAAAATTCTGATCTGTAAATTTTCATTTTAAATTATTTGTAATGAGCTTGCTATTTGTAGTTCTGTTTTAACTGAGTAGGAATTTAATGTGTTATATTGAGCTTATTACCAATAGGGAGTGGTTGGTAAAGGATGGAATTTTAAAATTGTATTTGGATAAAGAAAGTGTGTTCATGCGAGTAAATTAATACTACCAAAGCTACTCAACTAGCAGCAAAAAATCAGGAGGCGACAATGTCACAAATACGTGTTCATTCTACTGATAAACAGGTTGAATTATTTTTCTTAACAAAAAATTGATCACATGCATGTAATCAGATGACTACAATGCTTGCAATAATTTAATCTTCAAATATGTGTTCAACATTGTTATTGACACTGCGCTAGCAAACGATAATGTGTCACGGAACGAATTGTAGTCACATTTATTTTCATTTATTTATTTATTCAATTACGGTAACAATAGCAAGCAACGGAGGCCATCTTCACATTTGCTGTTTTAAGATAAACAAATAAAACAACAATTTAATACCAGCATTAAAAAATCCCGTGCTCCAACAAAGTGAATCTTTTGTAAATGTACCAACTCGGGAACAAAACAAAACAAAAAGCAAAAGAAAACACAAACACAATGCAAACACAAACAAAAATACAATCTTTTATTCTTGCTACAGAAAAGGTCCTGCTTCTTTGTGTAAATTTAGCAAATAGCGCTATCTGCATCATACATTTTTTAGGATGCTTTGTGGCTCTTTGGATTATTCTGCGAGCCTTATGGCGCCTAAGTTAGTTTTAAGGAGCCAGGGGCCGTATGCTTCGCTTCTGCTGTTGTGTAATCGTGTGGCCCCCTCTACGTCCCTGACACACGGGCGGTCACCAAAGTGTGTTCTACTTCAATATTTCGATACATAATTAACGTACACTTACGTTTTTAATGTGGTAGTTTCACGATATTTATGATCCAAGTGCAGGCATTCTATACATTTAAATAAGTATGTTTAAAAAAAAAACATATGTCACTAGTCTAAAGTTTGGTAACGCATTAATGAAACTTTTTTAACATATTTCTTTAGACCTTTTATTCCCGCGGAATCTCGTTAAATCATCATGTCTGTCAATTATTAAGATAATAACTTTACTTTTTCGTTTTTCTGCTTTTTTCTTCCAATTAGGATTTACTCATTTTTATTTTCTCGCAAACGAAGTAAAGAGGAAGTGTTGTAATGGCGCAAAAAAAAAAAAATTAGAGATATTTACAAAACCAAGAGACTGAAAAATATAGTTTTGTAATTTTGTTCGTATGTCTGTGTTTGTAAGTGTGTTTGTGTGCATGTGTGTCTTTAAACACGATAACTTAAGTACCGTTACAGCTTCATTGATAAAGTTTCATCTTTACGTATTGTATCAAATGTGTTGATCTATATCAACTTTTCAGCGATTCCCGGTAACCGAAAGTGGAACTTACTCTACTTTAAATTTTTAAAGCCTATAAATTGCGTACTGTTTCAAACAGATACATACATTTTCATACGTAAGTACAATATCTAATCTAAATTCACTGGTTTCTTTAAAATTTGGGTAATTTATGATAACCGGAAGTAGCAATTTATGCTTATTCCGATTACTCCAAAACGCATTTAAATTTATAAAGTTCTAATAATATTCCGCACTATTATATAGAGATTATTTGGCTTTCACTTGGCGCGGAATTATGTTTTCTACGAGATTCTATTCTCTTTTTTAAAAAAAGTTTAAGTAATTAAAAAATGGATTAAAAACCAAGTGTATATCCCAAAGAGCCATCTCCCGTCGTTTTATATAATGCTTGAGACAGTTTAAGGGAGATTACTCCTGGTTTATTTGTAACAAATTCTTGATAGCATGATTATAAACGTTTGTTAATGTTGTCTATCTTATAAATTCTTAAATTTCCAACTGATAAGCTAGTTTAGCTTTGTATAACAAACTTGAAAATTTCAAAAATACTACTTTATGGTACATCTAAACGTGTTGTTAATCTAAATTTAAAATAAAACGTACGTGATCTCCCTTAAACTTTCTGGAATATCTAAAGCTGGCAAATAGCTGTTTACGACAAATTAACGTAAACAATAATGAAAAAAATAGCAACTACAGCAAAATTTAAACAGATATTTTTATTCACTTAGAGCAATTTTTACAATACTTTTTTTTATCAAACATTGTAAATTGCTGATTACTTGACTTTCACTTTGGTAGACGATAACTTATTTTTGGATTCATCTACACCTCAATGGCAACCCAAGTTAGACCTGCATAGTTAAATTGGCTGTCTTCCCAGGTACTACAGACAAGTTCCATTCCAGTTGCTGTGACGTTTCTTGCATAAAACGAATACCTAATTTGTTTGGCGTTCCACATATCTAAACCATTTAAAATCACCGTGACAATAGGTGGATTTTTGAAAGGCTTAGTAAATGTGACTGCCTGGGCATGAAGACGAGCTTTTCCAGATGCTTGGTAGTTATCAGAATTCCCGCAAGAATAAGATCCTTGTTCAAGCAGAGGTGGTTCGAGATCATTGAGCAGAGTTGTGACCAAGCCACACAACTGATTTGAAGCAGACTCCAATCCTAAGACATCACCATAATAAAATAATATTAACTTAGTTATACACAACTGAGTATAATTTGTAATATTTTATTATCTTATATCTTTACAATTTTGTAAAAAAAAAATAATCACTCATGTCGATAAAATTTACATAATAATAAACGTTAACTTTGCTCATTGTTATTAGAAATTCGTTGGATTGTGAAGAGTTTGTGTTTATTTTTCTGTTGACAATTCAATGCTTACCATTACTTGACGATATCAGTGCTAGTAGAGTACACAGAGATATTGTAATTTTGGAGTTCATTCTTGAATTCAATCTACAATGCAACAACACAATAAAAAACTACTTTATTACTTTTTGTTGAATAAAATCTTGATTTTTAAAAGTAACGTAGTTTACATATTAAAAACAGACCCGATAAACTTTATATTGTATATATGTATGTATATATATATATATATATATATATATATATATATATATATATATATATATATATATATATATATATATATATATCTTCTAGTCACCGTTGGGCAAAAATAGTTGCAGATATTAGGGAGTTCGCGAACTGTAGACTAAATCCTCGCAACACTTAGCTTTGTCTAATAATATTATTCAGTGGCTAATGCATATACGACCGTAGATGTTGAAGAACACTTTTTAAATGAAGTTCACCATCGTTTGTTTTTCAAGATGTTGAATAAACAGACAAGTTCGTGTCCGCAATTGCTTGAATTTGTGAAATATATTCATTCATATAGCAAATACGATATTATGGAGAAAACAAATGCGCTTTCTGAAACTGAATGATTAAAATAGGAAAACGGCTATGGTGTTTTTACTGATGGTGCGCCATCTATGTTTGGGTCAAAATCGTGCTTTTAGAATACAGATTTAGCTCCCTAACCAAGGGGAATCAAGTGCATGATTCACCGGTATGCCCTCGCCAGCAAGACTCTTTTGGTTCCATAGTTATTAAAAGTCGTATATAATGTTAAATCTGTCTTTTTAAAGAACTTAGCCAATACATGAATAAGATAAAATATTTTGCTTTTCTACACTGCAGGACGCTGGATGTCAAAAGGAAGTATTGTGATTCAAGTTTTTGAAAGATAAAATCAAGTTGTTCTTGGAAGTGCAAGGGAAAAAAGTCTTTTCGATATACAATAACAAAATGGTATGGTTGAAGAGTATCATACCAAGCAAATATATTTGAACATCAACATGCAAAATGAACGAATATTTTTTCGTTTCATGAAAATCTAGGGTCCTTTTTATCAGAGATACACAATTGACGAAGAAAAATAAATCTTAGAACTTTTCACTTTAAATAACTAGTTCTAATATTTAGAATGCGCTGAATTTCTACATATTATAGTAATTGTGAACGATGCAAATTGCCAAACAAGTAAGTCTATAAATAGTTTTTATTATGTTTAGTTCAAAGTGTTAAAGGTTCCACCAATCACAATCAAGTTTTTTTTTTGTCAACATATCAACGAATTAATCATAAACGTACGTGCTAAAGTACAACATGTTTTTTAGCCTGTTCGCTTGAAAATAAGTGTTTCATTTTTCTTCTGAACTTGCATTTTAGTTTGCATTGTAATACTGTTTCTATTTTCGTTTCTGTTTCCGTTTTGTTTCTGTTTATGTTTCTGTTTCAGTGGCGTAGCTACCGTAAAGCTATCGTAAGCAAGGCATAGGGACCCAAGGCATTTAGGAGCCCCTTTCCCTCTTAAACAATTAAAACTTTTACATTGCAATTTCATTATTTGTTTTGTATAAATAATTTTAAAAAGAAAATGAAAATCCAGTTTCTTTTCTATTATAGAAATGATTAAATGTCCCTATGTTATAGCAATGTGCGAGAATTTTTTATTTTCCTTACGTTATGCGAAAGAGTAAAACCTGTGGCAACTATAACAATTAATCTTTTAAAAACACCGAAAACACCGATTTCGGACTATCCCTTCATATACTGACGTCACAGGTGACCTACTCAACTCTACTTCACCTGCCCAGTGTCCCGCCAAGTCTCAGACATGTTTTTATCGTTTAAAAAACGATTCCAGCCTAGCATGTCTCTGACCACACTATCCTTTCATATGCTTAGGACAAAGAAACAGATGAACTCTACTTCACCTGCCCTGTATCCTGCAAGTTCAGATAGGCAACTTTATCATTCACATCTAAAAAAAAAAATTGAAAAAAAAATATCATTGATATATTGGTCTAGAACAGGGGTCTCCAAACTTTTCAGTCCGAGGGCCGCATTAACTATCAAATTTCAGTTCTGGGGCCAGTTTCTTCTGGGAATGTCTTTAATTTTTCTGAGCAAAGTTCCTCAGCCATCACCAACAAACGTTTTTTCCGTGGACTAAAATATCTCCGCTGGCCGGATGAGAGGACATCGCGGGCCGCATCCGGCCCGCGGGCCGTAGTTTGGAGACCCCTGGTCTAGAACCTGTGCCACCCGCATGAGAGCCGACTACACTACCAACTTAGCTATTTACTCGTGACGTCACAAATGAATTTTTATACTATACTTTGAGTCTCCTTATGCAACTTGATTTACGCGCATAGATCTAGATCTAGATCTAAGTCTAGTAGTAGTAACTTTCAAATTAAATTTTATCTTAAATTAGCCAAACAAAGATTTATATAAAATAATTAAGGCCTGAAATAGATTCTAGATGTATTAAGGCCTGAAATAGATTCTAGATGTAGATTTTACATTAAGTCTAGATCTGCAATTTACATTGAGTCTAGTGACCTAGGTCTAGGCTAGATCTAGATCTAGGCTAGATTCATAACTTTCCTTCGACAGCTGATCTTTAGATCTAGAGAAATTTATTGTAAAACTAAATGAAAAAAGACAGTTGAAAATTGATATAAGTGTTGGAACGTAATAAATACAGCAAACGGACGTATTGTTAAAGTTAAAGCCGACAGAAAATTAGCTTTAGAACGCGTTAAACATTGGAATGGGAACACAATCTTCTTCGATAGGCCGCCATTATCGATGTAAAAAAATAAACACATCATGTGACGTCACTGTTTCCGTCGAGTCTAGTGGCTATTCAAATCTTTTTTAAAAATTGTGGTTAATATACGTATGAATAAATCAATAAATTAATTAACGTCTTTAAATAAATTTGTGATTAACAGTCTGTCTGCATTAAAAAATTATTTTCTACCTACATACTATTTTACAGCTCTCCAGATAGAGTAGAACATATCACAATAGTCAATCAGCCAAACAAACAAACAAACAAACAAAAAAATAAATATTCAAACATGTTAACAAACTTGACTTTTAGTAGTATATATATATATATATATATATATATATATATATATATATATATATATAAATATATATATATATATATATATTAAAAAAACAGAACACCGCCACGTAAAATTATTGGTCTATACTTACATAGTAAAGAAGAACTTTTTACCAACTCTTCAATTATGTTCAATGACAACGACAACTAACATAAAATTGCACACTTTATATACAAACAAAACAAACAAAAAACTGTACCCTAAGTGCTGATTAATTGCACGTCCTTTTAATCTAGCTAACAATCTGGTTTTTAAGTTACCCTCATCCACTTTAGATGAGTCATCAAATGAGCAAACCATTTAATAACAGACGGTGTAGTGTTGAAGCAATTTTTGCAATGTTGCAATTTATAACGAGCAGTTTGCTTTTTTAGTGTTGTTATTTACTGATTTTTTTTAAAAAGCTTTCGTTTATAGTTGCAACTTTTGTAAAGTTCTAATTGTTGTTTCTTATTTTAAAAACTTAAAATCATTTGTTTTTCGCATAACGAACTTCATTTTACTTTGGTTAATATTTGTTGTTCTTCAATATTTACTTCTTGAAGTTGAATAAACATAGTTTTGTAATTTTGTAAACATGTCTCTGTGTGTTTGCGTGTGTGTGTGTACGTGAGTGTGTGTGTATGTCTGTAAACACGATAACTTGAGTACCGTTATAGCTATATGGATAAAATTTTATATAAGAGTTATATATTAAATGTGTAGTTCTGTGTCAACTTTTCAGCTTTTTTTTTTCGGTAACCTGAAGTGGAACTTATTATCCTTTAATTTTTTTTTCAAAAGCTTGAGTATTATTTCATATAGAGAAATGCAATTTCACATTTCACATGCAATTTCTATTTCTCTGCCTTCTGTCGAATTTCCAGTAATTTTTGTTGAACGGAAATAACAATTTACGTTATTTCCATTGTCTCAAAAACGTGAATAAACCATTAAAGAACAACTAATATTTCGTACTCATTGTTTGATGTGTACTTGGAGCAAAATTCTTTTTTTTCTACGAAGTTCGATCTATTTTTAAAAAAGTTTTAAGTAATTATTAAAATAAATTGAAATCAGATCTCTAACGCGTGTCGCCATTTCCTTTTACTACATTTTTTAACTTCATTTTTGTTTTTGAGAAATATATTGTTTAATACAGTGGCGTAGTGTGTGTCACCTGGTGCGGCACTTACTATATATATATATATATATTTATATATATATATATATATATATATATATATATATATATATATATATATATATATATATATATATATAATTTATATATATATATATACATATACATATATATATATATATATATATATATATATATATATATATATATATATATATATATATATATATATATATATATGTATATATACACATATATGTACATACATGTATATATATACACACACAAACATACATATATATATATATATCTATATATATGTCTATATACAAATATATATAAACAAGAATATATATATATATATATATATATATATATATATATATATATATATATATATATATATATATATATAACAAATGTCGATATTCCGCACCAGCAATATGAGGCAGCTGGTACTGAAATAACCCACATGAGTCGGTTACACTTCAACAAGCTCTTCTTTTGATGTCGTTTACACGCAATTCAAAATCTAACTTTAACTATCCATAGTTTCAACATTTGGCGACTGATAAAAAATGCAAGGTAGATGCAAAATTTATTTATGTTAATAGAACCACGTGTCACAATCGGACACGAAAATTTTAGTGCACTATGTCTATGTCTATGTCTATGTCTATGTCTATGTCTATGTCTATGTCTATGTCTATGTCTATGTCTATGTCTATGTCTATGTCTATGTCTATGTCTATGTCTATGTCTATGTCTATGTCTATGTCTATGTCTATGTCTATGTCTATGTCTATGTCTATGTCTATGTCTATGTCTATGTCTATGTCTATGTCTATGTCTATGTCTATGTCTATGTCTATGTCTATGTCTATGTCTATGTCTATGTCTATGTCTATGTCTATGTCTATGTCTATGTCTATGTCTATGTCTATGTCTATGTCTATGTCTATGTCTATGTCTATGTCTATGTCTATGTCTATGTCTATGTCTATGTCTATGTCTATGCCTATGCCTATGCCTATGCCTATGCCTATGCCTATGCCTATGCCTATGCCTATGCCTATGTCTATGTCTATGTCTATGTCTATGTCCTTGTCTATGTCTATGTCTATGTCTATGTCTATGTCTATGTCTATGTCTATGTCTATGTCTATGTCTATGTCTATGTCTATGTCTATGTCTATGTCTATGTCTATGTCTATGTCTATGTCTATGTCTATGTCTATGTCTATGTCTATGTCTATGTCTATGTCTATGTCTATGTCTATGTCTATGTCTATGTCTATGTCTATGTCTATGTCTATGTCTATGTCTATGTCTATGTCTATGTCTATGTCTATGTCTATGTCTATGTCTATGTCTATGTCTATGTCTATGTCTATGTCTATGTCTATGTCTATGTCTATGTCTATGTCTATGTCTATGTCTATGTCTATGTCTATGTCTATGTCTATGTCTATGTCTATGTCTATGTCTATGTCTATGTCTATGTCTATGTCTATGTCTATGTCTATGTCTATGTCTATGTCTATGTCTATGTCTATGTCTATGTCTATGTCTATGTCTATGTCTATGTCTATGTCTATGTCTATGTCTATGTCTATGTCTATGTCTATGTCTATGTCTATGTCTATGTCTATGTCTATGTCTATGTCTATGTCTATGTCTATGTCTATGTCTATGTCTATGTCTATGTCTATGTCTATGTCTATGTCTATGTCTATGTCTATGTCTATGTCTATGTCTATGTCTATGTCTATGTCTATGTCTATGTCTATGTCTATGTCTATGTCTATGTCTATGTCTATGTCTATGTCTATGTCTATGTCTATGTCTATGTCTATGTCTATGTCTATGCCTATGCCTATGCCTATGCCTATGCCTATGCCTATGGCTATGCCTATGCCTATGCCTATGCCTATGCCTATGCCTATGCCTATGTCTATGTCTATGTCTATGTCTATGTCTATGTCTATGTCTATGTCTATGTCTATGTCTATGTCTATGTCTATGTCTATGTCTATGTCTATGTCTATGTCTATGTCTATGTCTATGTCTATGTCTATGTCTATGTCTGTGTCTGTGTCTGTGTCTGTGTCTGTGTCTGTGTCTGTGTCTGTGTCTGTGTCTGTGTCTGTGTCGGTGTCTGTGTCTGTGTCTGTGACTGTGTCTGTGTCTGTGTCTGTGTCTGTGTCTGTGTCTGTGTCTGTGTCTGTGTCTGTGTCTGTGTCTGTGTCTGTGTCTACGTCTACGTCTACGTCTACGTCTACGTCTACGTCTACGTCTACGTGTACGTCTACGTCTACGTCTACGTGTACGTGTACGTGTACGTGTACGTGTACGTGTACGTGTACGTGTACGTGTACGTGTACGTGTACGTGTACGTGTACGTGTACGTGTACGTGTACGTGTACGTGTACGTGTACGTGTACGTGTACGTGTACGTGTACGTGTACGTGTACGTGTACGTGTACGTGTACGTGTACGTGTACGTGTACGTGTACGTGTACGTGTACGTGTACGTGTACGTGTACGTGTACGTGTACGTGTACGTGTACGTGTACGTGTACGTGTACGTGTACGTGTACGTGTACGTGTACGTGTACGTGTATGTGTACGTGTACGTGTACGTGTATGTACTTTGAATAAAATTGTGCTTTTACAATTATAACATATACCATATTATCTTTAACATAAGTCCGTATCAAGTTCTCCATATATCGCTGAACATACTCATATAATAGAACTATGATAGTATTTTGCGAACAAAATGAGAAGTGCGCACATGGTGCTTCCTTCCGACTGTTTTTCTCCCCTTCTAGACCGAAACGAGGGAGCGAATTTTTATAAATAAATTAAAACTATATGAAATTAGTAAGCTTTAGGCCTACTATCCTACTACTCCGCAGTATTATACCCACGTTATCATGTTTATTTGGTGCGAAATAGTTTTAGTCTTGCAACTTTAGTGCATTAAAATTTTAAAGTACGGATAAAAATGTATAAAGTAAACCGAGAGTGATTTTCTTTAAACGTTCTTGAATATTCTTATATTACACTACTGGGGAAGGAAATTAGGGATATAGACATGATTTTGTATCCATTTTTCATTATTTACACTTTCTAAAATATAAGAGAATCGAAGAATTTCCTATGAAATGAATATTATTAGTACTTTATGAATTTATTTTTGTTTTTTTTTTTGCGAAATCGGAAATAGCGTAAATTTCCTTTTCCGTTCAACGGAAATTAATCACAATTTTTGAGAAGGCAGAAACTTTGATCTTTTTCTCATGTGAATTTTCTTTTATGTATTTGAAACAGTACCTGATTTATAGGCTTTTTAAAAACTCAAAGTAGAAAAAGTCCCACTTCCGGTTATTGGAAATCGCCGAAAAGTTGATACTAAAAATTTAATTTAATAATTATATATGAAATCTCATTAACCTAGATAAAAAAGTACTCAAATTATCAGGTTCACAGATACACACAGATACACACACATACATACACACACTAAAATACGGAAATAATTTCAAAACTATGTTGTTCCGACTCAGCGAGTTGTAAAACGTCAAGATTTGTAAAAAATCGCGATTTTGTTTGCATACTTCAGACATTTCAGACATTTAAAATAGAGTAGGCCTATTATGATAGTGGAAGTAGGAACTGCATGTGGTTGGTGGGTTGGACAAAATGATAACGTTTATGCTAATAGTGGTGGTACGATTCATTTGTCTGGAGCCAATATGTCGGGAGTCTATTTGTTGTGAGCCAATATTTTAAGTGTCCATTTAAAGGGAGCCTAAACGTTAGGAGCCCACTTGTCGGGAGCCTAAATTGTTATGAAGCATTTCCTGAATATAGATTGGTGCGAGTGAATAGTGGTGCGCTAGTATGATGAACGAATGGTTGATGTGGCGTATATAGTTTGATATTGACGTGTTTGTGTAGAGACTGGTTACTGTGCATGGAGTGAGAGTGAGTCCTATCTTTATCATCTTAGTGAACGGGACATAAGAAGAGGAAACCTTTATGCATCTAGTTGATTAGTCGTCATCTCTGTTGTCTAGATGAGTAATCGTTTAATGATTGCTCACAGATATAATATATTAATATGGTAGTGGTATTCGCATATGTTATTGAATCAAGCAGCTCAAACCTCTCTAACAGCCACAACCTTTATATAGCCAGTCAATATGACGGGAGCCAATTTGCAGGGAGCCCTTTTGACGGGGTTATTTTGACTGGTTCGTTTTGCCGGGTGTCGTTTTGTGGGGTCCTGTTCTGACCGGGTTGTTTTGTCCTGAGCTGTTTTAACGGTGCACCCCATGCATGCTATGGTCCTTAAAACATATTATTTTTCACCTGACTCATATGTCTTGGGCCTAAACGGGGAAAAATGATATATTTAAAAAGTATATACTTGCTTGAGAGATATATCCTAATATATAAAAGATCAAGTGCGCGATTCTCTCCCTCTCTCTTTCTCCGTCCAAAAACTATATTCACA
Organism: Physella acuta; assembly: GCF_028476545.2. Classification (NCBI taxonomy): domain Eukaryota; kingdom Metazoa; phylum Mollusca; class Gastropoda; family Physidae; genus Physella; species Physella acuta. The sequence continues at coordinate 378,216 of NW_026732319.1, forward strand.
TGCTAAAATATCAGTATCTGCAGCGATATATGGAGAACTTGATACGAACTTTTGTTAAAATAATATGTTAGGTGTTTTAAGTGAATAAACTGAAACTTATATAAGTAAGAAAATAACAAATAAAGACATTCATATGAAGAAAAAAAATTTACTTATGAAACCGGAAAAGTGTTTATAGTTATGACGAGTACGTAAAAAACAATGCCATTTGTAATATGTCAATATTAAAGCTATTTGCTTACCATCCATGGAGTCATGCGAACTACGCACTCACACTCAGTAGTTAGTATTCACTTCAGTCCGTGTATGTTCGCTTCTGTATTAAGGTCGCTTCATTCCAGTCCTGGAAAGGTTGCTTTAACCAGTTTTAGCTAGGTCGCTTTAGTCCAGTCCTGGAAAGGTCGCTTCAGTCCAGCCCTGGTTAGAAAGCTTCAATCCAATGCTTGTTAGGTCGCTTTAGTCCAGACCTGGAAAAGTCGCTTCTGTCCAGTCATGGAAAGGTCGTTTCAATCCAGTCCTGGAAAGGTCGCTTCAGTCCAGTCCTGGAAAGGTCGCTTCTGTCCAGTCCTGGTAAGGTTGCTTCAGTCCACTGCTTGTACGTTCTCCTTAGCCCTAAATAACTTACTCCATTACAGTCGAACATAACACTATCAGTTACATTGCAAGCGTCATCTTAACGGTCCATCAACCACAGTTATGCTACGCACTCAGATGCAGGATCAGAAGCTTTTTATTATGCTGGTACTTTGTTTTAAATCCACAGCAAATATTGATCTACCACTTTTGTGTTCACTTACATGAAAGAGAGAAACAACAACAGCTTTATTGTGCTGCAGAGTATTTGAATAAGTGAATGGGGGAATCTAAAACTTTGCCTACGTTGAATCACCATCGCAAAGTCTCTTCACGTGCAAATACTACAAGCTTATTTCCACATCTAGCTGTATAGTTTTAACCTGCACCTAACACTACACAAACTCTCCTGTACGTTAGCCTTTACTCTATCACATAAAGTCTTTTTCAATGTAGCCGTTAACTGTCTCCTACTAAGTTACTCAATAGCTCCTACTGACTATCCTTAATTGAAAAATCCATTTGCTTACTTCAGTCAAGTAAATCGAACAACCCAATTATTACAATTTATTTCATAAACCGAATTGTTTCTCGGTGAATGGCGATGATTAAATGGTCCATTGGCAACAAACATAATGTAATGGGTCGTCGAAGGAAATACGATATAAAGATTTTGGAATCAGGGATTGGACGAAAAAATGTCGACTTTTTGTGTTACATAACAAATTCTCAATGCCTAAAGGATTAACTAACCATCTCTACTGTGGCGTCTAAACTACCCACCAAACACTTTTTACATATAGCAATAAATACACTTTCAGTTATGGAAAGACCAAAACAACCACCAGTTTGAGGACCGTTTATTGTTCAGCGTGTGGGTTGCATCTATTAAATAAACGTTAATTGAAATGATCGAACGCCTACTCGGCTGTTTCGCCCGCACCGCCCAAGTGTACATAACATAGAGAAAGCATTGACGTAACTTGGAGATGCGACAGACAGACAGACAGACAGACAGACGGTCAGATCAACAGAGAGGCAGGCAGGCAGGCAGGCAGGCTGGCTGGCTGGCTGGCTGGTTAGCTGGCTGGCTAGCTAGCTTGCTGGATGGATGGATGAATGTATGGCTGACTGACTCACTGAGTCATTGACTGACTGACTGACTGACTGACTGACTGACTGACTGACTGACTGACTGACTGACTGACTGACTGACTGACTGACTGACTGACTGACTGACCAACTGACTAACTGACTGACTGACTGACTGACTTACTAACTCACTAAGTAATTGACTACCTGATTGACTGACTGACTGACTGACTGACCTTCTGACTGTCTGACTGACTTACTGACTTACTGACTGACAAACTGACAGACTGACTGACTGACTGACTGACTAACTGACTGACTGACTGACTGACTGACTGACTGACTGACTGACTGACTGACTGACTGACTGACCCTCTGACTGACTGACTGCCAGACTGACTGACTGACTGACTGACTGACTGACTGACTGACTGACTGACTGACTGACTGACTGACTGACTGACTGACTGACTGACTGGCTAAATGATTGACTGACTGACTGACTGACTTACTGACCGTCTGACTGACTGACTTACATCTGTTATATAAATTATAAACCTCACACTAATATATGTGTATAATAAATATTTAAACTTAGCTTTACCAATCATGAAGGCAATCCTGTTCTCTTTGGTGTCGCTTTCTATTGTCCAGGCAAGCCGCACTGTGACCCTGTTGAATGACGACATCAACGCTTCTCTGAAGGCTCACAATAATGCTCGAGTAGTTGCCAGGGCACCAGCTCTGGTAAATTAACGACTTTGTGTTTGGTGTATTGACAGCGATTGTATGATGCCCCATCTTTAGATTGTCTGTTAACAGCCCTAGTGGCTTCAAAGGCTCCAGCTTTGGTAAACTTAAAACTTTGTGAAAAATTAATAAGTTTGCCATGATTTTGTTTGTGTATTGCCAGTCCTTGAAATTTGTATATGGTTTTATTAAAGTATTCGAAGCCACAGCGTGTACAACTAGTATTTACTTGTATGTTGCAAGCCATAGCAAGTTGGCCATGGTCTTTTTATGCTAACTACGGTATGTCGCGAATTCGCGACATCATACACTATTGGACCAATTTTTAAAAAGTGTAGTTCGTGTCCTTTTACTATTTTTACGGACACAATTTTCTGTAGATATCCATGCATTCAATAGAATATCGCAAACCAAACTTAACAAATGACCATGCAAGGAGATGTAGACTCGCTTGTAAAATTCAGGAAAACTACAGTTTTAGTTGTTCAGGCATAGAGTTATATTACCCTACTGTAGCTGTTCACTGTATAATTTGTATACATGGGTACTTTTAAGCATTGCTGTCAAAAAGTTTTCGATGCGTTTGAGTCAAGAGAGTGTGACGTCATAGATGTCGACTTAACAAAGTAACTTTTGGTATGGATATGACCGTCTGGATGTACCCAATACACTATGATTGGTAGTAGTAAGGCAAATAAACCTGTGTGCATATGCTAAGCGCCAAATTGGTATGTCACGTTTTAGTAAAAGTCAGTGTAAAAGGGCTAACTAGTGTTTCAAACCCGATAAGTTCAACCTGCGTTTTTACCGTGCTTAATGTCTTTAAAAAGTAACAAGCGCAAACGTAGACGTAAATGTTAACGTAAACATTAACGTAAACTTAAACGTAAACGTAAACGAAACGAAAACAAAAACGCTATCTCGAACTCAAACGAAAACTCAAATTCAAACTTAAACATTGTTTTTTAATTAAAAATTTGCCATTGTGAAATATTACTTACAATTAATGCTAGCCATAACACACTATGAAGATTTAAAAAAAAATTCAGTAGTGTATTTAAAACAAACACTAGTCATTTGCTTCTATTATTGTAAATAAAAGAAGGATCAAAGCTTACATTGAAAAGGCATGACTCAAAATATTCACATCGTTTGATAGTAGGCTGTGTCCGGCCATCTCGTCTGGCGGGCTTTTATATTATTGTCTTTAGAAGGTTTTTTTTGTACCTAGCCACTGTTTGTCATTTGACATTTTACGAGTCATATATTTAAAGAATAGTTGTAGGCAGCCGTACGTAAATTTTTATTATATGTAAGGAAATTATCTTTGCAAAATCGCATTGTTTTAACCTTATTTAAAACTATTTTCTTAACAGCAATGGGACAAAACACAAGCTATCTTTGCAGAACAATATGCAAGAAGTTGAGTACGTTTTCTTTGAACATTAATAATATCAAGCGAGAACTGATTTATTTCTCCAGGTTAATTAAAAAAACAAAGCTGAGTGATATCCCTGAAACTACATTTTCTCTCAATCTCTATTTTTAATCAAATTTTTTTTACCAAATTATGAGATCAATATTTTTGGAAATATGTTCAGAACTTTAATCGTAAACGAATAGTTCAAGCTGTACAAAAGAAAAACCGAAAACATAAGTTTAAACAACACCGAAATTTTAACCCAAAAAAATGAAACATTACCCATACACTGCATCCTAACTAGAGGTTAAATTAAATTAAAAACGGAAATTTATTTGGTGACGGAAATTTAATTGTAATGAAAAAGGCAATTTAAAGTTGTTAGGGAATAAATCCTTAACAGTACTTAATAAAAAAAATTAAACCCGAAATTGAACTAAGAAAGGAAATTAACCAGAACCGGAAATTTAACCAAAAAAGAATTTTAACGGAAAATGGAACTGCATCCTGACCTATAATTTCACTAACTCTGGAAATTAAAACAAAATTTTAAAGGAAAGTAAACTTTATCGAGAGATGGAAATTTGACTGGACAATAGACATAAGTAGAATTGTCTATTTAAAAAAATCAGCTTTAAAATTATTTAATATAGCTTAAATTTAAAAAAAAAGGTTGCAATAATATTATACGTTGCCATTAGATACGCTTAATATATCCTTCAATTTTAGAATAGGAAGATAAAAAAACTATTTCATGAATATATTTTATTAATGTTTTTATTTAATTATTTAATAATATATTTGTTCATTTAATAGTAGTATTGTGTAAATTAACCCTATACTACATACCGTTGCAGTTTTGCGACAATACTTTAGAAGTAACTTATTACTATCTAATTTAATCTTACTTATTTTCTTCGTTATATTTATAAGGTTTCATGATTTGCTGTTCAGAGCTTAAGCTTCCCTTTCCTTTAGCCAGCCACCATGAAGTCCATCCAGTTGTTTCTCGCTATGTTAGCTGTGGCCTATGCCGGTGTGTCCGTGCCTCTGACCACAGCCAACATTGACGCGTTTCTAAAATCTCACAACGATGTGAGGGCGGCTGTCAAGATTCCAGCCCTAGTAAGTTGACCGTTTCTTGATATATTAGTACGTTGACCGTTTTTTGATATGTTAGTAGGTTGGATATACTTAATAAGTTGATCTCTGATGATATATTTAGTAATTTGACCTTTTCCTGAAATATTTAGTTAGATAAACGTTTCTTGAAATACTTAGTAAGTTGACCGTTTCTTGATATACTAAGTTAGATGGCCTTTCATGATATATTTAGTAAGTTGACCGTTTCTTGATATATTTAGTAAAATTACCGTGCGTTGAAATATTTAGTATGTTAACCGTTTGCTAATATATTTAGGAAGTTGATTGTTTGTTGATATATTTAGTAAATTCACCGTTTGTTGATATATTAAGTAAGTTGACCGTTTCTGGATAGATTTAGTAAATTGACCGTTTCTTGATAGATTTAGTAACTTGACCGTTTCTTGATAGATTTAGTACGTTCATCGTTTGTTGATGTATTTATAAAAATTTGATCGTTTCGTGATACCTTTTAAGTTGACCGCAAACATTCCCAGTTACTTGACAACCAAAAAGAAGAGAGCTGTATTGCCAATCATTGTTGACGTGTTTAGAAATCACACAAAAAACAATGCTAGTTTATTGTTAACTTTATTGATGTGTTATCACTAGACCTAACATCTAGTTATGCTCGAGTGGTTTCGCTCAGTGTTAACACAACATTCCCCGGTTCAAGCCCTCGGGCTGTTGAGGCTCGTCAACTAAGGACAGCAATCCATGTAATAGATAAAAATCAGAAATCAAACAAGAGTAAAGCCCCTTGGGTGCTAAGGACAGCAATCTATGTCGTATATCAAAAGATATCGAACAAGAGTGAAGCCCCTTGGGCAATACATTTACCAACTGTGGTTTCCAGTTCACAGTGATCCCCCTTTGCTAGTTGCTATAAAAACATTCCCTGAACAGTCGTTAACTCTGCTTTTAAAACTTGTATACACGCGTCGACCTTGGTATACAAATACATAATCACCCTGGGGGTTAACTCAACTAATAAACACGCTATCCCCCGTGTTCTAGATTATTCTAGCTTAACCTCTAAATGACCCGCAACATTTAGCTCATAAAATCTCTTACACTTGCGTGAATGTTAGTGTTTTATTAAATACAAATTTGTTACGCTGCTTCATACAATAAGGAATGTCTGCCAGAGTAGGATTTTGATTGGAAAACTAAGAGCGTAATTTTTTTTCTCACAAGGTATGGAACACCACGTTGGCCAACTACGCCAAAAACTGGACAGCCCAGTGCGCTTTTAAACACAGCTACGGACCGTATGGAGAGAACCTATACATGTCTTCACGTAAGCCAAAAGTTTTGTAACACCGCGTTTACACTTGCAACATGTATACTGTACATGTCTTGTATACATGTTTTCACGTAAGCCAAAAGTTCTGTTACACCGCTTTTATACTTGCAACATGTAAACTATACATGTCGAAAAAAACCTTACCATTAACAAGTAGGTCCCCTCCCCATTTATACATTTAACGTATGACGAAATATTTTTTTTCTAGACATGTATAGTATATATGTTGCAATGTATAGTACATGTGGCAAGTGTACACACGGTATTAAAGTTCATTAGCTGGACACGAGTTCATCTTTTACTGTCACTATTGGTAGATGAGTGTATATGCTATATGCTTTATGCGTACTTTAAGCGAGGATATCGTAAACCAATGTAAATCAGTATGTTCGTACATTGTTGTATTTACTATTCGTGATCTTTGTAACAAGACTTGTCCGAAGCTTAAGTCGATTTTAGCACTAAAGTTTTGTTACTGCGTTTTTCACTCGACCATACGTAGACCGAGACGTTCGTGACTTGGAACGTACATAGCCTTTATGATACAATGATAAACCGTTATTTTAAAATATTGCTGCAATATAAAATATGTCTTATCTATAAAGGCACTATATATATATTAAAATGCAGTAGATAATAGGGTAAAAATCACTTAAACTAATTGTGTATGTCGTATCGAATGATGTACAGAATGGAGTAATGACTATTCATCAAATTGAACTCATTAATGTAACCAATAGCAACCATCAGTCGATTCGCATGCACAAATGTGAATTGTACACGTACCTAGTTGTTTTTTAAATATCAAATCTTCGTTACAAAATACAGTTATATTCGCAAGTTTGCTTTTATTTGTTTTTAATATGATTTTATTTCTAACCGATCCTGTGATGTATGATTTGACTGTACTTAAACTTTTTAAAACTGCTAGTACTAGTTTTATGTAAGGAATAAGTAAACCTATCTGCTTCCAGCTATCAGCATTCCAGTCGTTTAAAGAAAGAAATATTCAAAAAACATGGGACGGTGTGGTCTAGCGGTAGATAGCTAGACTGCTAAACCGGGAGTCTCGAGTTCCCTGAGTCCACCCAACTCTGGTGGGTACCTAACTTACGTTAGGGAAATAAAGGCGGCTGGGCATAGTGCTGACCACACTATCCCTTCGTATGTCGAGAAAAGGAACGTATGAAATCTACTCCATCTGCCCCAACCATCGTTAGGTCTAAAAAGGCTTCTTTACTTTTCTTTATAAATATATTTTGGTACAGTTAGTTTTATAAAAGTTAAGATGTAACCATACTGATGTACAATTGTGTTGTTGGCAGATGGTGTGGAAAAAATCAACATCGGTGGGTTGTGCCTTCACTCAGTGCGTCAATGTAACCGGGGCCATGCCCAATCTGGTCTCATGTAATTACTACCCACCGTAAGTACACATTTCATTTAGTTTGATACAGTTATTTACTTCACACCGTACGTACGCATTTCATTTAGTTTGATACAGTTAACTACTACCCACCGTAAGTACGCATTTCATTTAGTTTGATACAGTTAATTACTACCTACAGTAAGTACAAATTTAATTTAGTTCAATACAATTAATTAATACCCACCGTAAGTCAGTAGCGAAGCGAGGGGGGGGGGGGGCGGGGGGAACATATGTCCCCTGGCGCCGACCTTAGGGGGCGCCAAAATGGGTTGGAAAAATAAATTGAAAGGTTGAGGGGGTGGGGGGTGCAAATCGAAATCTCGAGGGGGGGTGCAAATCGAAAAGTTTGTCCCCGGACGCCGGAAAGGGTCGCTACGCCTCTGCCGTAAGTATACATTCCATTACGTTTGATACAGTTAATTATTATCCACCGTAAGTACACATTTCATTTAGTTTGATACAGTTAATTACTATCCACCGTAAGTACACATTTCATTTAGTTTGATACAGTTAATTACTATCCACGCAGTTAATTCATTTTGATAAGTTAAACTTATAAAATCTAATGTTTTCAATAGTTGTCTTGGATTAGAAGACAATAAATGTAAACAGTTTCAGTAAGTGTGTGTGTGTGTGTGTGCATATGCGTGAGTGCGAGTGTGCGCGTGTGTGTGCGTGTGTATGCGTGTGTACGTGTGACTGTCGGCTGAGAGTGTGTGGCCTGTAAACGTGAGCCTAGTGTGAGCACTAACCTGTGAACACACGGTGTCTCACACACCCCTAACTAGGGCACAACTGGGCAGAAAGAAAACGTTTATTTATAGATAGTTGAAAGCTGTTTGGATTCAGCGACTTAACATGTTTTTGTAAAGACGTTCGATTCTGGTCTTAGAATACGTGTGCCTATAAAAAAAGGCTTGTAACTCGATAAGTAAAACAGAACAAACCATCTCTTGGTTGCATAAATATATATATATATATATATATATATATATATATGTATATATATATATATATATATATATATATATATATATATATATATATATATATATATATATGTAGGCCTCGGGTAAAAAAATAACTTTTATATATATATATATATATATATATATATATATATATATATATATATATATATATATATATATATATATATATATATATATATATATATATATGTAGGCCTCGGGTAAAAAAAATAACAAACCATCTCTTGGTTGCATAAATATATATATATATATATATATATATATATATATATATATATATATATATATATATATATATATATATATATATATATATGTAGGCCTCGGGTAAAAAAATAACTTTTATATATATATATATATATATATATATGTAGGCCTCGGGTAAAAAAATAACTTTTATATATATATATATATATATATATATATATATATATATATATATATATATATATATATATATATATATAATCAATTTTTATAGTTATTTAAGTATTTACATTTGATAAAAGATAGCAATATTTTTATTAAAAATAATTATTTCAAAATATTTGATAAAAATAAAGAAATAAAGATTTATATTTTTATTTAACATTTTTGTTTTGGCATGATTTATTACAGGGGCAACTACATTGGTCAGCTGCCCTATTAGTTCTGGCACTACATGTAACAACTGGTGAGGCCCATTGGTACTTTGATGGTCAAGAAGTCGGAAATTTGAAATAAAGTGTAAATTCAAATTTTAAAACAGTATTGTTTGGTGTTCTTTAAAATCCTAACAAAATTACCCAGATGGATTTAGAAGATTGAAATCGAATATGTATTAAACGTATCGACACATATTGGATAACTTCATAATCAATCATAATTAATTCTAATCCCTTTCGAGAGCATTCCTTCTAATTGAAAAGAAGAGAAACTCATAAGCTCAAACGTTGTTTTACCATAATAAAGCGATGTTTTAAAATTTAAACGTTTATTTTTTAAAATGTGCAGGTAAAATATGTCTAATTGAGAAGGTAAACAATGACGTAATGCAGGTATACTTTAGACTTTAAAGGAAGTTCATTCTTAACCCGAAAATAAAAATGTAATTAACATAAATTGGCTTCTGATTTCGCATTTATTAAAGTTTGGCTCGTTACTAATTCGATTGAAGTATTCCATATAGGTTTTTTCAGACATTGAATTATACCTCATGCCGATGTAGAATATGTTTATCTTTTTACTTTTTCACGACATCCCATCATTACCTGGTAGGTGGCTCTAAAATTCTTGTTGAGCACAATGTAGACGATAAAGTCAGTAGAGCTGTTGATACAACCCACTATGTTGACAAGTTGATAAAACAGTTTACCGACGTTAGAGGGCGCTTCATCGGTAAGAGAGTATGACGCGTATTCGGGAATGTATATCGGCAGTGAGAGAAAGGTTATCGTGAATATGTAGACTGCGCATACAGCTAAGAGCATGCGCGTTGTTCTGTTGCTATTTTTAGATTTCGATGTTAGTTTCCTTCGTTTTGTTGATGTTATCTGTATTTTTATTGAGATTATTATACAACCAACAGCGGTAAAAATTGGAGGGATGATTATACTAGAATAAACTAAAATATTTTGGATTATTTCGACTGATGGTAGATGATCGTAGAAAAATGTTGACCTTTTAATAAGACCTACAGAAACGTCTCTGCGTGTGTCTGTAGTATAGTCAAGTTCAAACCAAAATGTTGTATAAAGGCAAATTGAGAAGAAATACGCCTCAAGTGAGATAACAGCAATCCAGGTTCGTTTAGGTGTGATGACGCGTTTAAAACTTAAAGGAAGAAATATCACAACAAGTCTTTCAATTGTTATCAACATAGGCAAGACGAGGCTCATCAACCCAACAGAGTAGTCCAGGAAGTTGAAGACGCTGAAGAAGAAGAAGACGACACTCGCCTCTTGGACGTTGAAGCCGAGGAACTCGTGGTCGTTGACCGCCTCGTAGAAGATCTTAGGCACGCTGTTGAAGGAGATGAGGTACGTGATGTCGGAGAAGGCTAGGGAGACCAGTAAAATGTTGGAACACTTGTGCAAGCCGTGCTTGATGAGGACTGTGATGCTCATGACGTTTCCCGTGATGCCGAATATAGCGATAGTCGGGGTGACGATGAGCATAAGGATTCTGAAGATGTGACGTGTTAGTTCGTCGCTTATCAGAGGTGGTTCAACGGTGGATACGTTAAGATACTATATCCAACAAAGCATTGGAAACGCATTAACACAGATTACTTGACGTTTGAATTTAGAACGTTGCACTTAAAAATTATTTTCACATACATAAACGTAATACTTAGAGGGACTTTAAAACTGTTGAAACTATTCAACGTGGTTTTATTTAAACAATTATTTTTTAATTTTAGTTAAAGATCAAGTTAAAATACCGATGCAGAATTGCTTTTTAACTGCTATAAAATTACAAATTTCCCGTCGCCACGTTTTCAATGCACTTCGAATGGTGTTTTTAGAAACCTTTTTTTTTGCCATATATATAAAACCCATCTCAGCAAATAAAACATAATTAAAAGTTCAATGCAAACTCTCAACAGCGTTCAATAGCTAACGTGATCTTCATTTCACTATGCTGGAAACAAAGTATTAATTGGCGATCGAAATTATAATTGTCAATAAAATGTTGTAATTAAAATACCTACCTAGTAAAGGAGGCGAAATTTTTAAAATAAAAACAATCGAAATTACAATTACTTCGTATGGTGTTGGTTTAGTTTTTATTCTATCTGCCAAGATAAACAAATAATTTCTGCTCGGTACAAAACATTTCCTTCATCTAATTAAAATTCTGATCTGTAAATTTTCATTTTAAATTATTTGTAATGAGCTTGCTATTTGTAGTTCTGTTTTAACTGAGTAGGAATTTAATGTGTTATATTGAGCTTATTACCAATAGGGAGTGGTTGGTAAAGGATGGAATTTTAAAATTGTATTTGGATAAAGAAAGTGTGTTCATGCGAGTAAATTAATACTACCAAAGCTACTCAACTAGCAGCAAAAAATCAGGAGGCGACAATGTCACAAATACGTGTTCATTCTACTGATAAACAGGTTGAATTATTTTTCCTGAAAAAAAAATTGACCACATGCATGTAATCAGATGACTACAATGCTTGCAATAATTTAATCTTCAAATATGTGTTCAACATTGTTATTGACACTGCGCTAGCAAACGATAATGTGTCACGGAACGAATTGTAGTCACATTTATTTTCATTTATTTATTTATTCAATTACGGTAACAATAGTAGGCACGGAGGCCATCTTCACATTTGCCGTTTTAAGATAAACAAATAAAACAACAATTTAATACCAGCATTAAAAAATCCCGTGCTCCAACAAAGTGAATCTTTTGTAAATGTACCAACTCGGGAACAAAACAAAACAAAAAGCAAAAGAAAACACAAACACAATGCAAACACAAACAAAAATACAATCTTTTATTCTTGCTACAGAAAAGGTCCTGCTTCTTTGTGTAAATTTAGCAAATAGCGCTATCTGCATCATAAATTTTTTAGGATGCTTTGTGGCTCTTTGGATTATTCTGCGAGCCTTATGGCGCCTAAGTTAGTTTTAAGGAGCCAGGGGCCTTATGCTTCGCTTCTGCTGTTGTGTAATCGTGTGGTCCCTTCTACGTCCCTGACACACGGGCGGTCACCAAAGTGTGTTCTACTTCATTATTTCGATACATAATTAACGTACACTTACGTTTTTAATGTGGTAGTTTCACGATATTTATGATCCAAGTGCAGGCATTCTATACATTTAAATAACTCTGTTTAAAAAAAAAACATATGTCACTAGTCTAAAGTTTGGTAACGCATTAATGAAACTTTTTTAACATATTTCTTTAGACCTTTTATTCCCGCGGAATCTCGTTAAATCATCATGTCTGTCAATTATTAAGATAATAACTTTACTTTTTCGTTTTTCTGCTTTTTTCTTCCAATTAGGTTTTACTCATTTTTATTTTCTCGCAAACGAAGTAAAGAGGAAGTGTTGTAATGGCGCAAAAAAAAAAAATAGAGATATTTACAAAACCAAGAGACTGAAAAATATAGTTTTGTAATTTTGTTCGTATGTCTGTGTTTGTAAGTGTGTTTGTGTGTATGTGTGTCTTTAAACACGATAACTTAAGTACCGTTACAGCTTCATTGATAAAGTTTCGTTTTTACGTATTGTATCAAATGTGTTGATCTATATCAACTTTTCAGCGATTCCCGGTAACCGAAAGTGGAACTTACTCTACTTTAAATTTTTAAAGCCTATAAATTGCGTACTGTTTCAAACAGATACATACATTTTCATACGTAAGTACAATATCTAATCTAAATTCACTGGTTTCTTTAAAATTTGGGTAATTTATGATAACCGGAAGTAGCAATTTATGCTTATTCCGATTACTCCAAAACGCATTTAAATTTATAAAGTTCTAATAATATTCCGCACTATTATATAGAGATTATTTGGCTTTCACTTGGCGCGGAATTATGTTTTCTACGAGATTCTATTCTCTTTTTTAAAAAAAGTTTAAGTAATTAAAAAATGGATTAAAAACCAAGTGTATATCCCAAAGAGCCATCTCCCGTCGTTTTATATAATGCTTGAGACAGTTTAAGGGAGATTACTCCTGGTTTATTTGTAACAAATTCTTGATAGCATAATTATAAACGTTTGTTAATGTTGTCTATCTTATAAATTCTTAAATTTCCAACTGATAAGCTAGTTTAGCTTTGTATAACAAACTTGAAAATTTCAAAAATACTACTTTATGGTACATCTAAACGTGTTGTTAATCTAAATTTAAAATAAAACGTACGTGATCTCCCTTAAACTTTCTGGAATATCTAAAGCTGGCAAATAGCTGTTTACGACAAATTAACGTAAACAATAATGAAAAAAATAGCAACTACAGCAAAATTTAAACAGATATTTTTATTCACTTAGAGCAATTTTTACAATACTTTTTTTTATCAAACATTGTAAATTGCTGATTACTTGACTTTCACTTTGGTAGACGATAACTTATTTTTGGATTCATCTACACCTCAATGGCAACCCAAGTTAGACCTGCATAGTTAAATTGGCTGTCTTCCCAGGTACTACAGACAAGTTCCATTCCAGTTGCTGTGACGTTTCTTGCATAAAACGAATACCTAATTTGTTTGGCGTTCCACATATCTAAACCATTTAAAATCACCGTGACAATAGGTGGATTTTTGAAAGGCTTAGTAAATGTGACTGCCTGGGCATGAAGACGAGCTTTTCCAGATGCTTGGTAGTTATCAGAATTCCCGCAAGAATAAGATCCTTGTTCAAGCAGAGGTGGTTCGAGATCATTGAGCAGAGTTGTGACCAAGCCACACAACTGATTTGAAGCAGACTCCAATCCTAAGACATCACCATAATAAAATAATATTAACTTAGTTATACACAACTGAGTATAATTTGTAATATTTTATTATCTTATAACTTTACAATTTTGTAAAAAAAAAAATAATCACTCATGTCGATAAAATTTACATAATAATAAACGTTAACTTTGCTCATTGTTATTAGAAATTCGTTGGATTGTGAAGAGTTTGTGTTTATTTTTCTGTTGACAATTCAATGCTTACCATTACTTGACGATATCAGTGCTAGTAGAGTACACAGAGATATTGTAATTTTGGAGTTCATTCTTGAATTCAATCTACAATGCAACAACACAATAAAAAACTACTTTATTACTTTTTGTTGAATAAAATCTTGATTTTTAAAAGTAACGTAGTTTACATATTAAAAACAGACCCAATAAACTTTATATTGTATATATGTATATATATATATATATATATATATATATATATATATATATATATATATATATATATATATATCTTCTAGTCACCGTTGGGCAAAAATAGTTGCAGATATTAGGGAGTTCGCGAACTGTAGACTAAATCCTCGCAACACTTAGCTTTGTCTAATAATACTATTCAGTGGCTAATGCATATACGACCGTAGATGTTGAAGAACACTTTTTAAATGAAGTTAAACTTCACCATCGTTTGTTTTTCAAGATGCTGAATAAACAGACAAGTTCGTGTCCGCAATTGCTTGAATTTGTGAAATATATTCATTCATATAGCAAAAACGAGAAAACAAATGCGCTTTCTGAAACTGAATGATTAAAATAGGAAAACGGCTATGGTGTTTTTACTGATGGTGCACCATCTATGTTAGGGTCAAAATCGTGCTTTTAGAATACAGATTTAGCTCCCTAACCAAGGGGAATCAAGTTCATGATTCACCGCTATGCCCTCGCCAGCAAGACTCTTTTGGTTCTATAGTTATTAAAAGTCGTATATAATGTTAAATCTGTCTTTTTAAAGAACTTAGCCAATACATGAATAAGATAAAATATTTTGCTTTTCTACACTGCAGGACGCTGGATGTCAAAAGGAAGTATTGTGATTCATGTTTTTGAAAGATAAAATCAAGTTGTTCTTGGAAGTGCAAGGGAAAAAAGTCTTTTCGATATACAATAACAAAATGGTATGGTTGAAGAGTATCATACCAAGCAAATATATTTGAACATCAACATGCAAAATGAACGAATATTTTTTCGTTTCATGAAAATCTAGGGTCCTTTTTATCAGAGATACACAATTGACGAAGAAAAATAAATCTTAGAACTTTTCACTTTAAATAACTAGTTCTAATATTTAGAATGCGCTGAATTTCTACATATTATAGTAATTGTGAACGATGCAAATTGCCAAACAAGTAAGTCTATAAATAGTTTTTATTATGTTTAGTTCAAAGTGTTAAAGGTTCCACCAATCACAATCAAGTTTTTTTTTTGTCAACATATCAACGAATTAATCATAAACGTACGTGCTAAAGTACAACATGTTTTTTAGCCTGTTCGCTTGAAAATAAGTGTTTCATTTTTCTTCTGAACTTGCATTTTAGTTTGCATTGTAATACTGTTTCTATTTTCGTTTCTGTTTCCGTTTTGTTTCTGTTTATGTTTCTGTTTCAGTGGCGTAGCTACCGTAAAGCTAGCGTAAGAAAGGCATAGGGACCCAAGGCATTTAGGAGCCCCTTTCCCTCTTAAACAATTAAAACTTTTACATTGCAATTTCATTATTTGTTTTGTATAAATAATTTAAAAAAGAAAATGAAAATCCAGTTTCTTTTCTATTATAGAAATGATTAAATGTCCCTATGTTATAGCAATGGGCGAGAATTTTTTATTTTCCTTACGTTATGCGAAAGAGTAAAACCTGTGGCAACTATAACAATTAATCTTTTAAAAACACCGAAAACACCGATTTCGGACTATCCCTTCATATACTGACGTCACAGGTGACCTACTCAACTCTACTTCACCTGCCCAGTGTCCCGCCAAGTCTCAGACATGTTTTTATCGTTTAAAAAACGATTCCAGCCTAGCATGTCTCTGACCACACTATCCTTTCATATGCTTAGGACAAAGAAACAGATGAACTCTACTTCACCTGCCCTGTATCCTGCAAGTTCAGATAGGCAACTTTATCATTCACATCTAAAAAAAAAAATTGAAAAAAAAATATCATTGATATATTGGTCTAGAACAGGGGTCTCCAAACTTTTCAGTCCGAGGGCCGCATTAACTATCAAATTTCAGTTCGGGGGCCAGTTTCTTCTGGGAATGTCTTTAATTTTTCTGAGCAAAGTTCCTCAGCCATCACCAACAAACGTTTTTTCCGTGGACTAAAATATCTCCGCGGGCCGGATGAGAGGACATCGCGGGCCGTAGTTTGGAGACCCCTGGTCTAGAACCTGTGCCACCCGCATGAGAGCCGACTACACTACCAACTTAGCTATTTACTCGTGACGTCACAAATGAATTTTTATACTATACTTTGAGTCTCCTTATGCAACTTGATTTACGCGCATAGATCTAGATCTAGATCTAAGTCTAGTAGTAGTAACTTTCAAATTAAATTTTATCTTAAATTAGCCAAACAAAGATTTATATAAAATAATTAAGGCCTGAAATAGATTCTAGATGTATTAAGGCCTGAAATAGATTCTAGATGTAGATTTTACATTAAGTCTAGATCTGCAATTTACATTGAGTCTAGTGACCTAGGTCTAGGCTAGATCTAGATCTAGGCTAGATTCATAACTTTCCTTCGACAGCTGATCTTTAGATCTAGAGAAATTTATTGTAAAACTAAATGAAAAAAGACAGTTGAAAATTGATATAAGTGTTGGAACGTAATAAATACAGCAAACGGACGTATTGTTAAAGTTAAAGCCGACAGAAAATTAGCTTTAGAACGCGTTAAACATTGGAATGGGAACACAATCTTCTTCGATAGGCCGCCATTATCGATGTAAAAAAATAAACACATCATGTGACGTCACTGTTTCCGTCGAGTCTAGTGGCTATTCAAATCTTTTTTAAAAATTGTGGTTAATATACGTATGAATAAATCAATAAATTAATTAACGTCTTTAAATAAATTTGTGATTAACAGTCTGTCTGCATTAAAAAATTATTTTCTACCTACATACTATTTTACAGCTCTCCAGATAGAGTAGAACATATCATATTAGTCAATCAGCCAAACAAACAAACAAACAAACAAAAAAAAATATTCAAACATGTAAACAAACTTGACTTTTAGTAGTATATATATATATATATATATATATATATATATATATATATATATATATATATATATATATATATATATATATATATATATATATATATATATATATATATATATATATTAAAAAAACAGAACACCGCCACGTAAAATTATTGGTCTACACTTACATAGTAAAGAAGAACTTTGTACCACAACTTCAATTATGTTCAATGAC
The DNA here is from genome assembly GCF_028476545.2 of Physella acuta. Taxonomy (NCBI): domain Eukaryota; kingdom Metazoa; phylum Mollusca; class Gastropoda; family Physidae; genus Physella; species Physella acuta. The sequence goes on from NW_026732319.1 coordinate 395,839, forward strand.
AACGACAACTAACATAAAATTGCACACTTTATATACAAACAAAACAAACAAAAAACTGTACCCTAAGTGCTGATTAATTGCACGTCCTTTTAATCTAGCTAACAATCTGGTTTTTAAGTTACCCTCATCCACTTTAGATGAGTCATCAAATGAGCAAACCATTTAATAACAGACGGTGTAGTGTTGAAGCAATTTTTGCAATGTTGCAATTTATAACGAGCAGTTTGCTTTTTTAGTGTTGTTATTTACTGATTTTTTTTAAAAAGCTTTCGTTTATAGTTGCAACTTTTGTAAAGTTCTAATTGTTGTTTCTTATTTTAAAAACTTAAAATCATTTGTTTTTCGCATAACGAACTTCATTTTACTTTGGTTAATATTTGTTGTTCTTCAATATTTACTTCTTGAAGTTGAATAAACATAGTTTTGTAATTTTGTAAACATGTCTCTGTGTGTTTGCGTGTGTGTGTGTACGTGAGTGTGTTTGTATGTCTGTAAACACGATAACTTGAGTACCGTTATAGCTATATGGATAAAATTTTATATAAGAGTTATATATTAAATGTGTAGTTCTGTGTCAACTTTTCAGCTTTTTTTTTTCGGTAACCTGAAGTGGAACTTATTGTCCTTTAATTTTTTTTTCAAAAGCTTGAGTATTATTTCATATAGAGAAATGCAATTTCACATTTCACATGCAATTTCTATTTCTCTGCCTTCTGTCGAATTTCCAGTAATTTTTGTTGAACGGAAATAACAATTTACGTTATTTCCATTGTCTCAAAAACGTGAATAAACCAATAAAAAACAACTAATATTTCGTACTCATTGTTTGATGTGTAATTGGAGCAAAATTCGTTTTTTTTCTACGAAGTTCGATCTATTTTTAAAAAAGTTTAAGTAATTATTAAAATAAATTGAAATCAGATCTCTAACGCGTGTCGCCATTTCCTTTTACTACATTTTTTAACTTAATTTTTGTTTTTGAGAAATATATTGTTTAATACAGTGGCGTAGTGTGTGTCACCTGGTGCGGCACTTAATATATATATATATATATATATATATATATATATATATATATATATATATATATATATATATATATATATATATATATATATATATATATATATATATATATATATTTATATATATGTATATATACACATATATGTACATACATGTATATATATACACACACAAACATATGTATATATATATATATATATATATATATATATATATATATATATATATACATATATATATATATATATATGTCTATATACAAATATATTAAAACAAGAATATATATATATATATATATATATATATATATATATATATATATATATATATATATATAACAAATGTCGATATTCCGCACCAGCAATATGAGGCAGCTGGTACTGAAATAACCCACATGAGTCGGTTACACTTCAACAAGCTCTTCTTTTGATGTCGTTTACACGCAATTCAAAATCTAACTTTAATTATCCATAGTTTCAACATTTGGCGACTGATAAAAAATGCAACTATGTCTATGTCTATGTCTATGTCTATGTCTATGTCTATGTCTATGTCTATGTCTATGTCTATGTCTATGTCTATGTCTATGTCTATGTCTATGTCTATGTCTATGTCTATGTCTATGTCTATGTCTATGTCTATGTCTATGTCTATGTCTATGTCTATGTCTATGTCTATGTCTATGTTTATGTCTATGTCTATGTCTATGTCTATGTCTATGTCTATGTCTATGTCTATGTCTATGTCTATGTCTATGTCTATGTCTATGTCTATGTCTATGTCTATGTCTATGTCTATGTCTATGTCTATGTCTATGTCTATGTCTATGTCTATGTCTATGTCTATGTCTATGTCTATGTCTATGTCTATGTCTATGTCTATGTCTATGTCTATGTCTATGTCTATGTCTATGTCTATGTCTATGTCTATGTCTATGTCTATGTCTATGTCTATGTCTATGTCTATGTCTATGTCTATGTCTATGTCTATGTCTATGTCTATGTCTATGTCTATGTCTATGTCTATGTCTATGTCTATGTCTATGTCTATGTCTATGTCTATGTCTATGTCTATGTCTATGTCTATGTCTATGTCTATGTCTATGTCTATGTCTATGTCTATGTCTATGTCTATGTCTATGTCTATGTCTATGTCTATGTCTATGTCTATGTCTATGTCTATGTCTATGTCTATGTCTATGTCTATGTCTATGTCTATGTCTATGTCTATGTCTATGTCTATGTCTATGTCTATGTCTATGTCTATGTCTATGTCTATGTCTATGTCTATGTCTATGTCTATGTCTATGTCTATGTCTATGTCTATGTCTATGTCTATGTCTATGTCTATGTCTATGTCTATGTCTATGTCTATGTCTATGTCTATGTCTATGTCTATGTCTATGTCTATGTCTATGTCTATGTCTATGTCTATGTCTATGTCTATGTCTATGTCTATGTCTATGTCTATGTCTATGTCTATGTCTATGTCTATGTCTATGTCTATGTCTATGTCTATGTCTATGTCTATGTCTATGTCTATGTCTATGTCTATGTCTATGTCTATGTCTATGTCTATGTCTATGTCTATGTCTATGTCTATGTCTATGTCTATGTCTATGTCTATGTCTATGTCTATGTCTATGTCTATGTCTATGTCTATGTCTATGTCTATGTCTATGTCTATGTCTATGTCTATGTCTATGTCTATGTCTATGTCTATGTCTATGTCTATGTCTATGTCTATGTCTATGTCTATGTCTATGTCTATGTCTATGTCTATGTCTATGTCTATGTCTATGTCTATGTCTATGTCTATGTCTATGTCTATGTCTATGTCTATGTCTATGTCTATGTCTATGTCTATGTCTATGTCTATGTCTATGTCTATGTCTATGTCTATGTCTATGTCTATGTCTATGTCTATGTCTATGTCTATGTCTATGTCTATGTCTATGTCTATGTCTATGTCTATGTCTATGTCTATGTCTATGTCTATGTCTATGTCTATGTCTATGTCTATGTCTATGTCTATGTCTATGTCTATGTCTATGTCTATGTCTATGTCTATGTCTATGTCTATGGCTATGGCTATGGCTATGGCTATGGCTATGGCTATGGCTATGGCTATGGCTATGGCTATGTCTATGTCTATGTCTATGTCTATGTCTATGTCTATGTCTATGTCTATGTCTATGTCTATGTCTATGTCTATGTCTATGTCTATGTCTATGTCTATGTCTATGTCTATGTCTATGTCTATGTCTATGTCTATGTCTATGTCTATGTCTATGTCTATGTCTATGTCTATGTCTATGTCTATGTCTATGTCTGTGTCTGTGTCTGTGTCTGTGTCTGTGTCTGCGTCTGCGTCTGCGTCTGCATCTCCGTCTGCGTCTCCGTCTGCGTCTACGTCTACGTCTACGTCTACGTCTACGTCTACGTGGACGTGGACGTGGACGTGTACGTGTACGTGTACGTGTACGTGTACGTGTACGTGTACGTGTACGTGTACGTGTACGTGTACGTGTACGTGTACGTGTACGTGTACGTGTACGTGTACGTGTACGTGTACGTGTACGTGTACGTGTACGTGTACGTGTACGTGTACGTGTACGTGTACGTGTACGTGTACGTGTACGTGTACGTGTACGTGTACGTGTATGTGTATGTACTTTGAATAAAATTGTGCTTTTACAATTATAACATATACCATATTATCTTTAACATAAGTCCGTATCAAGTTCTCCATATATCGCTGAACATACTCATATAATAGAACTATGATAGTATTTTGCGAACAGAATGAGAAGTGCGCACATGGTGCTTCCTTCCGACTGTTTTTCTCCCCTTCTAGATCGAAACGAGGGAGCGAATTTTTATAAATAAATTAAAACTATATGAAATTAGTAAGCTTTAGGCCTACTATCCTACTACTCCGCAGTATTATACCCACGTTATCATGTTTATTTGGTGCGAAATAGTTTTAGTCTTTCAACTTTAGTGCATTAAAATTTTAAAGTACGGATAAAAATGTATAACGTAAACCGAGAGTGATTTTCTTTAAACGTTCTTGAATATTCTTATATTACACTACTGGGGAAGGAAATTAGGGATATAGACATGATTTTGTATCCATTTTTCATTATTTACACTTTCTAAAATATAAGAGAATCGAAGAATTTCCTATGAAATGAATATTATTAGTACTTTGTGAATTTATTTTCGTTTTTTTGCGAAATCGGAAATAGCGTAAATTTCCTTTTCCGTTCAACGGAAATTAATCACAATTTTTGAGAAGGCAGAAACTTTGATCTTTTTCTCATGTGAATTTTCTTTTATGTATTTGAAACAGTACCTGATTTATAGGCTTTTTAAAAACTCAAAGTAGAAAAAGTCCCACTTCCGGTTATTGGAAATCGCCGAAAAGTTGATACTAAAAATTTAATTTAATAATTATATATGAAATCTCATTAACCTAGATAAAAAAGTACTCAAATTATCAGGTTCACAGATACACACACATACACACACATACATACACACACTAAAATACGGAAACAATTTCAAAACTATGTTGTTCCGACTCAGCGAGTTGTAAAACGTCAAGATTTGTAAAAAATCGCGATTTTGTTTGCATACTTCAGACATTTCAGACATTTAAAATAGAGTAGGCCTATTATGATAGTGGAAGTAGGAACTGCATGTGGTTGGTGGGTTGGACAAAATGATAACGTTTATGCTAATAGTGGTGGTATGATTCATTTGTCTGGAGCCAATATGTCGGGAGTCTATTTGTTGTGAGCCAATATTTTAAGTGTCCATTTTAAGGGAGCCTAAATGTTAGGAGCCCACTTGTCGGGAGCCTAAATTGTTATGAAGCATTTCCTGAATATAGATTGGTGCGAGTGAATAGTGGTGCGCTCGTATGATGAACGAATGGTTGATGTGGCGTATATAGTTTGATATTGACGTGTTTGTGTAGAGACTGGTTACTGTGCATGGAGTGAGAGTGAGTCCTATCTTTATCATCTTAGTGAACGGGACATATGAGTCCAGTGTCAGAATAATGATAAGAAGAGGAAACCTTTATGCATCTAGTTGATTAGTCGTCATCTCTGTTGTCTAGATCAGGGGTCTCCAAACTACGGCCCGCGGGCCAAATGCGGCCCGCGAAGTCCTCTCATCCGGCCCGCGGAGATCTTTTTGTCCAAGGAACAATCGTTTGTTGTTGATGGCTGAGAAACTTTGCCCAGAAAATTCAAAGACATGCCTGGAAGAAACTGGCCCCCGAACTGAAATTTGATATTTAATGCGGCCCTCGGACTGAAAAGTTTGGAGACCCCTGACATACACATACACATACACATACACATACACATACACATACACATACACATACACATACACATACACATACACATACACATACACATACACATACACATACACATACACATACACATACACATACACATACACATACACATACACATACACATACACATACACATACACATACACATACACATACACATACACATACACATACACATACACATGCACATACACATACACATACACATACACATACACATACACATACACATACACATACACATACACATACACATACACATACACATACACATACACATACACATACACATACACATACACATACACATACACATACACATACACATACACATACACATACACATACACATAAGTAGTATATTAGGTCCCTTTTGGAGCGAATTCTTGGCGGAGGAGCTGGTGGGGATGCGCAAAGACATATAGTAAAATACTCGGGAGCAGGATGCGCGGGTGGCGCAATGACATATAGTAAAATACTCCACCAGCTGCCGCAGGGTGGTGGAGCAGGATGCGCGGGTGGCGCAATGACATATAGTAAAATACTACGCCAACTGGGGTTGGCGGAGGTGGAGGTGTGACGTAATCTCCGTTGACATTGTGACGTAATCAGCGATATTATGACGTAATTATTGACCTTGTGACGTCATCATTGACCTAGTTACGTAATTTTTATACATTTTTTAATGAGTTTTAATGAGTTTTTTAAATTTTTAATTAATTTTTTATTCAAGAGTTACGTAATTTGATTATTTGTTTACTTTTTAATTAATTTTTATTGACTAGTTACGTAATGTGATTTTAATTACTTTGTTTATATTGTGTAATTTTTTATTGACCTAGTTACGTAATTGGATTTTAATGAGTTTTAATGAGTTTTTTAAATTTTTAATCAATTTTTATTGACTAGTTACGTAATTTGATTATTTGTTTACTTTTTAATTAATTTTTATTGACTAGTTATGTAATTTAATTACTTTGATTGTTTAATTAGTTTGTTTACTTGTTGTTTAATTTAATTACTTTGTTTATATTGTGTAATTTTTATTAACGAGTTACGTAATTTGCTTATTTGTTTGAAATTCATTTTAATTAATTTGATTTTAATTACTTTGTTTATATTGTGTAATTTTTATTAACGAGTTACGTAATTTGATTATTTGTTTACTTTTTAATTATTTTTATTTTGTTTATTTTTAATTTTATTTTATTTTATAATTAGTTAAATTATTATTAACTTGTTACGTAATTTGATTTTAATTACTTTTGTTTATTTATTTATTTGATATATTTCTTTTCTTTGTTGTTTAATTTGTTGGTTTGTTTATTTACTTGTATGTATGTTTAATAGTAAACGGATAGGAGTGTTGGTGGATGAGAGGGGGAGTAATGATGGGGTTTGAGGGTAGGGGTGCGTTAGCGTGTACTTTGTGAATAACATACATTAACAACACCTGTTACTCGCTAATGGCACCCGGCACGTAGCGATTCACCAGCAAAGTTTTTCTTTTTGTGAGGGACCGTACATTGTCCGAGTTAATTTTGGTCACACCCATTGGACCATCATCAACTTGATAGCCCACCTAATTAAATTTTTTGACACCCGTCATTGATTTATGTGGGTTCGCGAAGCGATCCCACCGGGAGGTATGGTAATTAACGCGAAGCCAGCGTTAAGTGTGGGAACATCTGTTACCACGTTAATCGATTTTACCGATCGCGTTGTTAGCTCCGCGAAGTACATAGGTCATTATGCAACAGCTGTTGTGCGACAGCTGGTGGTGTAATTAGGCCGATCAACCGGACATTACCTTGTTGGTTTTCTAGTACGCGTATGCTACACGTATATACACACACACAAACACACACACACACACACACACACACTAAAATTAGAACAAAAGTCTTCTTATATTTTATTTGTTTATTAACGTTTTTCCAATTCATCAAAGGCTTTTAAAATTTCATCCTGTAAACTTAATAGGCGCTCAAAGCAGACGCGACTCATACTAACACCAGAATTTGTAGGAAAATTAAGATCGGTCCCATCTATAAGCTCTCTAAGATTTAAAGTGTTTTTGTTCATGAATTGGCTGACAATCGCCAATTTAAATCCGGTGTGATTCATCGTTCGTATTTCCGTCACTTTATTGTTACCTCTGGCCACAAGTATCCAATCTTCATTAGACATCTTGAAATAATCTTTTATAATTAGTTCCAATAATTTGAAGTGTTAAACGTAATATAATACGATCATTAATATATTGACGATTCGCTAACGCCGAAAAGGGTTGTAATATAACTTTTAAATTTGCACCGCGCGTTTAATCGAAAGAGCTAAGTAGTTAACCGCAAAGCTACCGTTAAGTGTGGCGACAGATGTTACCAAGCGGGTGGTGGTAAGGTGGTGGTAAGGTGGTGGTGGTGGTGGTGGTGGTGGTGGTGGTGGTAAGGTGGTTGATTTTTTAATTAGTTTAATTTTTTAAATTTTAATTATTTTAATTTATTATTTGTTTGAAATTGAGATACATGTACACACACACACACACACATACGCGCGCGCGCGCGAAATTCATACTAGGTCGATAAAGGCGGAGAGAACTTATAGGTATTCATTATCATGGTGACAACAAAAGCGATCCTTATTTTATTTACATGAAAGCGTGTTTTCCAAAAAGTGTCGCCATACCGTTGTCATTTTCGCAGCGGGGTTTATTTTAAGTGCACCTCGTGCACGTTTGTTTACATTTTAAAAGACGTGTCCCGTGTCTTCCCCACATGTCTTCCCTAACAGAGAAACGAGAGGAAAGACAACTGTTCTAAAATTAGAACAGCCTTGTTTACAGCCACGAGTAGCGTCCCTTGTGAAAAAACTCGCGTCAGAATCCTTAACTAAACATTCAATTTCTTTAACAAGTTAAAAAATAATTTAGGAAGACAAGGGTTAACAACATTAGACGCCACCGTTTTTGTTTCCTGTGACGACAAGGCACAATACACTTTTGTATTTTATGTCTCAAGTAGAGGGGTGGGATATTTTTTCTTTGTAAGAGTCTTGTAAACAATAGGTAGAGGAAGCGATTACTAGGTAAGAGGGGAGAGATCGTGACTTGCATCGCGATATTTGAAAACATGGCGATGTTTAACCTCAATCAAAAAAGGCAATGAACCTAGAAGGAAGACGAATATATATCTTAGTCTTGCAGCAGATTACCTTCCCATGTTCGCTTTAGTATTACACTTTTCATCAAACTTCTTTTTGACTTGAACGTCTTTAATTTTTAAGAAAGTTTACTTATACATAATTCATTACGTCTAATGACAATTTTTTATTTTTACCACTCAATGTATTTTGTTTTTCTATATCTTACATTGTCATCTTAATTTTTGATCACCTTAGTAAAAATTTGCTTAAGATTATAAACTTCAAGTTTTAAAAAAAAAAACAACAACGTCGTGTCAAATGACACACCGTTTAAAATGTCTACATTTAAAGTTCACCAAAATAATGACGTAAAAACTAAATATGATATGACATTAGCATACATATCATTCAATCTAATCACTCTAAAGTACAAATCAATAATTTTTATTGATTAAGGGGCTGGGTGAGGGGCTGGGTGAGTTATTTTTATCACTATTTGCCCTTCCCCTTCTGTTTGTCCTCAACCCTTTTCCCCTTCTCCCATCCAACCTTGCGTCATCACACTAACCTCAATACCAACCGCTAGATACACAGACCATAACACTACCCATTCTATTCCATTTAAGAGACAAAGGCTGTATGACAATCCTAAAGACAAATATTTATTCAACTAATATCACAACCCCTAGACACTACTCCAACAGACTGGGCTATGTAACTTGTAGACGCCACTCCTCGTTGAATATCTCTTGCACCCTACCTACATCGACAACTTTGTCCGCCGCCCTCACCCCCGTCCCTAAACACCCGCTTGATAAACAGACCGTACCTCTACCCACACTATTACTTGTACAGACAAAGTAACAGACAAACATTTATCCCCCTTCGTTTACTGTCACAAGTGACAACGTTCCCATCCAACTCCGAAACATACTTCGCCGAATTTCGAAACCAGCCTCGTTGAAAACTCCCCTGACCCTAGTTTAACTTTGCCTCACCAATTCCAAAACAGTCCTGTACCAAACATCAATGTACCAATTTTGTTGAAAACAAAGACCGTCCCACTCTAGTGTAAACTCTACCCCGACCAACTCCGAAACAGAGATGGTCCCCGTTTGAAACCTGCCTCGGTGAAAACAAAAACCATCCCACCGTAGTATTGACTCGGCCACTAACACTTCCAAAACATGCCTGTACTAACTTTGAAACCACCCTCGGTGAAAACTTCACCGACCCTAGTATGGACTCTACGCCTACCGATTCCAAAACATGCATGTTCCGAGTTCAAAACCAACCTTCACCGACACTAGTATGAACTCGGCTACCAACAATTCCAAAACATGCATGTTCCGAGTTCAAAACCAACCTTCACCGACACTAGTATGAACTCGGCTACCAACAATTCCCAAACATGCATGTACCAACTTTCCAACCTGCCTCAGTGCTAACAAAATTCCCCGACCCTAGTATGAACTCGACTGCCAACAATTCCTAAACATCCCTGTACCAACTTTGTAACCTGCCTCGGTGAAAACTTCACCGACCTTAGTATGGACTCTACGCCTACCGATTCCAAAACATGCATGTTCCGAGTTCAAAACCAACCTTCACCGACACTAGTATGAACACGGCCCCTAACAATTCCAAGGATGCATGTACGAACTTTGAAACCACCCTCGGTGTAACCAAAACACATCCGTCCCTAGTGTAAACTCTACCACATCCAACTCCTAAACATGCATGGTCCGAGTTCAAAACCCAACCTTCACCGACACTAGTATGAACTCGGTTACCATCAATTCTAAAACATGCATGTATCAACATCACTCTGTGTTAACAAAACTCCCCCGACCCTACTATAGACTGGACCCCTAACAATTCTAAAACATACATGGACTAGCCTCGAACCCTGGCTCGGTGAAAACGTCACCGACTCGTGTATAAAATCTGTCCCAACCAACTCCAAACTTTCCCTGCGCACCCGAATAAAAATAACTCACCCAGCCCCTTAATCAATAAAAATTATTGATTTGTACTTTAGAGTGATTAGATTGAATGATATGTATGCTAATGTCATATCATATTTAGTTTTTACGTCATTATTTTGGTGAACTTTAAATGTAGACATTTTAAACGGTGTGTCATTTGACACGACGTTGTTGTTTTTTTTTTTAAAACTTGAAGTTTATAATCTTAAGCAAATTTTTACTAAGGTGATCAAAAATTAAGATGACAATGTAAGATATAGAAAAACAAAATACATTGAGTGGTAAAAATAAAAAATTGTCATTAGACGTAATGAATTATGTATAAGTAAACTTTCTTAAAAATTAAAGACGTTCAAGTCAAAAAGAAGTTTGATGAAAAGTGTAATACTAAAGCGAACATGGGAAGGTAATCTGCTGCAAGACTAAGATATATATTCGTCTTCCTTCTAGGTTCATTGCCTTTTTTGATTGAGGTTAAACATCGCCATGTTTTCAAATATCGCGATGCAAGTCACGATCTCTCCCCTCTTACCTAGTAATCGCTTCCTCTACCTATTGTTTACAAGACTCTTACAAAGAAAAAATATCCCACCCCTCTACTTGAGACATAAAATACAAAAGTGTATTGTGCCTTGTCGTCACAGGAAACAAAAACGGTGGCGTCTAATGTTGTTAACCCTTGTCTTCCTAAATTATTTTTTAACTTGTTAAAGAAATTGAATGTTTAGTTAAGGATTCTGACGCGAGTTTTTTCACAAGGGACGCTACTCGTGGCTGTAAACAAGGCTGTTCTAATTTTAGAACAGTTGTCTTTCCTCTCGTTTCTCTGTTAGGGAAGACATGTGGGGAAGACACGGGACACGTCTTTTAAAATGTAAACAAACGTGCACGAGGTGCACTTAAAATAAACCCCGCTGCGAAAATGACAACGGTATGGCGACACTTTTTGGAAAACACGCTTTCATGTAAATAAAATAAGGATCGCTTTTGTTGTCACCATGATAATGAATACCTATAAGTTCTCTCCGCCTTTATCGACCTAGTATGAATTTCGCGCGCGCGCGCGTATGTGTGTGTGTGTGTGTGTACATGTATCTCAATTTCAAACAAATAATAAATTAAAATAATTAAAATTTAAAAAATTAAACTAATTAAAAAATCAACCACCTTACCACCACCACCACCACCACCACCACCACCACCACCTTACCACCACCTTACCACCACCCGCTTGGTAACATCTGTCGCCACACTTAACGGTAGCTTTGCGGTTAACTACTTAGCTCTTTCGATTAAACGCGCGGTGCAAATTTAAAAGTTATATTACAACCCTTTTCGGCGTTAGCGAATCGTCAATATATTAATGATCGTATTATATTACGTTTAACACTTCAAATTATTGGAACTAATTATAAAAGATTATTTCAAGATGTCTAATGAAGATTGGATACTTGTGGCCAGAGGTAACAATAAAGTGACGGAAATACGAACGATGAATCACACCGGATTTAAATTGGCGATTGTCAGCCAATTCATGAACAAAAACACTTTAAATCTTAGAGAGCTTATAGATGGGACCGATCTTAATTTTCCTACAAATTCTGGTGTTAGTATGAGTCGCGTCTGCTTTGAGCGCCTATTAAGTTTACAGGATGAAATTTTAAAAGCCTTTGATGAATTGGAAAAACGTTAATAAACAAATAAAATATAAGAAGACTTTTGTTCTAATTTTAGTGTGTGTGTGTGTGTGTGTGTGTGTTTGTGTGTGTGTATATACGTGTAGCATACGCGTACTAGAAAACCAACAAGGTAATGTCCGGTTGATCGGCCTAATTACACCACCAGCTGTCGCACAACAGCTGTTGCATAATGACCTATGTACTTCGCGGAGCTAACAACGCGATCGGTAAAATCGATTAACGTGGTAACAGATGTTCCCACACTTAACGCTGGCTTCGCGTTAATTACCATACCTCCCGGTGGGATCGCTTCGCGAACCCACATAAATCAATGACGGGTGTCAAAAAATTTAATTAGGTGGGCTATCAAGTTGATGATGGTCCAATGGGTGTGACCAAAATTAACTCGGACAGTGTACGGTCCCTCACAAAAAGAAAAACTTTGCTGGTGAATCGCTACGTGCCGGGTGCCATTAGCGAGTAACAGGTGTTGTTAATGTATGTTATTCACAAAGTACACGCTAACGCACCCCTACCCTCAAACCCCATCATTACTCCCCCTCTCATCCACCAACACTCCTATCCGTTTACTATTAAACATACATACAAGTAAATAAACAAACCAACAAATTAAACAACAAAGAAAAGAAATATATCAAATAAATAAATAAACAAAAGTAATTAAAATCAAATTACGTAACAAGTTAATAATAATTTAACTAATTATAAAATAAAATAAAATTAAAAATAAACAAAATAAAAATAATTAAAAAGTAAACAAATAATCAAATTACGTAACTCGTTAATAAAAATTACACAATATAAACAAAGTAATTAAAATCAAATTAATTAAAATGAATTTCAAACAAATAAGCAAATTACGTAACTCGTTAATAAAAATTACACAATATAAACAAAGTAATTAAATTAAACAACAAGTAAACAAACTAATTAAACAATCAAAGTAATTAAATTACATAACTAGTCAATAAAAATTAATTAAAAAGTAAACAAATAATCAAATTACGTAACTAGTCAATAAAAATTGATTAAAAATTTAAAAAACTCATTAAAACTCATTAAAATCCAATTACGTAACTAGGTCAATAAAAAATTACACAATATAAACAAAGTAATTAAAATCACATTACGTAACTAGTCAATAAAAATTAACAAATAATCAAATTACGTAACTCTTGAATAAAAAATTAATTAAAAATTTAAAAAACTCATTAAAACTCATTAAAAAATGTATAAAAATTACGTAACTAGGTCAATGATGACGTCACAAGGTCAATAATTACGTCATAATATCGCTGATTACGTCACAATGTCAACGGAGATTACGTCACACCTCCACCTCCGCCAACCCCAGTTGGCGTAGTATTTTACTATATGTCATTGCGCCACCCGCGCATCCTGCTCCACCACCCTGCGGCAGCTGGTGGAGTATTTTACTATATGTCATTGCGCCACCCGCGCATCCTGCTCCCGAGTATTTTACTATATGTCTTTGCGCATCCCCACCAGCTCCTCCGCCAAGAATTCGCTCCAAAAGGGACCTAATATACTACTCACATACACATACACATACACATACACATACACATACACATACACATACACATACACATACACATACACATACACATACACATACCTAGACCTAGACCTAGACCTAGACCTAGACCTAGACCTAGACCTAGACCTAGACCTAGACCTAGACCTAAACCTAGACCTAGACCTAGACCTAGACCTAGACCTAGACCTAGACCTAGACCTAGACCTAGACCTAGACCTAGACCTAGACCTAGACCTAGACCTAGACCTAGACCTAGACCTAGACCTAGACCTAGACCTAGACCTAGACCTAGACCTAGACCTAGACCTAGACCTAGACCTAGACCTAGACCTAGACCTAGACCTAGACCTAGACCTAGACCTAGACCTAGACCTAGACCTAGACCTAGACCTAGACTAGACCTAGACCTAGCCCTAGACCTAGACCTAGACCTAGACCTAGACCTAGACCTCGACCTAGACCTAGACCTAGACCTAGACCTAGACCTAGACCTAGACCTAGACCTAGACCTAGACCTAGACCTAGACCTAGACCTAGACCTAGACCTAGACCTAGACCTAGACCTAGACCTAGACCTAGACCTAGACCTAGACCTAGACCTAGACCTAGACCTAGACCTAGACCTAGACCTAGACCTAGACCTAGACCTAGACCTAGACCTAGACCTAGACCTAGACCTAGACCTAGACCTAGACCTAGACCTAGACCTAGACCTAGACCTAGACCTAGACCTAGACCTAGACCTAGACCTAGACCTAGACCTAGACCTAGACCTAGACCTAGACCTAGACCTAGACCTAGACCTAGACCTAGACCTAGACCTAGACCTAGACCTAGACCTAGACCTAGACCTAGACCTAGACCTAGACCTAGACCTAGACCTAGACCTAGACCTAGACCTAGACCTAGACCTAGACCTAGACCTAGACCTAGACCTAGACCTAGACCTAGACCTATACCTATACCTATACCTATACCTATACCTATACCTATACCTATACCTATACCTATACCTATACCTATACCTATACCTATACCTATACCTATACCTATACCTATACCTATACCTATACCTATGCCTATGCCTATGCCTATGCCTATGCCTATACCTATACCTATACCTATACCTATACCTATACCTATACCTATACCTATACCTATACCTATACCTATACCTATACCTATACCTATACCTATACCTATACCTATACCTATACCTATACCTATACCTATACCTATACCTATACCTATACCTATACCTATACCTATACCTATACCTATACCTATACCTATACCTATACCTATACCTATACCTATACCTATACCTATACCTATACCTATACCTATACCTATACCTATGCATTTATCTATACCTGTCCGTTTGTGACAGGTGGTTCTATTAGCATAAATACATTTTGCATCTACCTTGCATTTTTTTACAACTCGCCAAATGTTTCAGCTATGGATAATTAAAGTTAGATTTAGAATTGCGTTTAAACGACATCAAAAGAAGGGCTTGTTGAAGTGTAACCACGCATGTGGGTTATTTCAGTACCAGCTGCTTCATATTGCTGGTGCGGAATTTCGACATTTGTTATATATATATATATATAAATAAATAAATATATATATATATATATATATATATAAATATATGGTTTGAATGGGAAAATTTATATATATATATATATATATATATATATTTATATATATATATATATATATATATATATATATATATATATATATATATATATATATATATATATATATATATATATATATATATATATATATATATATATATATATATATATATATATATATATATATATATATATATATATATATACATATGTATGTATGTATATATATATACTTTTTTACGGGGGGGGGGGGGTGGCAATATTAAGTGCCGCGCCAGGTGACATACACTACGCCACTGTATTAAAATATATCATTCTCAAAATTAGAGATCTGATTTCAATGCATTTTAATTACTTAAATTTTTTTAAAAATAGATAGAACTTCGTAGAATAAAGAATTTTGCACCAAGTAAACACAAAACAATGAGTGCGAAATATTTTTTGGAATTTATTGGTTCATTCACGTCTTTGAGACAATGGAAATAACGTTCAACAGAAATTACTGGAAATTCGACAGTTGGCAGATAAATAGAAATTGCATGTGAAATGTGAAATTGCATTTCTCTATCTATATGAAATGATACTCAAGTTATAGGCTTTTGAAACAAAATTGAAGAAAAATAAGTTCCACTTCAGGTTACAGAAAAAAAACAACTGAAAACTTGACACAGAACTACAAATTTAATATAAAACTGTTATATAATACATATGTATGTATGTATATATATATACTTTTTTACGGGGGGGGGGGGGGGTGGCAATATTAAGTGCCGCGCCAGGTGACATACACTACGCCACTGTATTAAAATATATCATTCTCAAAATTAGAGATCTGATTTCAATGCATTTTAATTACTTAAATTTTTTTAAAAATAGATAGAACTGCGTAGAATAAAGAATTTTGCACCAAGTAAACACAAAACAATGAGTGCGAAATATTTTTTGGAATTTATTGGTTCATTCACGTCTTTGAGACAATGGAAATAACGTTCAACAGAAATTACTGGAAATTCGACAGTTGGCAGATAAATAGAAATTGCATGTGAAATGTGAAATTGCGTTTCTCTATCTATATGAAATGATACTCAAGTTATAGGCTTTTGAAACAAAATTGAAGAAAAATAAGTTCCACTTCAGGTTACAGAAAAAAAACAACTGAAAACTTGACACAGAACTACAAATTTAATATAAAACTGTTATATGAAAGTTTATCCATGTAGCTATAACAGTATTCAAGTTATTGTGTTTACAGACATACCCACACACTCACGTACATACACTCACAGAGACATATGGACAAAATTACAATACTATGTATTCAACTTCAAGAAAGTAAATATTGAAGAAAAACAATTATTAACCAAGGTTAAATGAAATTCTTTATGCGAAAATCAAATGATTTTACGTTTTTAAAATAAGAAACAACGATTAGAACTTTACAAAACTTGCAACTATAAACGAAAGCTTATAAAAAATCAGTAAAGAACACCACTAAAAAAGCAAACCGCTCCTTATAAATTGCACCATTGCAAAAATTGCTTCAACACCAGACCGTCTGTTATTATATTCTTTGCTCATTTGATGACTCATCTAAAGTAAATGAGGGTAACTTAAAAACCAGATTGTTAGCTAGATTAAAAGAACGTGCAATTAATCAGCACTTAGTGTACTTTTTTTTGTTTATTTTGTTTGTATATAAAGTGTGCAATTTTATGTCAGTTGTCGTTGTCATTGAACATAATTGAAGTTGTGGTAAAAAGTTCTTCTTTACTATGTAAGTATAGACCAATTATTTTACGTGGCGATGTTCTGATTTTTTGTAATAATATATATATATATATATATATATATATATATATATATATATATATATATATATATATATATATATATATATATATAATTTGTCGTCGCTGAAGTTGTCGCTTTAGGACCTACATTCATACTATATTCATACTATGATTTAAGACATTCTATCACTCACTGTGATATATATATATATATATATATATATATATATATATATATATATATATATATATATGTGTGTGTGTGTGTGTGTGTGTACACTGCAAACTCAACGCGCAAAAGTAAATACAAGAAAAAAAAATCATACAAAACACGTTTAAATAACCAGCTTTTATGATGATATTGCACTAAAAATAAAAAAATAAATTATACAATACTTTTGAATAACTATAAAGAAAAGAGTGGGTCACTTAAATATCTATTGAATACTATTACTAATATTTAGAAAGAGACTCACGACTTTCTTTATAGTTATTTAAAATAGTAGTTATTGATTTATTTTCTAATGTTTAGTGCATTATTACACAAAAGCTTGTTATTAAAAAGATTTTTAAAAACTTTTTTATTTTCAGTATTTATTTAACATTCTAAATATCTTTAATATAAGGCTGGTGGTAGTGTGGTAGTCCATCCTTCCTTTATTCTTTTTTCCGCTATACTTTTGGGAACCATAAAAGTAATATACAAAAGTAAACATTACACCATTTTGTGCTTTTAAATTGTAATCCATTGTCTTATTGTCTTATTATGATTAAAAGATTAGGGTAATTGTATATATTTACTTAATTAAATTTTTATAGTTGCCACAGGTTTTACTCTTTCGCATAACGTAAGGAAAATATAAAATTCTCGCACATTGCTATAACATAGCTAGTTGCACAAGTAAATAGAATTTGACGTAAAAGGCTCTGAGCCTTTCGTGCACAAGAAACCTAAGTCAAATGTAGTCGTTCGCATTGCTATGTTAACCGTTTAAAAAAACGATACAACGCAATTAAAATTACAATTATATATGCCCTCCTTCAAATTAGCAGCGGTAATTGATAGTTACTGCAAATTAGCAGCGGTAATTGATAGTTACTGCAGTATACTTCTTATTTCTACTTTTTACTTGTTTTTGTTAATCCCATATTGAGTTTAATGGTGACTTTTCAAAAATTTACTTAAAATAGTAAATTATTGAGACTAACTCGGTTTTTAGTCGGAATATCTTCATTATTTATTTGACTTTCTAGCAAGCATATTTATTTTAGGTTCATCCGTTTAGCAGACTGTGCAAAATGTCTCATAAACTAGGTACCATATTAGCGGTATCGATACCGGATTTTCATGTTTCGTTCTTTTATAGGAATTATGAACAGTAACAGTAACAGTAACAGTAACAGTAACAGTAACAGTAACAGTAACAGTAACAGTAACAGTAACAGTAACAGTAAAAGTAAAAGTAAAAGTAAAAGTAACAGTAACAGTAACAGTAACAGTAACAGTAACAGTAACAGTAACAGTAACAGTAACAGTAACAGTAACAGTAACAGTAACAGTAACAGTAACAGTAACAGTAACAGTAACAGTAACAGTAACAGTAACAGTAACAGTAACAGTAACAGTAACAGTAACAGTAACAGTAACAGCAACAGCAACAGCAACATGAACATGAACATGAACATGAACATGAACATGAACATGAACATGAACATGAACATAAACATGAACATGAACATGAACATGAACATGAACATGAACATGAACATGAACATGAACATGAACATGAACATGAACATGAACATGAACATGAACATGAACATGAACATGAACATGAACATGAACATGAACATGAACATGAACATGAACATGAACATGAACATGAACATGAACATGAACATGAACATTAACATTAACATTAACATTAACATTAACATTAACATTAACATTAACATTAACATTAACATTAACATTAACATTAACATTAACATTAACATTAACATTAACATTAACATTAACATTAACATTAACATTAACATTAACATTAACATTAACATTAACATTAACATTAACATTAACATTAACATTAACATTAACATTAACATTAACATTAACATTAACATTAACATTAACATTAACATTAACATTAACATTAACATTAACATTAACATTAACATTAACATTAACATTAACATTAACATTAACATTAACATTAACAACATAAACATGAACATGAACATGAACATGAACATGAACATGAACATGAACATGAACATGAACATGAACATAAACATGCATGAACATGAACATGAACATGAACATGAACAGTAACATGAACATGAACATGAACATGAACATTAACATTAACATGAACATGAACATTAACATTAACAGTAACATTAACAGTAACAGTAACATTAACATTAACATTAACATTAACATTAACATTAACATTAACATTAACATTAACATTAACATTAACATTAACATTAACATTAACATTAACATTAACATTAACATTAACATTAACATTAACATTAACATTAACATTAACATTAACATTAACATTAACTTAACATTAACATTAACATTAACATTAACATTAACATTAACATTAACATTAATACATTAACATTAACATTAACATTAACATTAACATTAACATTAACATTAACATTAACATTAACATTAACATTAACATTAACATTAACATTAACATTAACATTAAACATTAACATTAACATTAACATTAACATTAACATTAACATTAACATTAACATTAACATTAACATTAACATTAACATTAACATTAACATTAACATTAACATTAACATTAACATTAACATTAACATTAACATTAACATTAACATTAACATTAACATTAACATTAACATTAACATTAACATTAACATTAACATTAACATTAACATTAACATTAACATTAACATTAACATTAACATTAACATTAACATTAACATTAACATTAACATTAACATTAACATTAACATTAACATTAACATTAACATTAACATTAACATTAACATTAACATTAACATTAACATTAACATTAACATTAACATTAACATTAACATTAACATTAACATTAACATTAACATTAACATTAACATTAACATTAACATTAACATTAACATTAACATTAACATTAACATTAACATTAACATTAACATTAACATTAACATTAACATTAACATTAACATTAACATTAACATTAACATTAACATTAACATTAACATTAACATTAACATTAACATTAACATTAACATTAACATTAACATTAACATTAACATTAACATTAACATTAACATTAACATTAACATTAACATTAACATTAACATTAACATTAACATTAACATTAACATTAACATTAACATTAACATTAACATTAACATTAACATTAACATTAACATTAACATTAACATTAACATTAACATTAACATTAACATTAACATTAACATTAACATTAACATTAACATTAACATTAACATTAACATTAACATTAACATTAACATTAACATTAACATTAACATTAACATTAACATTAACATTAACATTAAAGGATTTTAATTAATATAAATATTATGTACATTTCATATTGTATACGATATTATTATGTATTTTTTAAACATGTTACATGCTTTCAGTTAATTTGTTTTTTAAAGTAATCAAATACAGTAGCGTGATTTAAGACTGGGGCAGACTTGCGGTCTGCATTTGATGACAACATTTATGCCTAACATTTTGACACATCATTATAAAATTTATTGTCAAAGCTGTGTTGTATCCAGCTAAAATAATTAAAGATTAATGAGAGTGGGGGGAAATGCAAAACCAAACACTTTTTTTTAAAATTGCTCATGATTTATTGAGATCTGTTTTTTTTCATACTTTTAAATTTGTTAACTGATTAATACGTTTATTGCGATCTGTATGTTTGATGTTTAGAATGGCCAAGCTACTGACCGAATGGGCTTATCTACAATTTGTTTCATAATAAATAACATCATTCTCTGTAATAGTGAGGTTGAATACTTTTCGACGACCGCCTCGGTGTCAGGGGCGGCGCGGGAGTGACTGGTTACCAGATGCAACATCTAATTAGTTTTACTAATCAAACGTAGAGGCCCACCGTGTCCCTAATGTAGAATACTCGTGTAATTGGTGTCATGCGTACGCCGAGGGCGTCGAAAGCCGCCCATGTTGCAGTTTGACCATTGAATCAAGTAGTACCTTGCAGAATGCCCAATCTACGGATCTCGTGTACACTGGTAGCCGGTGGGTAACTCGGGGCATCCATCCGTTACAACTGCTGATGCGCTGGAGGACACCCCTTATTCGATTAAGTTATCAGTTTTAGTATTTCAACGTATTCCTAGTGTATGGCGCTCATTAAAACAATAACGGGCTCCGTAGTGCTCATGGGGGAGCCCGGGACGCACAGGGTTACACCACCGAAGGGTGCCGGACACCCAATCAACGGACCCCATGTGAAAAAATAACCGCTGGGGAACTATGGATGGCAAACTGCACCACCTTACTGATGGGGCGTCGCCCTCAGAAATTTCCCTTGCACTTCCAAGAACAACTTGATTTTATCTTTCAAAAACACGAATCACAATACTCCCTTTTGACATCCAGCGTCCTGCAGTGTAGAAAAGCAAAATATTGTATCTTATTCATGTATTGGCTAAGTTCTTTAAAAAGACAGATTTAACATTATATACGACTTTTAATAGCTATGGAACCAAAAGAGTCTTGCTGGCGAGGGCATACCAGTGAATCATGCACTTGATTCCCCTTGGTTATTGAGCTAAATCTTTTACTGTATTCTAAAAGCATGATTTTGACCCAAACATAGATGGCGCACCATCAGTAAAAACAGCATAGCCGTTTTCCTATTTTAATCATTCCGTTTCAGAAAGCGCATTTGTTTTCTCCATAATATCTTCTTTGCTATATGAATGAATATATTTCACAAAAACTTCACAAAAAACGTTTTAATAACAAGCTTTTATGTACTAATACACTAAAAAGTAGAAAATAAATTATAGACTACTATTTAAATAACTAGAAAGAAAAGCGTGGGTCACTTTAGTATCTATTGGATACCTTCACTAATATTTAGGAAGAGACCCACGCTTTTCTTTCTAGTTATTAAAATGGTAGTCTATAATTTATGTTCTACTTTTTAGTGCATTAGTACATAAAAGCTTGATATTAAAACGTTTTTTATGAAGTTTTTTTAGTACTTTACATGTTTTTATTTACACTAGAGTTACATGACTAAAAACCATTGCGCGCCGATTGAAACGTGATGGCGCAGCTATTGAACGTGATGACGCGTGTGGTGTGGTTGGATAGACATGCCTACTAATTCGGTCCAAATTTTTATTAATTCATAAAAAATTAAATAGGCATCCAATTAAGTCAAACTTAATGTCACTATGCATTGTCTTTATGTCTTGACCCACGTGCCAACTGTGAATCGTATCGGTCAAGCAGAAGTGTCCGAATTTTCACTCCTGCGTTTCGATCTAGACTGACGACAGACTGACGACAGAGGAAGTGAGTTAAATAAAAGTTTGTAAAAACAAGCAATTGCGAACACGAACTTCTCTGTTTATTCAGCATCTTGAAAAACAAAAGATGGTGAAGTTTAACTTCATTTAAACAGTGTTCTTGAACATCTACGGACATATCTGCATTAGCCGCTGAATAGTATTATTAGACAAAGATAAGTGTTGCAAGGATTTAGTCTACAGTTCGCGAACTCCCTAATATCTGCAACTATTTTTGCCCAACGGTGACAACTAGAAGATATATATATATATATATATATATATATATATATATATATATATATATATATATATATATATATATATATATATATATAATATAAAGTTTATCGGGTGTGTTTTTAAATATGTAAATTACGTTACTTTTAAAAATCAAGATTTTATTCAACAAAAAGTAAATAAAGTAGTTTTTTATTGTGTTGTTGCATTGTAGATTGAATTCAAGAATGAACTCCAAAATTACAATATCTCTGTGTACTCTACTAGCACTGATATCGTCAAGTAATGGTAAGCATTGAATTGTCAACAGAAAAATAAACACAAACTCTTCACAATCCAACGAATTTCTAATAACAATGAGCAAAGTTAACGTTTATTACTATGTAAATTTTATCGACATGAGTGATTATTTTTTTTTACAAAATTGTAAAGTTATAAGATAATAAAATATTACAAATTATACTCAGTTGTGTATAACTAAGTTAATATTATTTTATTATGGTGATGTCTTAGGATTGGAGTCTGCTTCAAATCAGTTGTGTGGCTTGGTCACAACTCTGCTCAATGATCTCGAACCACCTCTGCTTGAACAAGGATCTTATTCTTGCGGGAATTCTGATAACTACCAAGCATCTGGAAAAGCTCGTCTTCATGCCCAGGCAGTCACATTTACTAAGCCTTTCAAAAATCCACCTATTGTCACGGTGATTTTAAATGGTTTAGATATGTGGAACGCCAAACAAATTAGGTATTCGTTTTATGCAAGAAACGTCACAGCAACTGGAATGGAACTTGTCTGTAGTACCTGGGAAGACAGCCAATTTAACTATGCAGGTCTAACTTGGGTTGCCATTGAGGTGTAGATGAATCCAAAAATAAGTTATCGTCTACCAAAGGGAAAGTCCAGTAATCAGCAATTTACAATGTTCGATAAAAAAAAGTATTGTAAAAATTGCTCTAAGTGATAAAAATTTCTGTTTAGATTTAGTTGTAGTTGCTATTTTTTTCATTATTGTTTACGTTAATTTGTCGTAAACAGCTATTTGCCAGCTTTAGATGTTCCAGAAGGTTTAAGGGAGATCACGTACGGTTTATTTTAAATTAAGATTAACAACACGTTTAAATGTAGCTTAAATTAGTATTTTAAAATGTTTAAGTTTGTTATACAAATCTAAACTTGCTTATCAGTTGAAAATTTAAGAATTTATAAGATAGACAACATTAACATACGTTTATAATAATTGCTATCAAGAATTTGTTAAAAATAAACCAGGAGCTATCTCCCTTAAACTGTCTCAAGCATTATATAAAGATGAGAGAGATGGCTCTTTGTGATATACACTTGATTTTTAATCCATTTTTTTTTTTTTAAACTTTTTAAAAATAGAATAGAATCTCGTAGAAAAAATAATTCCGCGCCAAGGGAAAGCCAAATAATCTCTATATAATAGTTCGGAATATTATTAGAACTTTATAAATGTAAATGCGTTTTGGAGTAGGCCTAATTGGAATAAGCATAAATTGCTATATTTTTCAGTCTCTTGGTTTTGTAAATATCTCTAATTTTTTTTTTTGCGCCATTACAACACACACATTTGATACAATACGTAAAGATGAAACTTTATCAATGAAGCTGTAACGGTACTTAAGTTATCGTGTTTAAAGACACACATACACACAAACACAATTACACACACAGACATACGAAAAAAATTTCAAAACTATATTTTTCAGACTCTGTGTTATGTCTATATCTCTAATTTTTTTAGCGCAATTTCCATTCTGGAGAATTGCGTTTATTAACTCGTCATTTCTGGGAATCTATGGATGGATGGATCTATGGATGGATGTCCGCAGCTTTAAGTCGCTTTAAGTCGTATCTCCTCCTCAACGAAGCAATATCGAGGACTAGTTTTTGCACCATTACAACACTTCCTCTTTACTTCGTTAGCGAGAAAATAAAAATGAATAAAACCTAATTGGAAGAAAAACGCAGAAAAACGAAAAAGTAAATTTATTATCTTAATAATTGACAGACATGATGATTTAACGAGATTCTTATTAATTACTAGGTAACCGTTCCCGCGCGTTGCCGCGGGAATAGAAGAAATATAGTAATATGTAACAAAAAGTTTTATTAATGCGTTACCAAACCTATGTTCTTAGACTAGTGACATATGATTTTTTTTTAAACAGAGTTATTTAAATGTATAGAATGCCTGCACTTGGGTCATAAATAATATCGTGAAACTACCGCATTAAAAAGGTAAGTGTACGTTAATTATGTATCGAAATAATGAAGTAGAACACACTTTGGTGACCGCCCGTGTGTCAGGAACGTAGAAAGGACCACACAATTACACAACAGCAGAAGCGAAGCATAAGGCTCCTGGCTCCTTAAAACTAACTTAGGCGCCATAAGGC
The DNA here is from genome assembly GCF_028476545.2 of Physella acuta. Lineage (NCBI taxonomy): Eukaryota > Metazoa > Mollusca > Gastropoda > Physidae > Physella > Physella acuta. Next base: position 421,312 of record NW_026732319.1, read on the forward strand.
TCGCAGAATAATCCAAAGAGCCACAAAGCATCCTAAAAAAATTATGATGCTGATAGCGCTATTTGCTAAATTTACACAAAGAAGCAAGACCTTTTCTGTAAGCAAGAATAAAAGACTGTTTGTTGTTGTTGTTTGTGTTTGCATTGTGTTTGTGTTTTCTTTTGCTTTTTGTTTTGTTTTGCTCCCAAGTTGGTACATTTACAAAAGATTCACTTTGTTGGAGCACGGGATTTTTAATGCTGTTATTAAATTGTTGTTTTATTTTTTTTATCTTAAAACGGCAAATGTGAAAAAGGCCTCCGTGCCTACTATTGTTACCGTAATTGAATAAATAAATAAATGAAAATAAATGTGACTAGAATTCGTTCAGTGACACATTATCGTTTGCTAGCGCAGTGTCAATGACAATGTTGAACACATATTTGAAGATTAAATTATTGCAAGCATTGTAGTCATCTGATTACATGTATGTGGTCAATTTTTTTTCAGGAAAAATAATTCAACCTGTTTATCAGTAGAATGAACACGTATTTGTGACATTGTCGCCTCCTGATTTTTTGCTGCTAGTTGAGTACCTTTGGTAGTATTAATTCGCATGAACACACTTTCTTTATCCAAATACAATTTTAAAATTCCATCCCCTACCAACCACTCCCTATCCGGAATAGGCTCAATATAACACATTAAATTCCTACTCAGTTAAAACAGAACTACAAATAGCAAGCTCATTACAAATAATTTAAAATGAAAATTTACAGATCAGAATTTTAATTAGATGAAGGAAATGTTTTGTACCGAGCAGAAATTATTTGTTTATCCTGGCAGATAGAATAAAAACTAAACCAACACCATACGAAGTAATTGTAATTTCGATTGTTTTTATTTTAAAAATTTCGCCTCCTTTACTAGGTAGGTATTTTAATTACAACATTTTATTGACAATTATAATTTCGATCGCCAATTAATACTATGTTTCCAGCATAGTGAAATGGAGATAACGTTAGCTATTGAACGCTGTTGAGAGTTTGCATTGAACTTTTAATTATGTTTTATTTGCTGAGATGGGTTTTATATATATGGCAAAAAAAAAAAAAGGTTTCTAAAAACACCATTCGAAGTGCATTGAAAACGTGGCGACGGGTAGTTTGTAATTTTATAGCAGTTAAAAAGCAATTCTGCATCGGTATTTTAACTTGATCTTGAACTAAAATGTAAAAAAAAATTGTTTAAATAAAACCACGTTGAATAGTTTCAACAGTTTTAAAGTCCCTCTAAGTATTACGTTTATGTATGTGAAAATAATTTCTAAGTGCAACGTTCTAAATTCAAACGTCAAGTAATCTGTGTTAATGCGTATCCAATGATTTGTTGGATATGGTATCTCTTAACGTATCCACCGTTGAACCACCTCTGATAAGCGACGACCTCACACGTTACATCATCAGAATCCTCATGTTCATCGTCACCCCGACTATCGCTATATTCGGCATCACGGGAAACGTCATGAGCATCATAGTCCTCATCAAGCACGGCTTGCACAAGTGCTCCAACATTTTGCTGATCGCTTTAGCCTTCTCCGACATCACATACCTCATCTCCTTCAACAGCGTGCCTAAGATCTTCTACGAGGCGGTCCACGACCACGAGTTCCTCGGCTTCAACGTCCAAGAGGCGAGCGTCGTCTTCTTCTTCTTCAGCGTCTTCAACTTCCTGGACTATTCTGTTGGGTTGATGAGTCTTGTCTTGCCCACGCTGATAACGATTGAAAGACTCGTTGTGATATTTCTTCCTTTAAGTTTTAAACGCGTCATAACACCTAAACGAACGTGGATAGCGTCATCTCACTTGAGGCGTATTTCTTCTCCATTTGCCTCTATACAACATTTTGGTTTGAACTGGACTATACTACAGACACACGCAGAAACGTTTCTGTAGGTCTTATTAAAAGGTCAACATCTTTCTACGAACATCTACCATCAGTATAATCATCCCTCCGATTTTCGCCGCTGTTGGATTGTATAATAATCTCAATAACAATACAAATAACATCAACAAAACGAAGGAAACTGACTTCGAAATCTAAAAATAGCAACAGAACCACGCGCATGCTCTTAGCTGTATGCGCAGTCTACATATTCACGATAACTTTTCTCTCACTGCCGATATACATTCCCGAATACGCGCCATACTCTCAAACTGATGAAGCGCCCTCTAACGTCGGTAAACTGTTTTATCAACTTGTCAACATAGTCGGTTGTATCAATAGCTCTACCGACTTTATCGTTTACATTGTGCTCAACAAAAATTTTAGAGCCACCTACAAGGTAATGATGGGATGTCGTTAAAAAATCAAAAGACAAACACAAATCTCAAAATGTAAATTTATCCTACATTTCGATAAATAATAAAAAATTTTTTTTAAATTTTAGAGTAGTTTTGTTTTATTTTTTAAAATACCCCCAATGTGGCTTTCAGTTTGACTTTTCGCTTCATTTCGCTTTTCCGACCAAAACCTCATGCGTGACTTGATCAGCAAACTGGCAAAAGACACCGCTAGTGGTTACAGGCAGTGCAAAAATTACTAAAGCAGCCTACTAATGTCATTTTTGCTTCTGCAACGAGTAATTACAATAGAAAGTACGAACACAAACTAACAATAGTTTTTTATTTTTATGTCCTATTTTAAAATGCTTAATTAGAATAAAGTGGATATATTGTTGCACAAAACTTCGGAAGATGGAAAATCGGGATAAAGACATGATTTTTTAAATCAATTTTTTTAAATACTTAAAATAGACTAGAATCTAGTAGAAAAAAAAAGAATTGCGCGCCATCTGAACACCAAAAAATGTGTATATTATAGTGCAGATTAGTAGTACTTGATAAATCCACTTGCGATTTTTTAAGAAATCAGAATTAACGTAAAGTACTACTTCCGGTCACCAGAAATTACTCAAAGTTTGACAAAAAACAGACAATTAGATTTTTTTTACTTATGTAAAAAGTCGTCTATTGGAAACAATACTCAAGCTACTGTTTTTTGAAAAACCGAAAATAGATTAAGTTCCACATCGAATTACTAGAAACGGCTGAAAAGTTGATACAGAACTAAACATTTAATATTAAACTATATATGAAATTTCATCAACCTAGCTCTAACGGTCTTCAAGTTATCGTGTTCACAGACAGACAGACGCACACAAATATACACACAGACACACACACATACGTACACACACATATATATACACACAATACATAGGGATACATAGGGACATATTGCAAAACAAAGTTTTTCAGCCTCAAGGAAGTATAACACGTCGTGATTAAAATTTGTTAAAATCTTGATTTAAAAAAAAACAATTCCTTTTTAGTTCATTTGTATTAAGACCATTTGGTTTTGATTGGATCTTTTGTATTGGATTTTATGTTATATGCTATTACACTGGGAATGGTGTGTTCTAGTGGTGAATTACGCGCTTGTTAACCCGACTGATCCGACACTAATTTTATTCACTCCATAGGCAGGAAATCTCTGTGGAGCTTATGCATTGAGTAGCTGCCTTAATGGGACTGTTTCTAGTCTATAGTCTGTCTGTGTGTTTATAGAATGTCTAGTTCAGTCTATAGTCTGTCTGGTTCAGTCTATAGTCTGTCGGGTTCAGTCAATATTCTGTCTAGTTTAGTCTATATTGAAGGACTGAGGTGTAAAATGGTGAAAACTGTCAAAATTTCATGTGATTTTTGTGCAAGATTACAATACTTTCTCTATACTTTGCATACGAGAAACTAAAAATTCGTGGGAAAATCCTGACAACTACTACAAAAGCGGCCATTTTTAAAAGTTAACCTTTTTGTAGGATTTCCACTATTCATTAAATATTATATGTTAACAATAAATGCATAATCTTCTACCTTATTTTGGGGTACTCAGCTAAACCTTTTAAGTGTATACCTACAAACTGATTTATTATGAATTTTCTAACTTTACTTTCGTTAAAAACGCTAAAATTTTGAGAATATTGGGGCATTAAATTTAGTGTTTTTAACGGCCCAACATTAAAAATAAATAAAAAATTAGTTTGTATATCTGCACTTAGTCCGCCCAGTTAATGTGTTCCACGATCACTTTTGGGAAAGAAAAGACATCAGGACATATTGGTAATCTCATTATCTCTACATATGTCACGGGAACTCTGCTTCACCTGCCTCATGGTCAGTACTGTTCCACTGTGTAATTATTTATTTAAGTAAAGACTTTCCCTTAAAACCAGTCTGTTTTATTTTAAAGTACCTCAATGATAAAAGATTTTATAAATATTTTTTTAAATTTTATTTTAATAGTGCAACTAGCGAACCCGTCTTCCCGTGTTGCCCCGGACCTAGTAGCAAATCTGACGAAATATATTATTAGGGTTTCATAAATACAATACCAATACTATATTCTTAGACCCTTGACATTGTTTTATAAATATGAGCTATAATATAGCTTTATAACAGTAATAATAAAATAAAAAAATAAAAACTGAGATATATGCCGTTTTTTTTTTTTAATTTTTACAATCTAAGATCGGAAGGCCTTTTGAATACTTTTACCATGTTTGGTACATGACAGTAAGAATTAAACAGCAAAATAAAAAGGGTTAAAAACAATTTTTGTTGTCATGGAAACCCAAAAAATCTCCATCATTTTGAGTTTTTTGGTACTTTTAAAAATGCTAAGGCTTCTTTAGCAATCAAATTTAAACTGCTTATATTTCAATCTATCTAATTACTACTAAAACTCAAGTTTGTTTACATGTTTGAATATTTTTTTGTTTGTCTGTTTGCTTATGAGAGAGAATCTGCACTATGTGTAGAGCTGTAAAATTTGTATTTGGTAGAGAATAATGCTCTTTTTACCAAACTTTTCATCACAAATTAGTTTAAAGACGTTAATTAATGTATTGATATATTCATTGGAAGTTTAACCACTTTAATTATAAAAGTTCAGAACAATGACCATGCTTACGCATTACGTTATTAAATAACGCACTACGAAGCTAATTTTCTGTCGACTATAACCTGTTTCCTATTTTTATTACGTTCCAATACTATTTTTTTTCAACAGTTCTTCTAATTTGAGTAAACAATAAATTTCTCTAGATCTAAAGATCAGCTGTCGAACGAAGAGAGATTCACTACAATCTAGAATTTAGGTCAAACCAAAATTAATTAGTTAAAAATTAAATCAATTACAAAATCACAATAAATTATTAAATTTGTTTATAAACCTATGTTAGTCCTTAAATAGTTAATATAAATCTTTGCTTTTTACTTTCTCGTATATACGAAGTATAGAGAAAGTCTTGTAATCTTGTAATCGTGCAAAAGTAAATCGAGATTTTTGCAAATCTGGACGTTTTACACCTCACCGATACGGAAAAAAATAATTTTGCAATCTTGTCTGTATATCTGTGTGTATGTCTGTGTGTGTGTCAGTGTGTGTGTGTGTCTGTAAACACTATAACTTCAGAACCGTTACAGATAGGTTGATGAAATTTCATATTTAAATATTTTATCAAAATCGTAGATTCGTTTCGACTTTTGAGCGATTTCCGTTAACCGAAAGTGGTACTTTTTCTACTTTGAATTTTTCAAAAACCTATAACTTGAGTACTATTTCAGATAGATAAATGAAATTTCACATGTAAGTAAAAGATCTAATTCTGTACCTTCTGTCAAATTTGAGTAATTTCCGTTGACCGGAATTACTAATTTACGCTATTTCCGATTTCTCAGAAAGTAAGGTAAATTTATAAAGAACTAATAATATTCCGCACTATTATGCATATTTTATTTGGCGTTCACTGGTGTGCAATTATTTTTCTACGAGATTTTATTCTATTTTAAAAAGTTTAAGTATTTAAAATGGATTAAAATTCAAGTCTATATCCCGAGTTCCCATCCACTGTTTTTTTTATATAAGAATATTAGAGAAAGTTTAGGTGTATCTAGATACACATTGATTTTAAGGTGATCATACACATGATAATTAAACGATCACAATTTTAAACTAACAATGCACTGTTTCAGCATTAGGAGTGGTTAATAATTGGTTACTTTAAACAATGCTGTTTAGATCGCGAAACTAAACAAGAGCAATAAATAGTCATAAAATAATGAAAATATACCTATAATAGATTAAGAATACACAACGGAGATAGAAGCCATCAGCTAGTAGCCATGTTTTATTCGTGAACGGGAAGAGGAACAATAATGGATAAATACAAGGGACATCACTCAATAACAACATTATAAATATAACTAATACAAGAAGAGTGAGTTCCCCTGACCTCACAAATCCCAATATGTTACATCCCTTTACCCTTAGTAAACACAACACATCTCTCAATAGAAAAATTTACAGTATCCTAAAATAACCAAATATATTGTAACATGAACATTATGGTAGCTTACATCCTTACAAACAATGCACAATATGTTACAACATAATTAAAATACAAACAATGATGTCAAAGTCCTTTTGACCTTTAAAATCATAGGTCTAACTTATTTGGGACTTTGATTGTCCTGCTTGACCTTCTCAGTGGCTTTTGATTTGGTGACTCAAGATTCTGACCATATGGATTCTCTATCTCAGGGGGTCTAGGATTTAAATCATTAACTCCAGAATTTACATTTTCTGACTCTAGACAACTTGGTTCACTCATATCAACAGAACTTGGTTGTGGAACAAACTGAGTTGGTGTGAACCTTTTCAGATTTGGTGGGATTGACAGATTCACACTTATTATCTGCACAAGTTATTTTTAACTGGTCTGCATGTCTACGGACAATAAGTCCATCATTTGTTTTTACTTTATAAGACACAGGTCCTGTACATTGAACAATTTGACCTGGTATCCATTTTTCCTTTCTCCCATAATTTCTTAGATACACATTCTCATTAACACCTAATTCTCTTTCAATGAATGTTTTGTCATTATTTAATGGAACTATTTTTGAATTTTCCTTTCTCCCATAGTTTCTTAGATACACATTCCTTCTTACTAATGTATTCTCTTTAAAACATTTGAAATTGCCATATCACCATAATCATTTATTAAGTTACAAATACTTTGTTTAGGCACTCTGACTGAAAATGGACTGCATCTTCTCCCTCTTTTATATTATCTTCACAAAGGTTTTTATTTCTTATTTTATATGGCCTTAAGTCATCATTCACAGACTCTTCAGGCCAACCATTCTTACAGTACTCATATACTTTTATTAAGCACTCATCTTTTTGTATTTCTCTTTTAATATCATTCACATTTATATTGGAGTTATCCATGATAGTGAAGAGAACAAATACATATTCTGGTATATAGCTAAGGCTTTGGTTTTTTAAAGGTAATCTACTAAGACTATCTGCACTATTCTCAGATCCAGGTTTGTATTTCAATTCATAATTGTATGCAGTTAGTGTGATAGCCCATCTTTGAATTCTTGGTGAGGCATGCTCAGGTAGGGTTTTGTTTTCTCCAAATAAACCTAGCAATGGTTTATGATCTGTAAAGATGGTGAACTTCCTACCAAACAGAAACTTATGAAATTTCTTAACACCAAAAATGATGCCTAAGCCTTCCCTATCTAACTGAGAATAATTTTTCTCAGCCTGGTTCAAAGATCTACTGGCAAAAGCAATGGGTCTGTCACCCTTCTCATCCATGTGGGACAAGACTGCTCCTACACCATCTGGTGAAGCATCACATGTTAATATAAGTCTTTTCCCTGGGTCATAGTGAGTTAGTAAGGTGTCAGAAGACAAAGCCTCTTTTGCTGTATTAAAAGCAGTATCTTGTTGTTTACCCCAGTGCCAAGTTGCATTTTTCTGTAGCAGCTTGTACAGTGGTGATAGTTTACCAGACAGATTCCCTATGAACTTTGCATAGTAATTTATCAAGCCCAAAAAAGCTCTTAGTTGTTGGGTATTTTCAGGTTTGGGTGCTTCTTTAATGGCTTTTGTTTTCTCAGGTTGAGGTCTGATACCTTGTTTGCTCAATATATAACCAAGAAAACTAATTTCTGTCAGCATGAATTGACATTTATCTTTGTTTATCTTTAAACCTTTTTCACCAATTATTTTCAATACTTTATCAAGTGTTTTAAGACGTTCAGTGTCATTCTTACCAGTTATGTACACATTGTCAAAGTACACACAAATTTGGAATATCCTTAAAAATACTGTCCATGACAGCTTGGAAAATTCCAGGGCTAGATGATATGCCAAAACATAGTCTTTCATATTGGTAGAGTCCTTTATGTGTGTTTATTGTCGTATAGACTTTTGAATCTGAATGCAGTTCTAGTTGAGTGTAAGCATGACTAAAGTCTAATTCAGTGAATTTGTCTCCTCCTGCCAAATTCAAAGAAATTTCCTCAATGTTAGGAATAGGGTACCTATTTAGCTCTATTTGCTTATTCAGTGTAGTTTTATAGTCTCCACAAATTCTTATAGAACCATCCTTCTTTAACACTGGCACAATGGGCGTTGCCCAATCGGAATAGTCTACCTTCTTTATGATGCCATTAGATTCCAATCTACTTAGCTCATTTTCAATTTTATTCCTCATTGCATAAGGTGGAACTCTAGCTTTGCAGTATCTTGGATTTGTGTCTTTAATGCTTAACTTCACTGTTCTATAATTTTTAATCCAGGATTACCAAAAACACATTTATTTTCAGATATAACTTTATCTAGTGAAGTAAGACTAGATTCTTTTGCATTGTTCAATGAACATATACTCTCCCAATTTAACTTAAGATTACTCAACCAGTTCCTACCTAGTAATGGTGGTCCATTTCCTTCAACCACAAGAAGAGGAAGTTTAACACTTTGACCATTATAACTTACATGAACCATACACTCTCCTATTACCGGAACATTGTCACCAGTGTATGTTGTTAGACACTTGTGACATGGTTGTAGAGGCACTGATCCTCCTGTGACAGCGTCAAAGTCCTTCTTTGTGATGACTGTTAGAGATGCTCCAGTGTCAAGTTGGAAGCTGATGCTCTTACCGTTGATATAAACTGGTACATTGATGGGAGCATGACTTATTGATTTCACAGAGAATAGGTTGAAATCCGGCTGCGAATCAGTTTGAGCATTTTCACTGGTAGAGTGGTTCATTGGTTGGGTTAGGTAGTCTTGGTGAGAGTTAACATAGTGCTGCCTTTGGTTGCGGTACTGTCTTGACTGGCTAGATTTAGCAACAGACGAAGACTTTGCAAAGCAGGCCTTGGCAATGTGACCTTGCTTACTGCACTTATAACAAGTTGCTAACTTCAACTTGCATCGATGAGATGCATGGGGACCTTTGCATCGATGACATTTTTGATAATTATTACTAGATTTAGATCTAGGATTTGAACGAGCAGGCTGTTTAGCATAAGTTGGAATGTTCTGATGGGGTTGATGTTTATTGACTAACCTGCTGTTTACTGCATGGATCCCTGAAGGCGTAAGAGATTCGCCGCATCTGATGACTGCTGGAATAAAGTTGCAAGTTGTATTGCTTTTTCCAATGTTAGATCTGACTCGAGCAGCAACTTTCTTTGAATATCAGGGCTGTTTACACCTGTCACAAACTTTTCACATAGTCTGTTAGACAGCGTGTCTCCGAATTCACAAAATTCACTTAAATGACGTAAAGCAGCAACATATTCTGATATTGACTCGTTTGGTTGACGAGTCCTACTGTCAAATCTAGCTCGACATAGAAACTTTGATGGGGTAGGCGCATGGTGGTCTGTTAGCAATTTGCTTAGCTCGTTAAAGCTCTTGGTAGTTAGACTAGCTGGTGCGCATAAGTCCTTTAGTAGCCTAAATTGTTGAGGCCCTATGACTGTTAACAAAACAGCTCTCTTTTTGGCTTCTATCGTCACGTCGTTAGCTTCAAGGTAAAAGCTTAACCTATCTAGGTAATCTTGAATGATTTCATCATTCGAATCAAATTCTTTTATTTGGCCATACAGCGCCATTATTCTAGAAATACTTAGCCAATATGCTCTAGCAAACCTCTTTTTGAGTAAGTAGGTGCTCTTTCTAGTAGATTATTTATCCTTCGTCGCCAGTTGAGGTAGATTAAGAATACACAACGGAGATAGAAGCCATCAGCTAGTAGCCATGTTTTATTCGTGAACGGGAAGAGGAACAATAATGGATAAATACAAGGGACATCACTCAATAACAACATTATAAATATAACTAATACAGGAAGAGTGAGTTCCACTGACCTCACAAATCCCAATATGTTACAATACCATTCAATGATTTAATATTAAATTTATTACTATAATATTACTGCTAAAGACCCTAAACATATTTTAAGCAATAATGTCTTAATAATTCGTAATTGAAACTTCAAACCAGGGAGACTTCAAGTGAAAACACTTCATTAAAAAATCCTTACTTGACAGCACGCTGCTAAAAAATTTTCATAAAGAGCGTTTTAATAACAAGCTTTTATGCAATAATGCACTAAAAAGGATAGTGAAATTATACACTGCTATTTAAATAGCTATAAAGAAAAGCGTGGGTCAATTTAGTATCTTCTAGACTACCCGTTCTCATTTGATAACTGTCACTTATCATCCCAAAATAACCAGACCCCACATTCAAAAATATGTCACACCTCACACTCTAGAACTGAGAGTGGGAACACTTGTCTCACGAGCAGACGACAACTCACCAAGGAAAAAAGACGAATATCCTTATGCTTAGAGGCGAGGTTCCAAGCAAGATTTTATCATCAAATTCCAATAACCAATACTTTTTTATGTTTTTAAAATATATTATTAAAATCATAGCATTACGTTTTTGCTGCAGCTTAAAACTAAAATAAATTGTGTTTTCTGTAATAAAGGCTTGGTGGATTGTTATAAATCAAGAAAGTTTTTATTGAAGAAAGCATTTTAAAATGTTCTTATTTTCACTGCATTCATGAGCTTATGATTTTTAGGTTTATTTTATACTTGCTTGACTTCATGTCCATCGCATGTCTGACCATTTCTGTTTTTCTGTTTAACAATGATAATGGTTATGGGTATAACAGAACCAAATGACGCCTATTTGACATTTGTTTTCATGCACCGTTGTTTAGCGTATATCTAACTACTGTTTACATAATTCATACTCACAGTATAACATGTTTATTGTATATTCCTTTTCTGTTTATAAGGATAATAAATGTAGTGAGACATGTCTATCAAAATTTTTACATTCGTTAACGCCCTTTCATTCAGTTTGACAATCACATCATGATTAACTCCAGATAAGCTGTTGCAGATCTCTGTGTTAAAAGAATATAATGTCGATATATATTAGCAAAATGAGGTTAAGGTAGCTAGGTCAAGGGTTTGCTGTTGCCTAATGTTGGTTTATGTAGGAAAGGTAGTGATGTTTTCTATTAAAACAGACAGCCCCATAGAATTCACCTGGTACTGTGACATCGGCATAAAGATGGCGGTGCCGTCAGCACTAAGCTCAGTCGCCTTTACTTTCCCTAACGTAAATCGGGAACCCATCAGAGTTGGATGAACTTGTGAACGTGCTAAGACTCTAGACAGTACCCAAAATTGAGATTTTCGGGTTAGCAGTCGAACGTTATACCAGGGAAACACTATACCGCTGTACCTGTTATGTTCGTATAATAACACATTTATGTCTTTATTAATTTATTTTTCTGATTTCGCCAGTACATGTATTTGTATACACCTGTATCTTTCTTTCTTCGCACTTGTCTATGTATCGTTATTGTCTGTCAGGAATCCTATACTTTAACTATCTATCATGTTTTCTATTGATACATTGCTCTACGTGACTCTATAGCTTCTTTGTTCTGAATATTTTGTAAATTGAATGAATCATAAACAAGACCAACGCCGTCTGCTAACTGCAAAGAGTTTATAACTGGCCATATGTTCATCAGCTACCCACGTAATTCAAGAGGTAATTCAAGAAAATGTGGTAATTATTATTAAATGTAGTGGGCCCTGAGGGGTTTGAGATATAAAATTATATTAACTTACCAGACGAATTTAAAATGAGTGAAATCATGGAAATGACGAATACTGTTGGTACAAAACTAATGAAACTTTTAGAAATGTATTTTTAACAAAGAAAATCAGGAATTATGGCTGGCATGGCTCGAAATGTTTGGAAAAAATTATGGAAAAAGAAATAATGTTGCCGCTAAATGCAATGTAAGGAAGAAAATGCAAATGAAGCTGATGACTGGCGGTCGTTGGCATTAGAAGTAAATTAGGTTAGGTGTCGATAGTAGGAAACTGCATATGATCAAAGCTGAGCTGCTGATTGATATGCCGAATTGATGCAGATGCAACAGTAAATGTCTTTAATCTAATCACTTAAAGAATACACGGAGGGTTGCTATTTAAAATAAACTAAGTTTGCGTAATGGATGGAAAAGAAAGGCTACACTAAAAAAAACCTCAGTGAACTCCAAAATGTACAGGACAGGATGTGTTGTGGTGGATCAAAACTATACGATTTACATTATAGGGAGGAGCACAGCTAAAAAACATGGGCCTTATTACCTTCAACTACGCAAAATTTACGACTATAATCTCGTGGTCTGGCATCTCGGTGATTCGCGGATTGAGGAGGGCATCGCACTACTGCATCTCAATGCCCCCCCCCTCACCCCCAAAAAAGTTGTAGTGCCCCTACCCGGAGAATAAAATTCTGAAAGAAACCTGCATGATAGAGGTTTAGCAAACTAAAGTAGGAAACGGATCTATATTCTAGAAGTTGGGTCTTCAATAAGCCTGTATGATCTACAAATGTGAACATTTTTACTTTCAGACTTTTTTCTACGCGGTGGGGTACTAGAAATTTTCGGGGGAGGGGGGGATGGGGTTCGGGTTGGGACTAAATTTTCTGGGGAGAAGACCCCCCCCCCCCCCCCTCCTCCACCGCTGATAGAAACTGTAAAAGCGACTTTTGTCAAGTTTCAGCTTAGGTGCAAGGTTTAGGGATATTACTACGACTATATGTAGTCAATGTGCAGTAATTACTTGTAGATCAAGGTTAAATTCAGTCAAATTACCAACTCTGAATAAACATTCGGTTTTAGTGACTTTTTTTCGTTTCCGGTTAAATTTGTAGTTGAGGTAGTGATTTTGGTTTTAGTTTCGGTTTTGAGAAAGAGAAACCACTATCAGCGTAGCGCCTGTTCTGATTTTTTCCCTAAACGGGCCTTTCTTCTAGTCTTGTAAGAAGCATGATAAGATATCTTGTAAAAAAGTGCTACATCTATATATAAAAGAGCCGACCTAAAGAAACCTGCTTACGCTACTGCATCTGAGCTGTTGGAAGCATCTTTTGATCTTTATTATGTGGTATTTTTTTACACAGACATTTATGAATCAATTGTTTGTAAAAAAACAAAAAAACTTAGCAAAATAAAAAGTATAACTACGTAAAATTTAAACTTTATTATCATCTCCAAATTTAATTTAGAATTTCTTCAATTTCGTATATCTAAACTTTTCACTTTGAAATGCATAAAAGATGTGAAGTGTCGGCAGATTCAGCAAACCTCCATCAACAGTTTTCTCGGAATGTAGATAATGGGTCACTATTACACGACCTCGATTCTGTGAAGAAAGGACATTCAAAAGGAAAAGAATATAATAAAATATCTCCGAAAATGTAAAGTTTACAGGGGAGACAAAAAGCTGATTATTTCATTCACGATCGCCCGAATAAAAAGTATATATATATATATATATATATATATATATATATATATATATATATATATATATATATATATATATATATATATATGGAAAATAACAGCCGTTAATTTTTTTTTTATTTACTCGAATAAATTAGAGGTTTTACAACATGCGAGCAGGCACCAGGGTGAGAGGGTGGGGACATCCCGTTTAGGAAGCCCACAGCCGACCCTATATAAAGGTTTTTTAAAAATTGTATTAAATTTTCATGAATATTTGACTCGATATGTAGTTGGTAGAAAAATACTGTAGCCTCGGTACGATTATCTTTATTTTACAGTCACACCACTAGATATGTTGTGGGCTTTCATGATGTGCGGTACCTCTTTCAGTTTTTTTCCCCGACCCCCATCCCACCACTAGTATATAGCAGATAAATGTATCGTTAATGAACTACTTCCTAACCGTGCATTCATCACTTTAGAACATATTGTCAGACACTAGACAGCAGTAGTCAGCATATATTAATTTATTGGCATAGTATTAGGTGCATCTAATTCACAAAAATAGAGAGTAAGTTTATTTTTAACATGATTATTTAGAAATTAATAAGAACGTTTTGAAATATTTGAACATTCTGAATAGTCAATAACTTTTAATAAATGACGTCATTGGAAAAGAGGTGTGAGGCTCTGACTTTTTGTAAACCGTTAAAAATACAACGGGACCTCATTTTTGGATGCACCCCCCTCCTTCTAAATCAGAAGGTTATCCGACGCGTGAGCTGCCTACATACAGCTGTACATGTGAAAAACATGTTTTTTTTTTACTTTCTCTTATATACGAAGTATAAAAAAAGTCTTGTAATAAAGTCTTATAAAAATAATCGAGATTTTTAAAAAATTACCCCCCTCCACTCAAACTGTCGATTTGCACACCCCCCCCCCCCCCCGAAACTATTTCTAATGCAAAAAAGCAGCTAAAATGAAATTTTAATTTATTTTTACAACTCATTTTGGCGCCCCCTAAGGTCGGCGCACGGGGACATATGTACCCCTGCCCCCCCCCCCCCCCCCCGCCCCCCATCGCTACGCCTCTGGAACCGTTACAGTAAGGTAGATGAAATTTCATATATAAATATTATATCAAAGTCGTAGATCCGTATCAACTTCTTAGCGATTTCCTGTAACCAGAAGTGGTACTTTTTTTACTTTGAATTTTTCAAAAGCCTATAACTTGAGTACTATTTCAGTTAGATAAATAAAATTTCACATGTAAGTTAAAGATCTAATTCTCTACCTTCTGTCAAATTTTGAGTAATTTCTGTTGACCGGAAGTACTAATTTACGCTATTACCGATTTCTCAAAAAACGCATGTGAATTTATGAAGTACTAATAATATTGTGCACTATTATGCACATTTTGTTTGTCGTTAACTTGGTGTGCAATTATTTTTTTGACGAGATTTTATTCTATTTTAAAATGGATTAAAAACTATGTCTATATCCCGAGTTGCAATCTTCTGTTGTTTTATATAAGAACGAGCAGTCCCGCGGCATAACATACGCCGCTATTTAGTTGTTTTTTCTACTTTTCAGTAATTCATAATTTGTGAATTCGACAGTACCAACGCTGCCACTGAAAATATTTCTTTAAAACCCTATAAGTAGCTCGTTAAGGACCATAACCCCCCCCCGTTCCTACCCCCCCCCCCCCCCCCCACGTTTTAAATCGTTGGCTCTGCTTGTAAACATTTTGAGTGAACACAGCTCACTAAAACCATGTAGTGGTGGTGAGGTTGTTTTCTAGCGGCTCCCAGAAGAGAATTATATATATAGATATTCGAGAAAGTTTTGGGGAGAACACTCCCGGTTTATTTAACCCTTTATTGCATGAATTATTGGTTTACTTGGTAAAAAATTTTTGACTTCATATTTCTACAGCAAATGGACTAATTTGAAATGTAGGGAATTTTTTTTTTGAATAGATGATAAATATCCCATTTTAAATTGAAACGAACATTGAAACAATTGTAAGCACTAACCTTGGAGAATATACACAGTAGACAAGGTTAAACGCATTCGCAGTTGCAGTACATTCTTTAACAGCACAAGTAACGTGTGTTGTGTCTTTCATCAGCATCTAGTTATAGTAACAATTAAATAGCAAATTTTTTACTCCTAATCTATTAAAACAAAATCAGATTTCTTTTGTAAAAGCAATGAACAAAGAATTTTTTAAAATAGAAGCATGTGTATGTATTGCGCACTGTGTATATGTAAAGATTGTTATTGTAAACGTTTTCATCTTTTTACTTTCTCGTATATACGAAGTATAGAAAAAGTCTTGTAGTCCTGCACAAAAATCAAATGAAATTTTTACAGTTTCCACCGTTTTACTTCTCAGTACTTCATCATAAACGGAGTGTAGGGGACTTATTTTAATCGGGCGAACAATCTAAATCCTGATTTATTAAAATTTCGGCGTTTTACGCGTGATCCAGTCGGAAAAACCGGACTTAGTAATTCTATCCAGATGTGTGGATGTGTGGATGTGTGTCTGTAAACACGATAACTTGAGTAACGTTACAGCTAGGTCGATGAAATTTCATATATAAGTATTATATCAAAATCGTAGACCCATATCTACTTTTGAGCGATTTCCGATAACCGGACGTGAAACTTTTTCTACTTTGAATTTTTCAAAAGCTTATAACTTGAGTATTATTTCAGATGGATAAATAAAATTTCACATGTAAGTTAAAGATCTAATTCTCTACCTTCTGTCAAATTTTGAGTAATTTCTGTTGACCGGAAGTAGTAATTTACGCTATTTCCGATTTCTCAAAAAATGCATGTAAATTTATAAAGTACTAATAATATTGTGCACTATTATGCACATTTTGTTTGACGTTTACTTGGTGTGAAATTATTTTTTTTACGAGATTTTATTCTATTTTAACAAGTTTAAGTATTTAAAAAGTATTAAAATTATGTCTATATTCCGAGTTTGCCATCTTCTGTTGTTTTATATAAGAATATTTGAGAAAGTTTCGGGGAGATCACGCCATGTTAAGTACTCATGTTCCACACTATTATACATACATTGTAAGCTATTTATTTGGTGCGCAATTTATGTTAACACGATTCTATATTATATTTAAAGAATGCAAGTATTTAAAATTGACTCCAACAAGGTTTCCATATCACTATTACCCTAGAGTTTCCATCCTCTTAGTTTTAATTTAAGATTATTAGAGAAAGTTTAAGGGAGATCATTTCTGTTTTATTAGTTATTTAAATAGTAGCTCGCCAATGCATATTGAAATGAAAATAATGTATTATTTTGTCATTATAACCGAAATACGACATGCTACCAAACCATATCATTTAGCGTGCCACTTACGGGACGCTTGTAAAAAAAAAATGATACAATTTATTAACAACTATTAAAAATACAACTTACTGTTTTATTGTATTTGGAAATGTTTAGACTATTGTATGTGTGTGTTTTGTAAAAGTATTTAAATTAGGAAATATTTATAGTGCCGGTTTCGAAAGAATTGTCAAAACAATGGAAAAAAAATAAAACATGCGCACTGGAAAGTGCATATCTTCTTAAATAATAATACTTTAATTTTCGATGATAGGATAGCTGCTCCACTCAATTTAATCCTCTAAAGATCTGAAAACTTTTGATACAGTAAAGTTCAATACACTCATTGTGGATGTAAATATAAAAAAATAGAACTAACGTGGCTTTTTTGCAAAGCAATATGCCCGTAGACATTTAATTAAAATATAATATATATATATATATATATATATATATATATATATATATATATATATATATATATATATATATATATATATATATATAAATAAATCTTTAATTTAATGCTTTTAGTTTATTTATTAAGTCATGATTTTGAATATATATATATATATATATATATATATATATATATATATATATATATATATATATATATATATATATATATATATTCAAAATCATGACTTAATAGATAAACTAAAAGCATTAAATTAAAGATTTATTTTTATTGATATTCAACAATATTCAACAATAATTAAATGGACTAATCATAGTTTAGGTATTTCCAAGGAATTTTTCTTTAAATGAACTAATATTTATAGATTTCTAGACGTTTAAACATAATGTCCGCTTTCTAGAAAACGGCATGCTTACCTAATTGACTATTATTGATTGGTTTTTCCTTTCCCAAATAATGTAATCATTGGTTGAACAATACCAACTTATTTTTATGAAAAAAATAATTTTGCAAACGTGGCCGTTCGTTGCTTACATCGATTTATGAGATATTTTTTTTTTAATCAATATATTAAAAAGTAGTCAACTTTAAAAAAAAAACAATATTCATTTCTTCATGCTGTACCCAAAAGTTAAACCGAATCAAAAAGTTATTTAAAAAATTTAGGCCTTGGAATAATATGTTGTTTAAAATGTTCAATGCATTAGAGTGGCACGACTAAAATCTGTCCCGCACGAATATGAAAAATGATGCATAATCGTGTGACAAATAGTACTTTATATAGAAAAAGTAATTAAAAATGCTTAATTTTATATTGCATTATCTTTAGGTCTTGATCGATGTACCAACTCTGAAACAAATCTCTCACTTAGATATGATCAAACTTACGCTTAGCATTTTCGATTTAATGGGGATGAAACACAACAGATAAACATAAACCAAGTTAAAAATAACTTGTAAAAGAAAAAAGTATACGTCTTGCTTAAAAAATGCACAAAACTAATTCATCTCTTTAAAATTTTGGGTATTTTTAATTTATTTAATGTTTTTTATTTTACTTATTGCCTACAAAAATATTACAAAAACAAAAGTTGCGACATCTGGTACTCAACGGTTTGTTTTTTAATTAAAGCGGGAGTGGTCTCCCCCTAAATTTTCTCAAATATTCTTAAAAAACACTACGTGGGTGGCTATAACCATGATTTTTAATCAGTTTTTACATACTTACACATTTTAATAATATAATAGAATCTCGTAGAAAACAGAATTGCGCACAAAAAAAAACGGCAAGCATCATGTGTATAATTGTGCGGAATACTAGTACTTTATAAATTCAGTAGCGTTTTTTTTTTGTTGAGAAAAACTATTTTCAATTAACGGAAATTACTCAAAATTTGAAAGTAGGTAGAGATATAGATATTTTACTTATATGTGCATTTTGTTTATCTATGTTAAAAGGTACTGAAGTTATAGGCTTTTGAAAAACTAGAAGTAAATAACTTTCACTTCCGGTTACTCAAACGAATAAAATATTTAGTCATTTTCTGCTTTAGAAAAATACTATAAAATTGATTTAAACAATTAATTACTTTTAAAAGCTCTCTCCCTTGTACACACAGCGAATGACGTAGTCTTTGTTTATTTTTTTTAAAACCAAAATTGATATCTTTATATAATAAAAAAAATAACATCAGTCTTATCCAACGGCCCTATGGGGTTTTTATGACGGCAGAAACTTAGATTTTTTGCTACGTTCCAGGGTTGTTTTACGACGTCGCGAAGCAACATAGAGGGTGTCGAACAAAATTATTTGTTCATATATAGCACATAAAGGAAAACTTCACTCGCGGTCACTTTTTAATCCTCATCAAGAGCTTAGAGTCTGAACCTCAGTTTTCCCCTACGGCTTATAAATTTATCGAAAAACATGCAAAAAAAATAGCCTGATGTACAGAGTAAGTATCCTAAAATCTTTTTTGAAAATTACTTTTTTTTCCACATAAATTACAACTTATCAGCTTTGACCGTTTTATCGAATTTTCCCAGATATTAACTTAACAGATGAGTACGGGGGTGGGGAGGGGGGCAAATTAATTCACCATGGGATGTTTACTTTAGGTCTGTTATCTAACCCAGCGTATACGTGAGTGTGCCATTAATGCCGCTCTACAGAATTTTGGCCTGCCCCGTTCTGGTGGTCAAGAGTTGGGTTGGATAACCAATTCAGAGTAAGCATAGAGTCAGTTTTTAGATGGCTGTTCTGAATACATATACACTTAGACACATAGTCACACATGTGACTAATAAAATACGTTTGAAATAGATGGGTGAATCCTCTTATATATGGAATAATAGTGAAATAGTTGTTTTTTGTAGCATTAGTAAGAACTTGTTTAAAATTGTAATAAAAAACCCATGTGACTATTATAAGATTCAATAGTTTCAACAGATTACCAAATAATAAGATTACGTCTCCAAATATCTTTAAAAAATATCTTTAAAATAACGAAAATTTTAATGGTAATAGTAGTTTAAGCTGTCTCACTTGTGAAGGGTAACGACATGGTCTTATGCGATTAGAACATTTCACGAGTTTGTTGTCAACATTAGGCTTTTCCGTTTTCCAAAACTCGACACTCTTGTAGGCTAAATCAGTAATGTTTGTATTTATACCTGCAATAATACACCATATATAAATTCAATGACATGCGTTTAAAAAACCTATTAAGGTGAAATGTACTTCATAAAAATGTGCTCAATATTTTATTATAGGCAGTGATAAATTAAAACTTTTAATAAGAAAAGAAACAAATGCCACGGTGATTTGATTTTTTCTAAGGTATTAATTAAGAGACATGAAACGTCTATATAATACTACTACATTTTTAAGACAATCTTTGTTTAAAATATTACAAGCGATAAAATTATAATTACATTTATAAAAATTAAAGCCGTTTGGGAACCATCGATTACACTCATTTTTATATTTTTGTATCTAATATAAGCCCTTAACCTCTCTTTGCCCGAAAGGCATGGGAAAGTAAAACGAGTCAGAATAACCGACTTCCATGATAGAAATACACAATAGTGATTTGTGGTGTATAGCGTAGTATTGTATTTAAATTAAATAACATAACATCCCAAATCATCACAATACACTGACTCTACTAATCCAAATTAAATACAAAAGTGTTTGTTAAAGTATTATTATATTACTAGTAATACTTTCTTTGACTATTTCTAGCCTTAATGAAACCGGAAGTAATTGTGTACTTTTAACAAAAATTTGGAACAACTAAGAACCAGCTTTTCAGTCTAGTGTACTCCAGGGGCGGAACTACAGTACCGCCAGACCCCGCATTGCGGGGGGGGGGGGGGGGGCACGCCATTTACGGGCCCATCGCCGACCATAATAAGATCTTTATGGTTAAAAAAAACAATTTCTTGCATTTTTTACTTGACGGTAAAAGCTTTTGTAAATAACAAACAGATCTACTGCAGTAGTAATGTTATACAGTAGCTAACACATGATGTTGCGTTAAAAAAACTATATGCCTGAGCTGTAGTGTGAAAGATAAGCAAACGTTCAGAACACTTCCATGACTTATTTCCCTTTTTTAAATAGTTAACTAGGGGTGCTTATAAGCTCCGTTTAATATATTTGTACTAAACAAAAGAAAAAGCAATTACTTGTCTTACTTATTATTTTTAAAAAAATTCTAAAGAATGACATAGCATAAATTGGAAATATGTTTAAAACAAACAATATAAATACAAAAAAAAAAAACATAAAAATAAACATAACACGAGAAACCATTACACAGCTTTCATGTTTTATATTATGTTTCGTTTCTGGTTCAAATTAAAGCTGAGGTGGTGATTTTGGTTTTGGTTTCGATTTAGAGAAAAAGACAACACTATCAACCTAGCGCCCGTTGTATGATTATCTCTCCCTCAACGGGCCATTTATCTCGTTGTTAAAGATTGGTACTCCTTAACCTCAAATTTCCTTTTTAGTTGCTTTTACCTCCAGTTGATCTGCAGTTTATGGGTAAATTTTAATATTTTTTTTGGTAAAATTTCACATTTTCGGTATTTACTTTTGTTCAGCTCGAACATTCGGTTACGATTTAGGTACTAAACATATTTCTAAAGAAATTGAGCTCATGATTCAGGAAAATAAATTGATTAAAAATTAGAAAGGGTGAGAGAGAAGAAAGTTTAGAGGCGATCACTTAGCTTTATTTTTGTTATTAACTTAGTTGTCTTACCTGGAGAAATAAATAAGTTCTCGTTTGATACTAATTCTGTAGGAGATTTGATGCAAGCACGTGCTATTAGTCCTACAGCATAGGTTAAACTGTTGTCCCATTGCTGTTAAGAAAATAGTTTTAAATTGGGTAAAACAAAACAATTTCACAAAGATAATTTCCTTACATATGCTAAGCATTTACATACAACTACCTATAACAATTATTTACGTTTCCGTTTTCGTTTTCGTTTTCGTTTTCGTTTTCGTTTTCGTTTTCGTTTTCGTTTTCGTTTTCGTTTTCGTTTACGTTTACGTTTACGTTTACGTTTACGTTTACGTTTACGTTTACGTTTACGTTTACGTTTACGGTTACGGTTACGTTTACGTTTACGTTTACGTTTACGTTTACGTTTACGTTTACGTTTACGTTTACGTTTACGTTTACGTTTACGTTTACGTTTACGTTTACGTTTACGTTTGTGTTTACGTTTGTGTTTACGTTTACGTTTACGTTCACGTTCACGTTCACGTTCACGTTCACGTTCACGTTCACTTTTATGTTCACGTTCACATTCACATTCACATTCACGTTTACGTTTACGTTTACGTTTACGTTTACGTTTACGTTTACGTTTACGTTTACGTTTACGTTTACGTTTACGTTTACGTTTACGTTTACGTTTACGTTTACGTTTACGTTTACGTTTACGTTTACGTTTACGTTTACGTTTACGTTTACGTTTACGTTTACGTTTACGTTTACGTTTACGTTTACGTTTACGTTTACGTTTACGTTTACGTTTACGTTTACGTTTACGTTTACGTTTACGTTTACGTTTACGTTTACGTTTACGTTTACGTTTACGTTTACGTTTACGTTTGTGTTTACGTTTGTGTTTACGTTCACGTTCACGTTCACGTTTACGTTTACGTTTACGTTTACGTTTACGTTTACGTTTACGTTTACGTTTACGTTTACGTTTACGTTTACGAATGGCAGATGCAAGTGCACACAAGCACATAATAGCTAATGAAACGTCAGAGCTTGCACACAAACAACGAAATGCAGATGCTATTTACAAACGCGAGAAAAAAAAGGGGGACACTTCATATAAAAACTGAAGAGGCACATTACTGTGGTGAAATAAACACTATCTACCAGTTTTGCCATTCTAGAAACTTTGCCAACGAGCGCCCTCCCGATGGTAAATTTACAGGGTGTTGCCGTAAAGGAAAAGTAAAGCTTGACAAACCTATGGATGCCTATGGTAATATACTACAGTATCCCGATTTTCTACGCAACCTTTTGACAGATCCAGACAATCCTGACTGCAATAATTTCCGCACTAACATAAGGTAATACAACAGTGCACTTTCATTTGCTTTAATGGGGGCTAACACTGTTGATTTTTATGGTAGGAAACCGTACATCTTTAAAGTCCATGGACAAATTGTTCATCGATCAAGTCATCTACAGCCGATCAACAACCAGCCTCCTCAATATGCTCAGCTCTATGTAATTGAAAGAACACAAGATACAGAAATTCGAACGCAACATTCTGCTAGTGAGCACTGTAAAGAGCAAATTCTGGACCACATAGATAGGTTTTTTAGAGCGTACAATCGGCTGTCAGACACCTTTCGTATGCTACGTGATGTTGTAGAGGCTGACGCTATTCGTGAAGCTAACACCAGATGTGAGGAAATTCCTATTGTAAACATGGTGTTTAAACGCAATCGTCGTTCAGATAGTCGTCGATATAACACCGCGACCGCTAATGAAATTGCAATGGTCTTTGTAAACGCTGACGGTGAGCCTCCATTTGAGCGTGACATCCATGTCTACCCATTGAATCCTACAGATCCAAATAAGCCCTACATCAACATCAATATTTTAAGCCCGAATTGTTTCCATATGGTGAGCCTGAGTGGCAAAGAAACTGTGGTTGTAATGAATATGAAGTTCCTCAAGGTTTCAATGCTACAATATAAATCAGCTTTAACGGCCATAAGGACTGAGTTTAATCCAATCATTGGAGCGGGAAAGCTCACACAGCAATGGATTGTAGATTCGTAGATGCAAGTTGAAGCTAACAATCTAAACTACATAAGAACACATCAGAAGCAGCTTCGGTCAGAACTTTACCAGGGACTTGCAGACCACCAAGACGCCGCGGCTAACGCACATGTCAAGGCTGGGATTCCTGTAATTTTGCCATTCTCTTTTGAAGGTTCGCTCAGAAGTATGCGGGAAAGATGTGCAGATACAATATCGATTTTCTCTAAGTTTGGAGCACCGGATCTTTTTATTACATTTACGGCAAATCCAAACTGGCCAGAAATCATGGAAAATTTGCAAAACGTTGAAACCCCGCCAGATTGTCCTGATTTGGTAGCGCGTTTTCAACTTAAAGCTAAAATCACTGCTCAATGAACTGACCGAGAAAAATATTTTTGGGCCGATTGCAGCCTATGTGTACATAATTTAATTTTAAAAAAGAGGCTTGCCGCATGCACACATATTAATTGTTCTGTCGTCGGAAAACAAAATTTCTACCGTTGAAGAAAAAGATAAAATTTTTTGTGCTGAAATTCCATCCGATGACCCTATTTTAAGAAATATAATACTGCGCTGCATGGTCCATGTGGTGTTGCCAACTCTAAAGCGCCTTGCATGGTAGATGGGCAATGTAGCAAGAGTTTCCCCAAGCAGTTTCAAATGGTAACACAGTTAAGTTAAATGTGAATAGATATCTTTGTACAGAGGAAGACAAGGTATACACATTGAAGTTAGAGGAACCAAATTAGATAACAGGTGGGTTGTTCCCTACAATGTTTTCCTTCTAAAGAAGTATAATGCCCACATAAAGTGTGCACATCAATGCGTGCCATCAAGTACGTTCACAAATATATTTATAAAGGCTTCGATTGCGCAAACATGATGGTAAAAAAAAAATCATAAAAACGTTTTAATAACTATAAGTTATTTAAATAGTAGTGTATAATTTATTTTCTACTTTTTAGTGCTTTATTACATAAAAGCTTGTTATTAAAACGTTTTTTATGAATTTCTTTTTCAGTACTTTACATGTTTTATTTACACTAGAGTTTCATGACTAAAAACCATTGCGCGCCTATTGAACGTGATGACGCGATATTGAACGTGATGGCGCGTGTGGTGTGGTTGGATAGAACTGCCTACTAATTCGGTCGGAATTTTAATTAATTCATAAAAAATTAATTAGGCATCCAATTAAGTCAAATTTAATGTCTCGATGCATTGTCTCCATGTCTTGACCCACGTACAAATTGAGAACCGTTTATGTCAAGTAGAAGTGCCTGCAATTTTCCTCCGGCGTTTCGATCCAGACAGACTGACGACAGACTGACGAGGAAGTGAGTTAAATAAAAGCTTGTAAAAAATTCATAAAAAAACGTTTTAATAACAAGCTTTTATGTAGGCCTACTAATGCAGTAAAAAGTACAAAATAAATTATAGACTGCCATTTAAATAAATATAAAGAAAATGTAGATTTCATGAATTTTCCTTGCATGATCATATGTTTAATTTGTGATATTCTATTGCCTGCCTGGATATGTAGAGATACAAATGTCAGTAAAAAAAAAATTACTGTTTGGTCTCAAAGCGCCTGATTTCGCGAATTCACGACATACCGTAATTAGCGTAAAAATAAGACAAAATTTAAAAACAACAAGATACCTTAAATTCAATGTAAGTGTGATAGCGAAAATCAACACATATACTTTTTTAAATAGCTGGAACATAATTCAAACATTTAGGGGCTAAAAAGACCATGGTCAACTTGCAATGGCTTGCAACACACCAGTATATTAAACTAGGTGCAGAAACTGTGCCTGGGAACACTTTAACAAAAATATATACGAAGCTATATACACTAACAAAATCATGGTAAACATTACTTAACTGTCACAAAGTTATTATTTTACCGGAGCTGGAGCGTTGGCAGCCGCTAGGACTTTCAATACACCAACTAACCAAAGGCAATCATACAACCGCTGTCTACACAGCAAACACAAAGTCTTTAACTTACCAGAGCTGGTGCCATGACATTGTTTCGAGCATTATTGTGAGCCTTCAGAAAAGCGTTGATGTCGTCATTTGACAGGGTCACAGTGCTGCGTGGCTGGGCGATAGTTAACGACACCAGAGAGACTAGGATTAACTTCATGATGGGTGAAGCTAAGTATAAATAAATATTAAAACACATATATTAGCGCGTGGTTTATTATTTATATAACAGCTGTCAGTCAGTCAGTCAGTCAGTCAGTCAGTCAGTCAGTCAGTCAGTCAGTCAGTCAGTCAGTCAGTCAGTCAGTCAGTCAGTCAGTCAGTCAGTCAGTCAGTCAGTCAGTCAGTCAGTCAGTCAGTCAGTCAGTCAGTCATTCAGTCAGTCAGTCAGTCAGTCAATCAGTAAGTCAGTCATTTAGTCATTCACGCATTCACTCATTCAGCCATTCAGTCAGTCGGTCAGTAAGTCAGTCAGTTAGTGAGTCAGTCAGTCAGTCAGTCAGTCAGTCAGTCAGTCAGTCAGTCAGTCTGTCTGTCAGTCAGTCAGTCAGTCAGTCAGTCAGTCAGTCAGACAGTCATTTAGTCATTCAGTCATTCAGTCATTCAGTCATTCAGTCATTCAGTCATTCAGTCATTCTGTCATTCAGTCATTCACTCATTTAGTTTTCAGTCATTCAGTCATTCTGTCATTCAGTCATTCAGTTTTTCAGTCAGTCAGTCAGTCAGTCGTTCAGTCAGTCAGTCAGTCAGTCAGTCAGTCAGTCAGTCAGACAATCAATCAATAAGTCATTCAGTCATTCAGTCATTCAGTCATTCAGTCAGTCAGTCTCTCTTTCTGTCTGTCTGTATGTCTGTTTGTCTGTCTGTCTGTCTGTCTGTCTGTCCGTCCGTCCGTCCGTCTGCCTGTCTGTCTGTCTGTCTGTCTGTCTGTCCGTCAGTTTCATTTCCATAATCTAATTGAAATAATATTCGTTTTCTTTTACTTACTCCTTTTTTCCGTGTCTAGTTATTTATACGAAATATTTTTTTAAATTCTAAATGAAAGTATAGCACTATCGATGCACAGAAATGGGTCTTACCAGACATAATTCTTCTTGTTCGCGAAATAGTTGAAGAGCGTCAGTGAGTTTCGTCAATTCTTCCTCTATGTTATGTACACTTTGGCCATGCGGGCGAAACAGCCGAGTAGGCCTACGCTAATTCAAATTTTACCGATTATTTAATAGTTACAACCCACGCGCTTAACAATAACTGGTTCTTAAACTGGTGGTTCTTGTGGTCTTTCCATAACAGTCTTCATTGCTATACGTAAAAATAGTTTGATGGTTAGTGGAGAGGTCAAAGTAAAGATGTTTAGGCATTGGGAGTATGTTATGTAACTCAAACAATCGACATTTTTTTCGACCAAACTCTGCTACCGAAATCTTTATTTTGTATTTCCTTCGACAACCAATTATATTATGTAAGTTGTCAATGGACTATTTAAACTTTGCCATTAACCGCGATACCATTCGGTTTCTTATGTAAAGACTTATAGTGAGTTAAAACAAAACAATGCTATACCAATGTAGACTGCTGTACAAGGGCAAGTAGAGGCAGTTAAGATTCCCTTGAAGATTATATCGTTCTAATTGTTATCGCGCAGTGTATTATTAGTAACAGCTAGGATTAGTATTGTTGTATTTGCACATAAAGAGACTTAGCGTTGGTGATTCAACGTAGGCAAAGTTTTAGATTCCCTCATTCGCGTATTCAAATACTCTGCAGCACAACAAAGCTGTTGTTGTTTCTCTCTTTCATGTTTGTGGACACAATAGTGGTAGATCAATATTTGCTATGGATCTAAAACACAGGACCAGTATAATACAAGCTTCTGATCCCGCATGCTAGTGCGTAGCAGAACTGTGGTTGATGGACCGTTAAGATGACGCTTACAATGGAACTGATGGTGTTACCTACGACTGTAATGAACTAACTTATCTAATGGTGTAACGTACGACTGTAATGAGCTAACCTATCTAATGGTGTTACGTACGACTGTAAAGAACTAACTTATCTAATGGTGTTACGTATGACTGAAATGAACTAACTTATCTAATGGTGTTACGTACGACTGTAATGAACTAACTTATCTAATGGTGTTACGTATGACTGTAATTAACTAACTAATCTAATGTTGTTACGTACGAAGGTAATGAGCTAACTTATCTAATGGTGTTACGTACGACTGTAATTAACTAACTAATCTAATGTTGTTACGAACGACTGTCATGAACTAACTTATCTAATGGTGTTACGTACGACTGTAATTAACTAACTAATCTAATGGTGAAACGTACGACTGTGATGAACTAACTTATCAAATGGTGTTACGTACGAGTGTAATGAGCTAACTTAGCTAATGGTGTAACGTACGACTGTAATGAACTAACTTATCTAATGGTGTAACGTACGACTGTAATGAACTAACTTTTCTAATGGTGTTACGTATGACTGTAATTAACTAACTAATCTAATGTTGTTACGTACGACTTTAATGAGATAACTTATCTAATGGTGTAACGTACGACTGTAACTAACTAATTTATCTAATTGTGTTACGTAGGACTGTAATGAGCTAACTTATCTAATGGTGTAATGATACTTCAGTCGGACCAATCCCACCCCCCTCAAATGTGTTATATCAATGCGTACAATAAAGGATTTTGATAAGTTGCTTTTGTATGTCACTTGTATGTGTTTATTCTACTTCACTAATGATCCTACTAAGTAACCAGTGTTTCTTCCAGACTTTTTACTTTCTCGTATATACGTAGTATAGAGAAAGTATTGTAATCGTGCAAAAAAAAATCGAGATTTTTACAAATCTCGACGTTTTACACCTCACTGATACGGAAAAACATAATTTTGCAATCTTGTCCGTTTGTCTGTGTGTCTGTGTGTGTCTGTGTCTGTGTGTAAACATGATTACTTGAGTACCGTTACAGCTAGGTTGGTCATATATAAGTATTTTATCAAAATCGTAGATCCGTATCAACTTTGGAGCGATTTCCGATAACCGGAAGTGGTACTTTTTCTACTTTGAATTTTTCAAAAGCCTATAACTTGAGTACTATTTCAGATAGATAAATGAAATTTCACCTGTAAGTAAAAGATCTAATTCTCTACCTTCTGTTAAATTTTGAGTAATTTCCGTTGACGGGAAGTATTAATTTACGCTATTTCCGATTTCTCAAAAACGCATCTAAATTTATAAAGTACTAATAATATTGCGCACCATTATGAACATCTTTATTCGGCGTTCGCATGGTGTGAAATACTTTTTTCTATGAGATTCTATTTTATTTTAAAAAGTTTATGTATTTAAAATGGATTAAAAATCATAACTATATCCCGAGTTCCCATCCCCTGTTGTTTTATATAAGAATATTCAAGAAAGTTTAGTGGAGATCACTCCCGGTTTATTTTCTCTTGAAATTTTCGAGATTATAGACTGGATGAAACACTGTATGAAACCTAACATAACATTTACTTAAAATTGATAGAATATAAAAGGTTGGTCTAAACAAATTAGCGCTTGCAACTAACTACATTCTACCTCAGATCATGCGTATTTTTAATTTCTCGTATATACGAAGTATAGAGAAAGTCTTGTAATTGTGCAAAAAAAAAATCGAGATCTTTACAAATCTCGACGTTTTACACCTCACTGATACGGAAAAACATAACCTTGCAATCTTGTCCTTATGTCTGCGTGTTTCTGTGTGTGTGTCTGTGTGTGTGTAACTTGAGTACCGTTACAGCTAGGTTGATAAAATTTCATATATAAGTATTTTATCAAAATCGTAGATCCGTATCAACTTTTGAGCGATTTCCGATAACCGGAAGTGGTACTTTTTTATTTTGAATTTTTAAAAGCCTATAACTTGAGTACTATTTCAGATAGATAAATAAAATTTCACATGTAAGCAAATGATCTAATTCTCTACCTTCTATCAAAGTTTGAGTAATTTTTGTTGCCCGGAAGTAGTAATTTACGCTATTTCCGATTTCTCTAAAAACGCATGTAAATTTATAAAGTACTAATAATATCCTGCACTATTGTGCTCATCTTTATTTGGCGTTCACGTGATGTGCGATTTTTTTTCCACGAGATTTTATTCTATTTTTAAAAGTTTGAATATAAAGAAATGAACTATTTCAATCAAATTTGATTTAGATCTACGTACGCTATGAAATGTATACCATACAATTTTCTCGGCCATAAAATTATAAAATTTACTTTATCTATTTGGATTCTAGATCTAGAAATTCTAATCTGAGGTAGATTGACAAACCATGACGAGAAGCCGCGTTGGTGTTAACAATCTTTATTTACAGACGCCATGATGCAAAGAGAGGAAGTGAGTGGCGAGAGAGAACTATTTATAGATAACAACATGTAAGGGACATCACTCAAGATAACAATATAAATATAATACTAATACAGAAGAGTGAGTTCCCTTGACCTCACAATTATTTCAATCTATTACATCCCTTTACCCTTAGAACACAATAACACATCTCTCAATAGAACAATTGATGGTATCCTAAAATCACCAATTATATTGTAACATGAACATTATGGTAGATTACATCCTTACAAACAATGCACAATATGCCACAACATAATCAAGATACAAAACAATGATGTCAAAGTCCTTTTGACCTTTAAATCATAGGTCTAACTTATTTGGGACTTTGATTGTCCTGCTTGACCTTCTCAGTGGCTTTTGATTTGGTGACTCAAGATTCTGACCATTTGGATTCTCTATCTCAGGAGGTCTAGGATTTAAATCATTAACTCCAGAATTTACATTTTCTGACTCCAGACAACTTGGTTCACTCATATCAACAGAACTTGGTTGTGAAACAAACTGAGTTGGTGTGAACTGATCAGATTTGGTGGGATTGACAGATTCACACTTATTATCTGCACAAGTTATTTTTAACTTTATAAGACACAGGTCCTGTACATTGAACAATTTGACCTGGTATCCATTTTTCCTTTCTCCCATAATTTCTTAGATACACATTATCATTAACTGCAAATTCTCTTTCAATGGATGATTTGTCATGATTTACTTTTTGTGTATGTTGATGTTGGGAAACAGACCTTTGAACAGTTGGATGCAGTAGGTCAAGATGAGTTTTAATTTTCCTACCACATAGCAATTCACATGGTGCAACATCTGTTGTTATATGAGGAGTTGTGCGGTATTTGGCTAATAACCTGTTTACTCTTTCATTGTCACATTTAGCTTCTTCTGTTTGATGTTACCCTTTTAGTTTCTGTAAGTGCTAATGATGTTAGCAAAGTTGTTTGATGATCACATTCCTTCTTACTAATGTATTCTCTTTAAAACATTTGAAATTGCCATATCACCATAATCATTTATTAAGTTACAAATACTTTGTTTAGGCAACTCTGACTGATAATGGACTGCATCTTCTCCATCTTTTATATTATCTTCACAAAGGGTTTTAATTTCTTATTTTATATGGCCTTAAGTCATCATTCACAGACTCTTCAGGCCAACCATTCTTACAGTACTCATACACTTTTATTAAGCACTCATCTTTTGTGTTTCTCTTTTAACATCATTCACATTAACATCATTCACATTAACATCATTCACAGTTATATTGGAGTTATCCATGATAGTGAAGAGAACAAATACATCTTCTGGTACATAGCTCAGGCTTTGGTTTTTTAAAAGTAATCTACTAAGACTATCTGCACTATTCTCAGATCCAGGTTTGTATTTCAATTCATAATTGTATGCAGTTAGTGTGATAGCCCATCTTTGAATTCTTGGAGAGGCATGCTCAGGTAGGGTTTTGTTTTCTCCAAATAAACCTAGCAATGGTTTATGATCTGTAAAGATGGTGAACTTCCTACCAAACAGAAACTTATGAAATTTCTTAACACCAAAAATGATGCCTAAGCCTTGCCTATCTAACTGAGAATAATTTTTCTCAGCCTGGTTCAAAGATCTACTGGCAAAAGCAATGGGTCTGTCACCCTTCTCATCCATGTGGGACAAGACTGCTCCTACACCATCTGGTGAAGCATCACATGTTAATATAAGTCTTTTCCCTGGGTCATAGTGAGTTAGTAAGGTGTCAGCAGACAAAGCCTCTTTTGCTGTATTAAAAGCAGCTTCTTGTTGTTTACCCCAGTGCCAAGTTGCATTTTTCTGTAGCAGCTTGTACAGTGGTGATAGTTTACCAGACAGATTTCCTATGAACTTTGCATAGTAATTTATTAAGCCCAAAAAAGCTCTTAGTTGTTGGGTATTTTCAGGTTTGGGTGCTTCTTTAATGGCTTTTGTTTTCTCAGGTTGAGGTCTGATACCTTGCTTGCTTAATATATAACCAAGAAAACTAATTTCTGTCAGCATGAATTGACATTTATCTTTGTTTATCTTTAAACCTTTTTCACCAACAATTTTCAAAACTTTATCTAGTGTTTTAAGATGTTCAGTGTCATTCTTACCAGTTATGTACACATTGTCAAAGTACACACAAACATTTGGAATGTCCTTAAAAATACTGTCCATGACAGCTTGGAAAATTCCAGGGCTAGATGATATGCCAAAACATAGTCTTTCATATTGGTAGAGTCCTTTATGTGTGTTTATTGTCGTATAGACTTTTGAATCTGGATGCAGTTCTAGTTGAGTGTAAGCATGACTAAAGTCTAATTCAGTGAATTTGTCTCCTCCTGCCAAATTCAAAGAAATTTCCTCAATGTTAGGTATAGGGTACCTATTTAGCTCTAATTGCTTATTCAGTGTAGTTTTATAATCTCCACAAATTCTTATAGAACCATCCTTCTTTAACACTGGCACAATGGGCGTTGCCCAATCGGAATAGTCTACCTTCTTTATAATGCCATTAGATTCCAATCTACTTAGCTCATTTTCAATTTTATTCCTCATTGCATAAGGTGGAACTCTAGCTTTGCAGTATCTTGGATTTGTATCTTTAATGCTTAACTTCACTGTTCTATCATTTAGTAATCCAGAGTTACCAAAAACACATTTATTTTCAGATATAACTTTATCTAGTGAAGTAAGACTAGATTCTTTTACATTCTTCAATGAACAAATACTCTCCCAATTTAACTTAAGATCACTTAACCAGTTCCTACCTAGTAATGGCGGTCCATTTCCTTCAACCACAAGAAGAGGAAGTTTAACACTTTGACCATTATAACTTACATGAACCATACACTCTCCTATTACCGGAACATTGTCACCAGTGTATGTTGTTAGACACTTGTGACACGGCTGTAGAGGCACTGATCCTCCTGTGACAGCGTCAAAGTCCTTCTTTGTTATGACTGTTAGAGATGCTCCAGTGTCAAGTTGGAAGCTGATGCTCTTACCGTTGATATTAACTTGTACATTGATGGGAGCATGACTTATTGATTTCACAGAGAATAGGTTGAAATCCGGCTGCGAATCAGTTTGAGCATTTTCACAGGTAGAGTGGTTCACTGGTTGGGTTAGGTAGTCTTGGTGAGAGTTAACATAGTGCTGCTTTTGGTTGCGGTACTGTCTTGACTGGCTAGATTTAGCAACAGACGAAGACTTTGCAAAGCAGGCCTTGGCAATGTGACCTTGCTTACCGCACTTATAACAAGTTGCAGACTTGAACTTGCACCGATGAGATGCATGGGGACCTTTGCATCGATGACATTTTTGATAATTATTACTAGATTTAGATCTAGGATTTGAACGAGCAGGCTGTTTAGCATAAGTTGGAATGCTCTGATGAGGTTGATGTTTATTGACTAACCTGCTGTTTACTGCATGGATCTCTGAAGGTGCTAAAGATCTCGCCGCATCTGATGACTGCTGGATTGACATTGCAAGTTGTATTGCTTTTTCCAATTTTAGATCTGACTCGAGCAGCAACTTTCTTTGAACATCAGGACTGTTTACACCTGTCACAAACTTTTCACATAATCTGTCGGACAGCGTTTCTCCAAATTCACAGAATCTACTTAAATGACGTAAAGCAGCAACATATTCTGATATTGACTCGTTTGGTTGACGAGTCCTACTGTCAAATCTAGCTCGACATAGAAACTTTGATGGGGTAGGCGCATGGTGGTCTGTTAGCAATTTGCTCAGCTCGTTAAAGCTCTTGGTAGTTAAACTTTCTGGTGCGCATAAGTCTTTTAGTAGCCTAAATTGTTGAGGCCCTATGACTGTTAACAAAACAGCTCTCTTTTTGGCTTCTATCGTCACGTTGTTAGCTTCTAGGTAAAAGCTTAACCTCTCTAGGTAATCTTGAATGATTTCATCATTCGCATCAAATTCTTTCATTTGGCCATACAGCGCCATAATTCTAGAAATAATTAGCTAATAAGCTCTAGCAAACCTCTTTTTTGCGTAAATAGGTGCTCTTTCTAGTAGATGTTTATCCTTCGTCGCCAAATGAGGTAGATTGACAAACCATGACGAGAAGCCGCGTTGGTGTTAACAATCTTTATTTACAGACGCCATGATGCAAAGAGAGGAAGTGAGTAGCGAGAGAGAACTATTTATAGATAACAACATGTAAGGGACATCACTCAAGATAACAATATAAATATAATACTAATACAGAAGAGTGAGTTCCCTTGACCTCACAATTATTTCAATCTATTACATCATCTAGACTAGATTTACGGAAAAACTAGACGTACTCGTTAATATCTAGATTTAGACTAGCTACTCTAGATTCTATTCCCATAATAAATTTCTATATTAAGCTATTTCAGACCTTAATTATTTTATAGAAATCTTTGTTTAGCTATGGCATTGACTAACTTGGGATAAAATTTACTTTGAAATAATAGGGCTATTCGCGTACGGGGGCAGGCAAACCCAGAATTATTAAAAAATCTTTTTTTTTCGAATAATGTTAAAAATTGAATGTTATTTTATTCAGAATCCATTTCTCTATCCGTCTGTATGCATTCATTTGTCCTGAGTGACATAGTTTTTTAGTTATTAGCTTCTAAAGTAGGTAGGGGTAGTCCGTCATAAGGTCAAAAATGGGGAAAATGTCGGATGGTAAGCCTTTTACTACACTCGGTAATGAACGATATAGTAATAAAAATAAACAATAAACACTCCCTTTACTATTAGAATAATTAGCTTCTCACGATTTCAAGGTACTTTCTATTAGATATTACTAGACTTACTCGGTCATCCATTGGATAACTGTGGGTTTCGTGGGTCATCCACAAATGACATCACGTCTGTCACTTATCATCACAAAATAACCAGACCACACATTCGAAAAGACGTTTTTTTTTATCTTTTAAAAAGACCGATGTAGGCAGAGCATTAGTCTGACCACACTATCCCTTCATATATTGACGTCACAGGTGACCTACTTAACTCTACTTCACCTGCCCAGTGTCCCGCTAAGTCTCAGACAACATGTTTTTATCGTTTAAAAAAACGATTCCAGCCGAGCATGTCTTTGACCACACTAACCATTCATATGCTTAGGACAAAGAAACAGATGAACTCTACTTCACCTGCCTAGATAGGCAACTTTATCATTCACATGTAATTTTTTTTTTAACCCGTGCCACCTGCATGAAAGCATATTACACTAACAATTTAGCTATCTAGACTCGTGACGTCTCTGATGTTTTTTGTGCTATATAATAATACTTTGAGTCTCCTTATACAACTTGATTTATGCGCCTAGGCCCTACCTAGATCTAGATATAAGTCAATAACTTTGAAATTAAAGTTTATCTTAAATCAGCCAATTCCACAGCTAAACAAAGATTTATATAAAATAATGAAGGTCTGAAATAATTTAGAATAGAAACTCATTATTATCTAGATCTAGAAATAATCATCTAGATTCTACAACTGGTTTGCTTAAGTCTAGTTTTTTGCGTAACTCTTGCTAGATCTAGATTAGACCTATTCTAGATCTAGATAGATAAATCACAAATATTTATATCAAGCATTTAAGGACTAAAGTAGCTTAATAAAGAAACTTAAAAATGTATTATGATTTTAAAATGGATTGTATTTTTAACTAATTAATCTTTGGTTCGACCTAGATTCTAGATTTACATCTATAAATTACTTTCTTGGCCACCTGATATTTAGATCTAGATCTATAAATAATTTAGATCAATAAATAACTTTCTTGGACAGATTGTAGAGCTAGAGAAATTTATTGTAAAACTAAATGAAAAAGACAGTTGAAATCAACGTCATTAAATAAATATGTGAATAACAGTCTGTCTGAAAACAAAAATTGTTCTCTGCCTACATACTATTTTTACAGCTCCACACATAGAGCAGATTCTCTCCAGTAGTCAATCAGACAAACAAAAAAACAAATAAATATTCAAACATGTAAACAAACTTGAGTATTAGTAGTTTAGAGATTGTACTTAGAATAATGACACATTTCACTCAATTTTTGGCTTATTACACTGTTTTGAGGTATTAAAATTTAATAAATTAAACCTATAATAGAAAGTGAGTA
The DNA here is from genome assembly GCF_028476545.2 of Physella acuta. Lineage (NCBI taxonomy): Eukaryota > Metazoa > Mollusca > Gastropoda > Physidae > Physella > Physella acuta. The sequence goes on from NW_026732319.1 coordinate 457,723, forward strand.
TTCTAAGTATAAAAGATTGTTATATGCAATCTACAGCTAGGGAAACTGTAGAAAAAGACAGATTATGTTTATGTAAAAAAAACAGACTAGTTTGCTAACTAACAGTTTTAAAATACATAAAAAGGTTTATTTAGATTTGGTAACCAGGTGGACACACCCACAAAGTCAAAACAATAAAATATACATTGATGCAGACTCAAGATTCTACTAAATAGAAGAATACATAGGAAAAGTACTTCTCAATGGTGATTCTGAATAAAACAAAAATAAATAATATTAAATATAAAATTAAAGTCACCCATCTAGAAAATTATTTAGAAAATATGAAAATAAAGTATAGATAGCGATTCTCTGAGAAACTATTTCATCGCTCTTGTGTGTCATTGATGTTACTGTTTCTTAGAAATGAGAGAAAGGGGCTAGCCAGCTCGTGCATATTTAATTATAATAACACAAAATGAAACAGATAATCTGGTTGCTTCTAAGCTTATCCTCTCAGTTGTTGGTAAAAAAAAAATTAAATATTGTGAACAGATGAACTGCATTTGTGATGCAAAGTTGAGACGTGGAAAGGTCAGAATTAGTTTTTTGACGTATAATGGACTTGCATAAATTAAAAACACCAATACACATATGAAGCACATTATTACCTTCTAACAGAAGTCATTGAAGCTATAAGGAATTACGTGCTGAGGAGAAAGAATCGAAAAACAGGACCATCCTTACTTAGCTGGAGTGTATTAGCTGTTCTCATGAAAGAAAAACAATTTTTTTAGTATACGAAAAGTTTGCGAAAAACGACATGTTTGCAAATTGTCTTCCAGTTATTTTCCACAATTATTGTTAGATTGTGTTAAATTTTGCACACACATTCCCTGATGTAGTGGCTATGGCATGAACCAAAATCGTTTACAGATGTGTTGTACTTTTTATATATGTAGGGCTATGTTCTACTATTTTCTCATTGATATGTGACTGTCGACATTGAAGTGATAGTGTTTGTAGAAATTTTTAAACAGTGAGAAATCGTTTACAGAAAACATTAGTAAGACATATTCAAACAACATGGAACGGTGTGGTCTAGCGGTAGATAGCTAGACTGCTAACCCGGGAGTCTCGAGTACCTTGAGTCCACCCAACTCTGATGGGTAGCTAACTTACGTTAGGGAAACAAAGGCGGCTGGGCATAGTGCTGACCACACTATTCCTTCGTATGCCGAGAAAAAAAAACCGTATGAAATATACTTCATCTGCCCAATGCATCGTTAGGTCTAAAATGGGTTCTTTACTTTTCTTTATAAATATATTTTAGTACAGTTAATGTTACAAAACGTTAAGATGTAACCATATTCAGGTAAAATTGTGTTGTTGACTGATGGTTTTTAAAATAAGCGATTAAATATTAAAATACCACTTTATTATGGTAAAGCAACGTTTGAGCCTAACAGTTACTAAACTTTTCAATTTGAAGGAATGATATAGAATATTATTAGAATTAATTATGATTGATTATGAAGTTGTCCAATATATGTCGAAACGTTGAATACATATATTTTAATTTTCTAAATCCATCTGGGTAATTTTGTTAGGATCTTAAAAGAACATAAAACAATACGGCATTTCAATTTGAATTTATACTTTATTTCAAATTTCCGACTTCTCGACCATCAAAGTACCAATGGACCTCATCAGTTGTTACATGTAGTGCCAGAACTAATAGGGCAGCTGACCAATGTAGTTGCCCCTGTAGTAAATCATGACAAAAGAAAATTATTAAACAAAAATATCAATCTTAAATTCTTTATTTTTAATAAATATTTTGAAATAAATTTCTAATAAAAATATTGCTATCTTTTATCAAGTGTATATACTTAAATAAATATAGAAATTTACTATGCATATAGGCACATATGAAATGTGTTCTTACGGTGGGTAGTAATTAACTGTATCAAACTAAATGAAATGTGTACTTACGATGGGTAGTAATTAACTGTATTAAACTTAATGAAATGTGTACTTACAGTGGGTAGTAATTAACTGTATCAAACTAAATGAAATGTGTACTTACGGTGGGTAGTAATTAACTGTATCAAACTATATAAAATGTGTTCTTACGGTGGGTAGTAATTAACTGTATTAAACTTAATGAAATGCGTACTTACGATGGGTAGTAATTAACTGTATTAAACTTAATGAAATGTGTACTTACAGTGGGTAGTAATTAACTTGTCAAACTAAATGAACGGTGTATTTAGGTGGGTAGTTATAAACTTCTACCAATCTAAATGAAGTGTGTACTTACAGTGGGTAGTAAATAACTGTTTCAAACTAAATAAAATGCGTACTTACGGTGGGTAGTAATTAACTTATTAAACTAAATAAAATGCGTACTTACGGTGGGTAGTAATTAACTTATTAAACTAAATAAAATGTGTACTTACGGTGGGTAGTAATTAACTTATTAAACTAAATAAAATGTGTACTTACGGTGGGTAGTAATTAACTGTATCAAACTAAATGAAATGTGTACTTACGGTGGGTAGTAATTAACTGTATCAAACTAAATGAAATGTGTTCTTACGGTGGGTAGTAATTAACTGTATTAAACTTAATGAAATGCGTACTTACGATGGGTAGTAATTAACTGTATTAAACTTAATGAAATGTGTACTTACAGTGGGTAGTAATTAACTTATCAAACTAAATGAACGGTGTATTTAGGTGGGTAGTTGTAAACTTCTACCAATCTAAATGAAGTGTGTACTTACAGTGGGTAGTAAATAACTGTATCAAACTAAATAAAATGCGTACTTACGGTGGGTAGAAAATAACTGTATCAAACTAAATAAAATGCGTACTTACAGTGGGTAGTAATTAACTTATTAAACTAAATAAATTGCGTACTTACGGTGGGTAGTAATTAACTTATTAAATTAAATAAAATGTGTACTTACGGTGGGTGGTAATTAACTTATTAAACTAAATGAAAGTTGTACTTACCGTGGGTAGTAATTACATGAGACCAGATTAGGCATGGCTCCAGTAACATTGACGCACTGAGTGAAGGCACAACCTACCGATGTTGATTTTTTCCACACCATCTGTCAACAACAAATTTTACATCAATATAATTACATCTTAACTTTTCTAAAACTAACTGTACCAAAATATATTTATAAAGAAAAGTAAAGAAGCCTTTTTAGACCTAACGATGGATGGGGCAGATGAAGTAGATTTCATACGTTTCTTTTCCCGACATACGAATGGATAGTGTGGTCAGTAATATGCCCAGCAGCCTTTGTTTCCCTAACGTAAGTTAGGTACCCATCAGAGTTGGGTGGGCTCAAGGAACTCGAGACTCCCGGGTTAGCAGTCTAGCTCTCTACCACTATGCCACACCGTCCCATGTTGTTTGAATATTTCTTTCTTTAATCGATTCCTCAGTAAATGCTGTTTGAAAATTTCTACTTCAATGTTGATGGTCCCCATTACAGATGAAGTAAAGACCATCGGTTTTATTTACTGTCAACATACAATGTAATTATGTGCTCAGCTAGATGTCCTGCCACATTAATCTCCCTTGACTTGAGTTACATTAATATGAAACAATGAAGAGCTTAAGATTCGAACCGGTCAATTAAACCCGTGACTTTTGAGCGCTATCACTAAACCACGTTATACTCAGACATCTCTCATTATAGGCCTACATTTAGACAAAACCTGACCTGTGAATAGTGACCACATGTTGGTGATGTTGTAATACACGACCATTTGGTGAAGTCGACCACATTGACCAGTTCACTTTTCCAGGCAGAAGCGCTCTTGTAGGCTATATCAGTGGCATTTGAGCTCAATGCTGAAATCAGATAGGTTTACTTATTCCTGACACAACAACAGGAATAGAAGTTTAATATAGTCAAAGTACATTAAAATCATACATCACAGAAATACATCGGTTAGAAATAAAATCATATTAAAAACAAATAAAAGTAAACTTGCGAATATAACTGTATTTTGTAACGCAGATTTGATATTTAAATAAACCGGGAGTGATCTCCTCTAAACTTTCTCGAATATTCTTATATAAAACAACAGGGGATGGGAACTCGGGATATAGATCTAGTTATGATTTAAACTTAAACTTTTTAAAATAGAATAGAATCTCATAGAAAAAAGTATTGCGCACCAAGCGAACACCGAATAAAGATGTTCATAATGGTGCGCAATATTATTAGTACTTTATAAATTTAGATGCGTTTTTGAGAAATCGGAAATAGCGTAAATTAATACTTCCCGTCAACGAAAATTACTTAAAATTTAACAGAAGGTAGAGAATGAGATCTCTTACTTACAGGTGAAATTTCATTTATCTATATGAAATAGTACTCAAGTTATAGGCTTTTGAAAAATTCAAAGTAGAAAAAGTACCACTTCCGGTTATCGGAAATCGCTCAAAAGTTGATACGGATCTACGATTTTGATAAAATACTTATATATGAAATTTCATCAACCTAGCTGTAACGGTACTCAATTCATCGTGTTTACACATACACACACACAGACACACACACACACAGAGACACACAGACATACGGACAAGATTGCAAAATTATGTTTTTCCGTATCAGTGAGGTGTAAAACGTCGAGATTTGTAAAAATCTCGATTTTTTTTGCACGCTTACAATACTTTCTCTATACCACGTATATACGAGAAAGTAAAAAACGAGGTAGTGTACCATTCAGATTTGTGCATGGGAATCGACTGATGGTTGCTATTGGTTACATTAATGAGTTCAATTTGATGGATAGTCACTACTCTACGCTCTACATCAGAGGTCTCCAAACTACGGCCCGCGGGCCGAATGCGGCCCGCGAGGTCCTCTCATCCGGCCCCCGGAGATCATTTTGTCCATGGAAAAAAACGTTTGTTGGTGATGGCCGAGGAACTTTACCCAGAAACATCAAAGACATGCCAGGAAGAAACTGGCCCCCGAACTGAAATTTGATAGTTAATGCGGCCCTCGGACTGAAAAGTTTGGAGACCCCTGCTCTACATCATTCAATACGACATATATGATTAGTTAAATTGACTTTACCCTATTATCTACTGCATCAAAAACTATAGAGTCTTTATAGATAAAGCACATGTTAGATTGCAGCAATGTATAAAAATTACGGTTTATTAATTATCATTCTATAAACATTCCAAGTCACGAAAGTCTCGATCTACACATGGTCGCGTGAAAAACACGGTAACAAAACTTTAGTGCTAAAATCGACTTAAGCTTCGAACAAATCTTGTTACAAAGATCACAAATAGCAAATACATCTATGTACGAACATATAGAATTTAGTTGGTTTACGACATTCTCGCCTCAAGAACTCACAAAGAATAGCGCTTAGAATCTGATTTACCAGCAGCAACAGTAATAGATAAACTCGTGTCCAGCTAATGAGCTATAATTCCGTGTGTACACTTGCGACATGTACTATACATTGCAACATATATACTATACATGTCTAGAAAACCAAATGTCGCCATGCGTTAAATGTATAAATGGGGAGGGGACCTACTCTGTTAATGGTAAGGTTTTTTCGACATGTATAGTTTACATGTTGCAAGTATAAAAGCGGTGTAACAGAACTTATGGCTGACGTGAAAACATGTACATTATACATGTCGCAAGTGTAAACGCGGTGTTACAAAACTTTTGGCTTACGTGAAGACATGTACAGGTTCTCTCCATACGGTCCGTAGCTGTGTTTAAAAGCGCACTGGGCTGTCCAGTTTTTGGCGTAGTTGGCCAACGTGGTGTTCCATACCTTGTGAGAAAAAAAAATACGCTCTTAGTTTTCCAATCAAAAACCTACCCTGACAGACATTCCTTATTGTATAAAAAGCATCGTAAAAATGTTATTCAATAAATACCAACATTCACGCAAGTGTACGTGATTTTATGAGCTAAATGTTGCGGGTTATTTAGAGGTTAAGCTAGAATAATACAGAACACGGGGGATAGCGTGTTTATTAGTTGAGTTAACCCCCGGGGTGTTTATGTATTTGTATACCAAGGTCGACGCGCATATACAAGTTTTAAAAGTAGAGTGAACGATTGTTCGGGAAATGTTTTTATAGCAACTAGCAACGGGACATTACTGTGAACTGTTTCGAAACGGGAAGAAACAAAAGTACTAGACAAAGCGGTGTGAGGTGTTTTGAATTGAATAAAAGCGAGTCTCAACAATAAATACATTTCTTGGGAACTCTGAAATTGGTGATAACTGCGATCGGTCAACATAAGGCAGGTTTGGCGTGTAAAAAAAGTGCTGGTTTATGGTATGTTTTACATTTTTCTCTGCTTCACTATCAGCAGAGTTTTTATACGGATCAGTTGAGGGTAGGGAGGCAATGGATGCATCAAGAAGAGTGATGTCCTATGGTCAAATACAGGGCATTGAATGAAGAGATCAGAGGTTGCCTCTCTCTCTCTATCCCTCTCTCTCCCTCTCTCTCTCTCTCTCGCTCTCTCTCCCTCTCTCTCTGTGTGTGTTAATTAGGCAATGCTAAGCAATACGTAGAAGATCCCAAAAGGAAACCACAGTTGGTAAATGTATAGCCCAAGGGGCTTCACTCTTGTTCGATATCTTTTGATCTACAACATGGATTGCTGTCCTTAGCACACAAGGGGCTTCACTCTTGTTCAATATATCTTTTTATTTACAACATGGATTGCTGTCCTTAGCACATAAAGGGCTTCACTCTTGTTCAATATATCTTTTTATCTACATCATGGAATGCTGTCCTTAGCACTCAATAGGCTTCACTCTTGTTTGATTTCTGATTTTATCTATTACATGGATTGCTGTCCTTAGCACCCAAGGGGCTTCACTCTTGTTTGATTTCTGATTTTATCTATTACATGGATTGCTGTCCTTAGTTGACGAGCCTCATCTGTACGAGGGCTTGAACCGGGGAATGTTGTGTTAACACTGAGCGAAACCACTCGAGCATAACTGGATGTTAGATCTAGTGGTAATCCATCAATAAAGATAACAATAAACTAACATTGTTTTTCGTGTGATTTCTAAACACGTCAACAATGATTGGCAATATAGCTCTCTTCTTTTTGGTTGTCAACTAACTGGGAATGTTTGCAGTCAACTTAAAAGGTATCAAGAAACGATCAAATTTTTATAAATATATCAACAAACGATGAACGTACTAAATCTATCAGGAAACGGCCAAGTTACTAAATCTATCAAGAAACGGTCAACTTACTAAATCTATCCAGAAACGGTCAACTTACTTAATATATCAACAAACGGTGAATTTACTAAATATATCAACAAACAATCAACGTCCTAAATATATTAGCAAACGGTTAACATACTAAATATTTTAAACGCACTGTAATTTTACTAAATATATCAAGAAACGGTCAACTTACTAAAAATATCATCAAAGGCCATCTAACTTAATATATTAAGAAACGGTCAACTTACTGAGTATTTCAAGAAACGTTTATCTAACTAAATATATCAAGAAAAGGTCAAATTAATAAATTTATCATCAGAGATCAATTTACTAAGTATATCAAGAAACTGTCAACCTACTAACATATCAAAAAAGGTCAACTTACTAAGTATATCAAGAAACGGCCAACTTACTAAATATATTAACAAAGGCCAACTTACTAAGTATATCAAGAAAAGGTCAAATTACTAAATATATCATAAGAGATCAACTTACTAAGTATATCAATAAACTGTCAACCTGCTAACATATAAAAAAGTCAACTTACTAAATATATCAAGAAACGGTCAACTTACTAGGGATGGAATCTTGAGAGCCGCCCTCACGTCTTTGTGAGATTTTAGAAACGCGTCAATGTTGGCTGTGGTCAGAGGCACGGACACACCGGCATAGGCCACAGCTAAAATAGCGAGAAACAACTGGATGGACTTCATGGTGGCTGGCTAAAGAAAAGGGAAGCTTAAGGTCTGAACAGCAAATCATAAAACCTTATAAATATAACGAAGAAAATAAGTAAGATTAAGTTAGATAGTAATAAATTACTTCTAAAGTATTGTCGCAAAACTGCAACGGTATGTAGTATAGGGTTAATTTACACAATACTACTATTAAATGAACAAATATATTATTAAATAATTAAATAAAAACATTAATAAAATATATTCATGAAATAGTTTTTTTATCTTCCTATTCTAAAATTGAAGGATATATTAAGCGTATCTAATGGCAACGTATAATATTATTGCAACCTATTTTTTAAATATTTAAGCTATAATAAATAATTTTAAAGCTGATTTTTTAAAATAGACAATTCTACTTATGTCTATTGTCCAGTCAAATTTCCATCTCTCGATAAAGTTTACTTTCCTTTAAAATTTTGTTTTAATTTCCAGAGTTAGTGAAATTATAGGTCAGGTTGCAGTTCCGTTTTCCGTTAAAATTCTTTTTTGGATAAATTTCCGGTTTTGGTTAATTTCCTTTCTTAGTTCAATTTCGGGTTTAATTTTTTTATTAAGTATTGTTAAGGATTGATTCCTTAACAACTTTAAATTGCCTTTTTCATTACAATTAAATTTCCGTCACCAAATACATTTCCGTTTTTAATTTAATTTAACCTCTAGTTGGGATGCAGTGTATGGGTATATATATCACTCAGCTTTGTTATTTTAATTAACCTGGAGAAATAAATCAGTTCTCGCTTGATATTATTAATGTTCAAAGAAAACGTACTCAACTTCTTGCATATTGTTCCGCAAAGATAGCTTGTGTTTTGTCCCATTGCTGTTGAGACGAGATGGCCGGACACAGCCTACTATGAAACGATGTGAATATTTTGAGTCAAGCCTTTTCAATGTAAGCTTTGATCCTTCTTTTATTTACAATAATAGAAGCAAATGACTAGTGTTTGTTTTAAATACACTACTGAATTTTTTTTTTAAATTTTCATAGTGTGTTATGGCTAGCATTAATTTTAAGTAATATTTCACAATGCCAAATTTTTAATTAAAAAACAATGTTTAAGTTTGAATTTGAGTTTTCGTTTGAGTTCGAGATAGCGTTTTTGATTTCGTTTCGTTTAGGTTTACGTTTAAGTTTACCTTAATGTTTACGTTAACATTTACGTCTACGTTTGCGCATGTTACTTTTTAAAGACATTAAGCACGGTAAAAACGCAGGTTGAACTTATCGGGTTTGAAACACTAGTTAGCCCTTTTACACTGACTTTTACTAAAACGTGACATACCAATTTGGCGCTTAGCATATGCGCACAGCTTTATTTGCCTTACTACTACCAATCGTAGTGTATTGGGTACATCCAGACGGTCATATCCATATCAAAAGTCACTTTGTTAAGTCGACATTTATGACGTCACACTCTCTTGACTCAAACGCATCGAAAGCTTTTTGACAGCAATGCTTAAAAGTACCCATGAATACAAATTATACAGTGAGCAGCTACAGTAGGGTAATATAACTCTATGCCTGAACAACTAAAACTGTAGTTTTCATGAATTTTACAAGCGAGTCTACATCTCCTTGCATGGTCATTTGTTAAATTTGGTTTGTGATATTCTATTGAATGCATGGATATCTACACAAAAATGTGTCCGTAAAAATAGTAAAAGGACACGGACTACACTTTTTAAAACATTGGTCCAATAGTGTATGATGTCGCGAATTCGCTACATACGGTAGTTAGTGTAACAAATATGGTTACCAGCCAAAGGGGGATAAAACTATGAAGTTTTTATTCATTGGGTTGCGGCCCCTGTGGGACTGCAACTGAACTGTTGACGTTTTTTTATGCTTTTGTGAGCGAAATTACCTGTGTTCCATGTCATGTGACATGGGCCTAGTCGTGTCGCACACGCAAGGCTGCTGTCTGTGGACCAAGATGTAGACCTAATGAAGGTAGTGTAGATATATAAATTATGTTTGTTTAAATACTTATGTATTCCTGCTAGTGCTGCATGTGCACACTAGTTAGGGTGATGTATTAAATTAAGTATTTATTTTGTAGTACTACTTATTGGTACTTGTTGGCAGTACTTTGTACTGGCCGAAAACATAATTTATTGTACCCGTGTATATTGTAGCTTACACGTGGTGTTGTCCTGAATGTAACTTTTTTATTTTACATTTGTTTTAGGGCTACAGTTTTCTGTTTCTATTTTGATCTTTTGATCTTTTGATCTTTTGGTCTTTTGGATTGTTTGGATCTTTTGGTCTATCTTGGCTAGTTCGTTTTGTGTTGCATCGCCGTCATGGCTCGATGCTATAAATAAACGAGTACTGGACAACAACTGTCGGCGTCGGTGTGTACTTAATCTCAGGGTCAGCCCGTCTTAACCACAACACCTCAGTGGGTAAAAGCATCCCCACTGAGTGAGGGTTACAGTTAGCATAAAAAGACCATGGCCAACTTGCTATGGCTTGCAACATACAAGTAAATACTAGTTGTACACTCTGTGGCTTGGAATACTTTAATAAAACCATATACAAATTTCAAGGACTGGCAATACACAAACAAAATCATGGCAAACTTAATTTTTCACAAAGTTTTAAGTTTACCAAAGTTGGAGCCTTTGAAGCCACTAGGGCTGTTAACAGACAATCTAAAGATGGGGCATCATACAATCGCTGTCAATACACCAAACACAAAGTCGTTAATTTACCAGAGCTGGTGCCCTGGCAACTACTCGAGCATTATTGTGAGCCTTCAGAGAAGCGTTGATGTCGTCATTCAACAGGGTCACAGTGCGGCTTGCCTGGACAATAGAAAGCGACACCAAAGAGAACAGGATTGCCTTCATGATTGGTAAAGCTAAGTTTAAATATTTATTATACACATATATTAGTGTGAGGTTTATAATTTATATAACAGATGTAAGTCAGTCAGTCAGACGGTCAGTAAGTCAGTCAGTCAGTCAGTCAATCATTTAGCCAGTCAGTCAGTCAGTCAGTCAGTCAGTCAGTCAGTCAGTCAGTCAGTCAGTCAGTCAGTCAGTCAGTCAGTCAGTCAGTCAGTCAGTCAGTCAGTCAGTCAGTCTGGCAGTCAGTCAGTCAGAAGGTCAGTCAGTCAGTCAATCAGTCAGTCAGTCAGTCAGTCAGTCAGTCAGTCAGTCAGTCAGTCAGTCAGTCAGTCAGTCAGTCAGTCAGTCTGTCAGTCTGTCAGTCAGTAAGTCAGTAAGTCAGTCAGACAGTCAGAAGGTCAGTCAGTCAGTCAGTCAGTCAATCAGGTAGTCAATTACTTAGTGAGTTAGTAAGTCAGTCAGTCAGTCAGTCAGTCAGTCAGTCAGTCAGTCAGTCAGTTAGTCAATGACTCAGTGAGTCAGTCAGCCATACATTCATCCATCCATCCAGCAAGCTAGCTAGCCAGCCAGCCAACCAGCCAGCCAGCCAGCCTGCCTGCCTGCCTGCCTGCCTCTCTGTTTGTCTGACCGTCTGTCTGTCTGTCTGTCTGTCTGTCTGTCTGTCTGTCTGTCTGTCTGTCTGTCTGTATGTCTGTCTGTCTGTCTGTTTTAATTAGATTGACCGCTTGGAGATGCGACAGACAGAGAACGTACAAGCAGTGGACTGAAGCAACCTTACCAGGACTGGACAGAAGCGACCTTTCCAGGACTGGACTGAAGCGACCTTTCCAGGACTGGATTGAAACGACCTTTCCATGACTGGACAGAAGCGACTTTTCCAGGTCTGGACTAAAGCGACCTAACAAGCATTGGATTGAAGCGTTCTAACCAGGGCTGGACTGAAGCGACCTTTCCAGGACTGGACTAAAGCGACCTAGCTAAAACTGGTTAAAGCAACCTTTCCAGGACTGGAATGAAGCGACCTTAATACAGAAGCGAACATACACGGACTGAAGTGAATACTAACTACTGAGTGTGAGTGCGTAGTTCGCATGACTCCATGGATGGAAAGCAAATAGCTTTAATATTGACATATTACAAATGGCATTGTTTTTTACGTACTCGTCATAACTATAAACACTTTTTCGGTTTCATAAGTAAATTTTTTTTCTTCATATGAATGTCTTTATTTGTTATTTTCTTACTTATATAAGTTTCAGTTTATTCACTTAAAACACCTAACATATTATTTTAACAAAAGTTCGTATCAAGTTCTCCATATATCGCTGCAGATACTGATATTTTAGCATGTGAATATAGTTTTTGGACGGAGAAAGAGAGAGGGAGAGAATCGCGCACTTGATCTTTTATATATTAGGATATATCTCTCAAGCAAGTATATACTTTTTAAATATATCATTTTTCCCCGTTTAGGCCCAAGACATATGAGTCAGGTGAAAAATAATATGTTTTAAGGACCATAGCATGCATGGGGTGCACCGTTAAAACAGCTCAGGACAAAACAACCCGGTCAGAACAGGACCCCACAAAACGACACCCGGCAAAACGAACCAGTCAAAATAACCCCATCAAAAGGGCTCCCTGCAAATTGGCTCCCGTCATATTGACTGGCTATATAAAGGTTGTGGCTGTTAGAGAGGTTTGAGCTGCTTGATTCAATAACATATGCGAATACCACTACCATATTAATATATTATATCTGTGAGCAATCATTAAACGATTACTCATCTAGACAACAGAGATGACGACTAATCAACTAGATGCATAAAGGTTTCCTCTTCTTATCATTATTCTGACACTGGACTCATATGTCCCGTTCACTAAGATGATAAAGATAGGACTCACTCTCAGTCCATGCACAGTAACCAGTCTCTACACAAACACGTCAATATCAAACTATATACGCCACATCAACCATTCGTTCATCATACGAGCGCACCACTATTCACTCGCACCAATCTATATTCAGGAAATGCTTCATAACAATTTAGGCTCCCGACAAGTGGGCTCCTAACATTTAGGCTCCCTTTAAATGGACACTTAAAATATTGGCTCACAACAAATAGACTCCCGACATATTGGCTCCAGACAAATGAATCGTACCACCACTATTAGCATAAACGTTATCATTTTGTCCAACCCACCAACCACATGCAGTTCCTACTTCCACTATCATAATAGGCCTACTCTATTTTAAATGTCTGAAATGTCTGAAGTATGCAAACAAAATCGCGATTTTTTACAAATCTTGACGTTTTACAACTCGCTGAGTCGGAACAACATAGTTTTGAAATTGTTTCCGTATTTTAGTGTGTGTATGTATGTGTGTGTATGTGTGTGTATCTGTGAACCTGATAATTTGAGTACTTTTTTATCTAGGTTAATGAGATTTCATATATAATTATTAAATTAAATTTTTAGTATCAACTTTTCGGCGATTTCCGATAACCGGAAGTGGGACTTTTTCTACTTTGAGTTTTTAAAAAGCCTATAAATCAGGTACTGTTTCAAATACATAAAAGAAAATTCACATGAGAAAAAACATGAGAAAAAGATCAAAGTTTCTGCCTTCTCAAAAATTGTGATTAATTTCCGTTGAACGGAAAAGGAAATTTACGCTATTTCCGATTTCGCAAAAAAAAAACGAAAATAAATTCATAAAGTACTAATAATATTCATTTCATAGGAAATTCTTCGATTCTCTTATATTTTAGAAAGTGTAAATAATGAAAAATGGATACAAAATCATGTCTATATCCCTAATTTCCTTCCCCAGTAGTGTAATATAAGAATATTCAAGAACGTTTAAAGAAAATCACTCTCGGTTTACTTTATACATTTTTATCCGTACTTTAAAATTTTAATGCACTAAAGTTGCAAGACTAAAACTATTTCGCACCAAATAAACATGATAACGTGGGTATAATACTGCGGATTAGTAGGATAGTAGGCCTAAAGCTTACTAATTTCATATAGTTTTAATTTATTTATAAAAATTCGCTCCCTCGTTTCGGTCTAGAAGGGGAGAAAAACAGTCGGAAGGAAGCACCATGTGCGCACTTCTCATTCTGTTCGCAAAATACTATCATAGTTCTATTATATGAGTATGTTCAGCGATATATGGAGAACTTGATACGGACTTATGTTAAAGATAATATGGTATATGTTATAATTGTAAAAGCACAATTTTATTCAAAGTACATACACGTACACGTACACGTACACGTACACGTACACGTACACGTACACGTACACGTACACGTACACGTACACGTACACGTACACGTACACGTACACGTACACGTACACGTACACGTAGACGTAGACGTAGACGTAGACGTAGACGTAGACGTAGACGTAGACGTAGACGTAGACGTAGACGTAGACGTAGACGTAGACGTAGACGTAGACGTAGACGTAGACGTAGACGTAGACGCAGACGGAGACGCAGACGGAGACGCAGACGCAGACGCAGACACAGACACAGACACAGACACAGACAGAGACAGAGACAGAGACAGAGACAGAGACATAGACATAGACATAGACATAGACATAGACATAGACATAGACATAGACATAGACATAGACATAGACATAGACATAGACATAGACATAGACATAGACATAGACATAGACATAGACATAGACATAGACATAGACATAGACATAGACATAGACATAGACATAGACATAGACATAGACATAGACATAGACATAGACATAGACATAGACATAGACATAGACATAGACATAGACATAGACATAGGCATAGGCATAGGCATAGGCATAGGCATAGGCATAGGCATAGGCATAGGCATAGGCATAGGCATAGGCATAGGCATAGGCATAGGCATAGGCATAGGCATAGGCATAGGCATAGGCATAGGCATAGGCATAGGCATAGGCATAGGCATAGGCATAGACATAGACATAGACATAGACATAGACATAGACATAGACATAGACATAGACATAGACATAGACATAGACATCGACATCGACATCGACATCGACATCGACATCGACATAGACATAGACATAGACATAGACATAGACATAGACATAGACATAGACATAGACATAGACATAGACATAGACATAGACATAGACATAGACATAGACATAGACATAGACATAGACATAGACATAGACATCGACATCGACATCGACATCGACATCGACATAGACATAGACATAGACATAGACATAGACATAGACATAGACATAGACATAGACATAGACATAGACATAGACATAGACATAGACAAGGACATGGACATGGACATGGACATGGACATGGACATGGACATGGACATGGACATGGACATGGACATGGACATGGACATGGACATGGACATGGACATGGACATGGACATGGACATGGACATGGACATGGACATGGACATGGACATGGACATGGACATGGACATGGACATGGACATGGACATGGACATGGACATGGACATGGACATGGACATGGACATGGACATAGACATAGACATAGACATAGACATAGACATAGACATAGACATAGACATAGACATAGACATAGACATAGACATAGACATAGACATAGACATAGACATAGACATAGACATAGACATAGACATAGACATAGACATAGACATAGACATAGACATAGACATAGACATAGACATAGACATAGACATAGACATAGACATAGACATAGACATAGACATAGACATAGACATAGACATAGACATAGACATAGACATAGACATAGACATAGACATAGACATAGACATAGGCATAGGCATAGGCATAGGCATAGGCATAGGCATAGGCATAGGCATAGGCATAGGCATAGACATAGACATAGACATAGACATAGACATAGACATAGACATAGACATAGACATAGACATAGACATAGACATAGACATAGACATAGACATAGACATAGACATAGGCATAGGCATAGGCATAGGCATAGGCATAGGCATAGGCATAGGCATAGGCATAGGCATAGGCATAGGCATAGGCATAGGCATAGGCATAGGCATAGGCATAGGCATAGGCATAGGCATAGGCATAGGCATAGGCATAGGCATAGGCATAGGCATAGGCATAGGCATAGGCATAGGCATAGGCATAGGCATAGGCATAGGCATAGGCATAGGCATAGGCATAGGCATAGGCATAGGCATAGGCATAGGCATAGGCATAGGCATAGGCATAGGCATAGGCATAGGCATAGGCATAGGCATAGGCATAGGCATAGGCATAGGCATAGGCATAGGCATAGGCATAGGCATAGGCATAGGCATAGGCATAGGCATAGGCATAGGCATAGGCATAGGCATAGGCATAGGCATAGGCATAGACAGAGACAGAGACAGAGACAGAGACAGAGACAGAGACAGAGACAGAGACATAGACATAGACATAGACATAGACATAGACATAGACATAGACATAGACATAGACATAGACATAGACATAGACATAGACATAGACATAGACATAGACATAGACATAGACATAGACATAGACATAGACATAGACATAGACATAGACATAGACATAGACATAGACATAGACATAGACATAGACATAGACATAGACATAGACATAGACATAGACATAGACATAGACATAGACATAGACATAGACATAGACATAGACATAGACATAGACATAGACATAGACATAGACATAGACATAGACATAGACATAGACATAGACATAGACATAGACATAGACATAGACATAGACATAGACATAGACATAGACATAGACATAGACATAGACATAGACATAGACATAGACATAGACATAGACATAGACATAGACATAGACATAGACATAGACATAGACATAGACATAGACATAGACATAGACATAGACATAGACATAGACATAGACATAGACATAGACATAGACATAGACATAGACATAGACATAGACATAGACATAGACATAGACATAGACATAGACATAGACATAGACATAGACATAGACATAGGCATAGGCATAGGCATAGGCATAGGCATAGGCATAGGCATAGGCATAGGCATAGGCATAGGCATAGGCATAGGCATAGGCATAGACATAGACATAGACATAGACATAGACATAGACATAGACATAGACATAGACATAGACATAGGCATAGGCATAGGCATAGGCATAGGCATAGGCATAGGCATAGGCATAGGCATAGGCATAGGCATAGGCATAGGCATAGGCATAGGCATAGGCATAGGCATAGGCATAGGCATAGGCATAGGCATAGGCATAGGCATAGGCATAGGCATAGGCATAGGCATAGGCATAGGCATAGGCATAGGCATAGGCATAGGCATAGGCATAGGCATAGGCATAGGCATAGGCATAGGCATAGGCATAGGCATAGGCATAGGCATAGGCATAGGCATAGGCATAGGCATAGGCATAGGCATAGGCATAGGCATAGGCATAGGCATAGGCATAGGCATAGGCATAGGCATAGGCATAGGCATAGGCATAGGCATAGGCATAGGCATAGGCATAGGCATAGGCATAGGCATAGGCATAGGCATAGGCATAGGCATAGGCATAGGCATAGACAGAGACAGAGACAGAGACAGAGACAGAGACAGAGACAGAGACAGAGACAGAGACATAGACATAGACATAGACATAGACATAGACATAGACATAGACATAGACATAGACATAGACATAGACATAGACATAGACATAGACATAGACATAGACATAGACATAGACATAGACATAGACATAGACATAGACATAGACATAGACATAGACATAGACATAGACATAGACATAGACATAGACATAGACATAGACATAGACATAGACATAGACATAGACATAGACATAGACATAGACATAGACATAGACATAGACATAGACATAGACATAGACATAGACATAGACATAGACATAGACATAGACATAGACATAGACATAGACATAGACATAGACATAGACATAGACATAGACATAGACATAGACATAGACATAGACATAGACATAGACATAGACATAGACATAGACATAGACATAGACATAGACATAGACATAGACATAGACATAGACATAGACATAGACATAGACATAGACATAGACATAGACATAGACATAGACATAGACATAGACATAGACATAGACATAGACATAGACATAGACATAGACATAGACATAGACATAGACATAGACATAGACATAGACTTAGACATAGGCATAGACATAGTGCACTAAAATTTTCGTGTCCGATTGTGACACGTGGTTCTATTAACATAAATAAATTTTGCATCTACCTTGCATTTTTTATCAGTCGCCAAATGTTGAAACTATGGATAGTTAAAGTTAGATTTTGAATTGCGTGTAAACGACATCAAAAGAAGAGCTTGTTGAAGTGTAACCGACTCATGTGGGTTATTTCAGTACCAGCTGCCTCATATTGCTGGTGCGGAATATCGACATTTGTTATATATATATATATATATATATATATATATATATATATATATATATATATATATTTATATATATATATTCTTGTTTATATATATTTGTTTATAGACATATATATATATATATATATATATATATATATATATATATATAGATATATATATATATATATATATATATATATATATATATATATATATATATATATATATATATATATATATATTCTTTCTTGTTTATATATATTTGTATATAGACATATATATATATATATATATATATATATATATATATATATGTTTGTGTGTGTATATATATACATGTATGTACATATATGTGTATATATACATATATATAAATATATATATATATATATATATATATATATATATATATATATATATATATATATATATATATTTATATATGTATATATATATATATATATATATAAATTATATATATATATATATATATATATATATATATATATATATATATATATATATATATATATATATATATATATATATATATATATATATATATATATATATATATATATATATATATATATATATATGTATATATATATATATATATATATATATATATATATATATATATATATATATATATAGTAAGTGCCGCACCAGGTGACACACACTACGCCACTGTATTAAACAATATATTTCTCAAAAACAAAAATTAAGTTAAAAAATGTAGTAAAAGGAAATGGCGATACGCGTTAGAGATCTGATTTCAATTTATTTTAATAATTACTTAAAACTTTTTTAAAAATAGATCGAACTTCGTAGAAAAAAAAGAATTTTGCTCCAAGTACACATCAAACAATGAGTACGAAATATTAGTTGTTCTTTAATGGTTTATTCACGTTTTTGAGACAATGGAAATAACGTAAATTGTTATTTCCGTTCAACAAAAATTACTGGAAATTCGACAGAAGGCAGAGAAATAGAAATTGCATGTGAAATGTGAAATTGCATTTCTCTATATGAAATAATACTCAAGCTTTTGAAAAAAAAATTAAAGGATAATAAGTTCCACTTCAGGTTACCGAAAAAAAAAAGCTGAAAAGTTGACACAGAACTACACATTTAATATATAACTCTTATATAAAATTTTATCCATATAGCTATAACGGTACTCAAGTTATCGTGTTTACAGACATACACACACACTCACGTACACACACACACGCAAACACACAGAGACATGTTTACAAAATTACAAAACTATGTTTATTCAACTTCAAGAAGTAAATATTGAAGAACAACAAATATTAAACAAAGTAAAATGAAGTTCGTTATGCGAAAAACAAATGATTTTAAATTTTTAAAATAAGAAACAACAATTAGAACTTTACAAAAGTTGCAACTATAAACGAAAGCTTTTTAAAAAAAATCAGTAAATAACAACACTAAAAAAGCAAACTGCTCGTTATAAATTGCAACATTGCAAAAATTGCTTCAACACTACACCGTCTGTTATTAAATGGTTTGCTCATTTGATGACTTATCTAAAGTGGATGAGGGTAACTTAAAAACCAGATTGTTAGCTAGATTAAAAGGACGTGCAATTAATCAGCACTTAGGGTACAGTTTTTTGTTTGTTTTGTTTGTATATAAAGTGTGCAATTTTATGTTAGTTGTCGTTGTCATTGAACATAATTGAAGTTGTGGTAAAAAGTTCTTCTTTACTATGTAAGTATAGACCAATAATTTTACGTGGCGGTGTTCTGTTTTTTTAATATATATATATATATATATATATATATATATACTAAAAGTCAAGTTTGTTTACATGTTTGAATATTTATTTTTTTGTTTGTTTGTTTGTTTGTTTGGCTGATTGACTATTGTGATATGTTCTACTCTATCTGAAGAGCTGTAAAATAGTATGTAGTTAGAAAAAAATTTTTTAATGCAGACAGACTGTTAATCACAAATTTATTTAAAGACGTTAATTAATTTATTGATTTATTCATACGTATATTAACCACAATTTTAAAAAAAAGATTTGAATAGCCACTAGACTCGACGGAAACAGTGACGTCACATGATGTGTTTATTTTTTTACATCGATAATGGCGGCCTATCGAAGAAGATTGTGTTCCCATTCCAATGTTTAACGCGTTCTAAAGCTAATTTTCTGTCGGCTTTAACTTTAACAATACGTCCGTTTGCTGTATTTATTACGTTCCAACACTTATATCAATTTTAAACTGTCTTTTTTCATTTAGTTTTACAATAAATTTCTCTAGATCTAAAGATCAGCTGTCGAAGGAAAGTTATGAATCTAGCCTAGATCTAGATCTAGCCTAGACCTAGGTCACTAGACTCAATGTAAATTGCAGATCTAGACTTAATGTAAATTCTACATCTAGAATCTATTTCAGGCCTTAATACATCTAGAATCTATTTCAGGCCTTAATTATTTTATATAAATCTTTGTTTGGCTAATTTAAGATAAAATTTAATTTGAAAGTTACTACTACTAGACTTAGATCTAGATCTAGATCTATGCGCGTAAATCAAGTTGCATAAGGAGACTCAAAGTATAGTATAAAAATTCATTTGTGACGTCACGAGTAAATAGCTAAGTTGGTAGTGTAGTCGGCTCTCATGCGGGTGGCACAGGTTCTAGACCAGGGGTCTCCAAACTACGGCCCGCGGGCCGTATGCGGCCCGCGATGTCCTCTCATCCGGCCCGCGGAGATATTTTAGTCCACGGAAAAAACGTTTGTTGGTGATGGCTGAGGAACTTTGCTCAGAAAAATTAAAGACATTCCCAGAAGAAACTGGCCCCCGAACTGAAATTTGATAGTTAATGCGGCCCTCGGACTGAAAAGTTTGGAGACCCCTGTTCTAGACCAATATGTCAATGATATTTTTTTTTCAATTTTTTTTTTAGATGTGAATGATAAAGTTGCCTATCTGAACTTGCAGGATACAGGGCAGGTGAAGTAGAGTTCATCTGTTTCTTTGTCCTAAGCATATGAAAGGATAGTGTGGTCAGAGACATGCTAGGCTGGAATCGTTTTTTAAACGATAAAAACATGTCTGAGACTTGGCGGGACACTGGGCAGGTGAAGTAGAGTTGAGTAGGTCACCTGTGACGTCAGTATATGAAGGGATAGTCCGAAATCGGTGTTTTCGGTGTTTTTAAAAGATTAATTGTTATAGTAGCCACAGGTTTTACTCTTTCGCATAACGTAAGGAAAATAAAAAATTCTCGCACATTGCTATAACATAGGGACTTTTAATTATTTCTATAATAGAAAAGAAACTGGATATTCATTTTCTTTTTAAAATTATTTATACAAAACAAATAATGAAATTGCAATGTAAAAGTTTTAATTGTTTAAGAGGGAAAGGGGCTCCTAAATGCCTTGGGTCCCTATGCCTTGCTTACGCTAGCTTTACGGTAGCTACGCCACTGAAACAGAAACATAAACAGAAACAAAACGGAAACAGAAACGAAAATAGAAACAGTATTACAATGCAAACTAAAATGCAAGTTCAGAAGAAAAATGAAACACTTATTTTCAAGCGAACAGGCTAAAAAACATGTTGTACTTTAGCACGTACGTTTATGATTAATTCGTTGATATGTTGACAAAAAAAAACTTGATTGTGATTGGTGGAACCTTTAACACTTTGAACTAAACATAATAAAAACTATTTATAGACTTACTTGTTTGGCAATTTGCATCGTTCACAATTACTATAATATGTAGAAATTCAGCGCATTTCAAATATTAGAACTAGTTATTTAAAGTGAAAAGTTCTAAGATTTATTTTTCTTCGTCAATTGTGTATCTCTGATAAAAAGGACCCTAGATTTTCATGAAACGAAAAAATATTCGTTCATTTTGCATGTTGATGTTCAAATATATTTGCTTGGTATGATACTCTTCAACCATACCATTTTGTTATTGTATATCGAAAAGACTTTTTTTCCTTGCACTTCCAAGAACAACTTGATTTTATATTTCAAAAACTTGAATCACAATACTTCCTTTTGACATCCAGCGTCCTGCAGTGTAGAAAAGCAAAATATTTTATCTTATTCATGTATTGGCTAAGTTCTTTAAAAAGACAGATTTAACATTATATACGACTTTTAATAACTATGGAACCAAAAGAGTCTTGCTGGCGAGGGCATACCGGTGAATCATGCACTTGATTCCCCTTGGTTAGGGAGCTAAATCTGTATTCTAAAAGCACGATTTTGACCCAAACATAGATGGCGCACCATCAGTAAAAACACCATAGCCGTTTTCCTATTTTAATCATTCAGTTTCAGAAAGCGCATTTGTTTTCTCCATAATATCGTTTTTGCTATATGAATGAATATATTTCACAAATTCAAGCAATTGCGGACACGAACTTGTCTGTTTATTCAGCATCTTGAAAAACAAACGATGGTGAAGTTTAACTTCATTTAAAAAGTGTTCTTCAACATCTACGGTCGTATATGCATTAGCCACTGAATAGTATTATTAGACAAAGCTAAGTGTTGCGAGGATTTAGTCTACAGTTCGCGAACTCCCTAATATCTGCAACTATTTTTGCCCAACGGTGACTAGAAGATATATATATATATATATATATATATATATATATATATATATATATATATATATATATATATATATATATATATATATATATATATATTTATATATATATATATATATATACATATATACAATATAAAGTTTATCGGGTCTGTTTTTAATATGTAAATTACGTTACTTTTAAAAATCAAGATTTTATTCAACAAAAAGTAATAAAGTAGTTTTTTATTGTGTTGTTGCATTGTAGATTGAATTCAAGAATGAACTCCAAAATTACAATATCTCTGTGTACTCTACTAGCACTGATATCGTCAAGTAATGGTAAGCATTGAATTGTCAACAGAAAAATAAACACAAACTCTTCACATTCCAACGAATTTCTAATAACAATGAGCAAAGTTAACG
This sequence comes from Physella acuta, assembly GCF_028476545.2. Taxonomy (NCBI): domain Eukaryota; kingdom Metazoa; phylum Mollusca; class Gastropoda; family Physidae; genus Physella; species Physella acuta. The sequence continues at coordinate 481,088 of NW_026732319.1, forward strand.
TTTATTACTATGTAAATTTTATCGACATGAGTGATTATTATTTTTTTTACAAAATTGTAAAGTTATAAGATAATAAAATATTACAAATTATACTCAGTTGTGTATAACTAAGTTAATATTATTTTATTATGGTGATGTCTTAGGATTGGAGTCTGCTTCAAATCAGTTGTGTGGCTTGGTCACAACTCTGCTCAATGATCTCGAACCACCTCTGCTTGAACAAGGATCTTATTCTTGCGGGAATTCTGATAACTACCAAGCATCTGGAAAAGCTCGTCTTCATGCCCAGGCAGTCACATTTACTAAGCCTTTCAAAAATCCACCTATTGTCACGGTGATTTTAAATGGTTTAGATATGTGGAACGCCAAACAAATTAGGTATTCGTTTTATGCAAGAAACGTCACAGCAACTGGAATGGAACTTGTCTGTAGTACCTGGGAAGACAGCCAATTTAACTATGCAGGTCTAACTTGGGTTGCCATTGAGGTGTAGATGAATCCAAAAATAAGTTATCGTCTACCAAAGTGAAAGTCAAGTAATCAGCAATTTACAATGTTTGATAAAAAAAAGTATTGTAAAAATTGCTCTAAGTGAATAAAAATATCTGTTTAAATTTTGCTGTAGTTGCTATTTTTTTCATTATTGTTTACGTTAATTTGTCGTAAACAGCTATTTGCCAGCTTTAGATATTCCAGAAAGTTTAAGGGAGATCACGTACGTTTTATTTTAAATTTAGATTAACAACACGTTTAGATGTACCATAAAGTAGTATTTTTGAAATTTTCAAGTTTGTTATACAAAGCTAAACTTGCTTATCAGTTGGAAATTTAAGAATTTATAAGATAGACAACATTAACAAACGTTTATAATCATGCTATCAAGAATTTGTTACAAATAAACCAGGAGTAATCTCCCTTAAACCGTCTCAAGCATTATATAAAACGACGGGAGATGGCTCTTTGGGATATACACTTGGTTTTTAATCCATTTTTTAATTACTTAAACTTTTTTTAAAAAAGAGAATAGAATCTCGTAGAAAACATAATTCCGCGCCAAGTGAAAGCCAAATAATCTCTATATAATAGTGCGGAATATTATTAGAACTTTATAAATTTAAATGCGTTTTTGGAGTAATCGGAATAAGCATAAATTGCTACTTCCGGTTATCATAAATTACCCAAATTTTAAAGAAACTAGTGAATTTAGATTAGATATTGTACTTACGTATGAAAATGTATGTATCTGTTTGAAACAGTACGCAATTTATAGGCTATAAAAATTTAAAGTAGAGTAAGTTCCACTTTCGGTTACCGGGAATCGCTGAAAAGTTGATATAGATCAACACATTTGATACAATACGTAAAGATGAAACTTTATCAATGAAGCTGTAACGGTACTTAAGTTATCGTGTTTAAAGACACACATACACACAAACACACTTACACACACAGACATACGAACAAAATTACAAAACTATATTTTTCAGTCTCTTGGTTTTGTAAATATCTCTAATTTTTTTTTTGCGCCATTACAACACTTCCTCTTTACTTCGTTTGCGAGAAAATAAAAATGAGTAAATCCTAATAGGAAGAAAAAAGCAGAAAAACGAAAAAGTAAAGTTATTATCTTAATAATTGACAGATATGATGATTTAACGAGATTCCGTGGGAATAAAAGGTCTAAAGAAATATGTTAAAAAAGTTTCATTAATGCGTTACCAAACTTTAGACTAGTGACATATGTTTTTTTTTTAAACAGAGTTATTTAAATGTATAGAATGCCTGCACTTGGATCATAAATATCGTGAAACTACCACATTAAAAACGTAAGTGTACGTTAATTATGTATCGAAATATTGAAGAAGAACACACTTTGGTGACCGCCCGTGTGTCAGGGACGTAGAGGGGGCCACACGATTACACAACAGCAGAAGCGAAGCATACGGCCCCTGGCTCCTTAAAACTAACTTAGGCGCCATAAGGCTCGCAGAATAATCCAAAGAGCCACAAAGCATCCTAAAAAATGTATGATGCAGATAGCGCTATTTGCTAAATTTACACAAAGAAGCAGGACCTTTTCTGTAGCAAGAATAAAAGATTGTATTTTTGTTTGTGTTTGCATTGTGTTTGTGTTTTCTTTTGCTTTTTGTTTTGTTTTGTTCCCGAGTTGGTACATTTACAAAAGATTCACTTTGTTGGAGCACGGGATTTTTTAATGCTGGTATTAAATTGTTGTTTTATTTGTTTATCTTAAAACGGCAAATGTGAAGATGGCCTCCGTGCCTACTATTGTTACCGTAATTGAATAAATAAATAAATGAAAATAAATGTGAACGATTCGTTCAGTGACACATTATCGTTTGCTAGCGCAGTGTCAATGACAATGTTGAACACATATTTGAAGATTAAATTATTGCAAGCATTGTAGTCATCTGATTACATGCATGTGATCAATTTTTTGTTAAGAAAAATAATTCAACCTGTTTATCAGTAGAATGAACACGTATTTGTGACATTGTCGCCTCCTGATTTTTTGCTGCTAGTTGAGTAGCTTTGGTAGTATTAATTTACTCGCATGAACACACTTTCTTTATCCAAATACAATTTTAAAATTCCATCCTTTACCAACCACTCCCTATTGGTAATAAGCTCAATATAACACATTAAATTCATACTCAGTTAAAACAGAACTACAAATAGCAAGCTCATTACAAATAATTTAAAATGAAAATTTACAGATCAGAATTTTAATTAGATGAAGGAAATGTTTTGTACCGAGCAGAAATTATTTGTTTATCTTGGCAGATAGAATAAAAACTAAACCAACACCATACGAAGTAATTGTAATTTCGATTGTTTTTATTTTAAAAATTTTGCCTCCTTTACTAGGTAGGTATTTTAATTACAACATTTTATTGACAATTATAATTTCGATCGCCAATTAATACTATGTTTCCAGCATAGTGAAATGAAGATCACGTTAGCTATTGAACGCTGTTGAGAGTTTGCATTGAACTTTTAATTATGTTTTATTTGCTGAGATGGGTTTTATATATATGGCAAAAAAAAAGGTTTCTAAAAACACCATTCGAAAACGTGGCGACGGGTAATTTGTAATTTTATAGCAGTTAAAAAGCAATTCTGCATTGGTATTTTAACTTGATCTTTAACTAAAATTTAAAAAAAAAATTGTTTAAATAAAACCACGTTGAATAGTTTCAACAGTTATAAAGTCCCTCTAAGTATTACGTTTATGTATGTGAAAATAATTTTTAAGTGCAACGTTCTAAATTCAATCGTCAAGTAATCTGTGTTAATGCGTATCCAATGATTTGTTGGATATGGTATCTCTTAACGTATCCACCGTTGAACCACCTCTGATAAGCGACGAACTCACACGTCACATCATCAGAATCCTCATGTTCATCGTCACCCCGAGTATCGCTATATTCGGCATCACGGGAAACGTCATGAGCATCACCGTCCTCATCAAGCACGGCTTACACAAGTGCTCCAACATTTTACTAGTCGCCTTAGCCTTCTCCGACATCACATACCTCATCTCCTTCAACAGCGTGCCTAAGATCTTCTACGAGGCGGTCAACGACCACGAGGTCCTCGGCTTCAACGTCCAAGAGGCGAGTGTCGTCTTCTTCTTCTTCAGCGTCTTCAACTTCCTGGACTACTCTGTTGGGTTGATGAGCCTCGTCTTGCCCATGCTGATTACAATTGAAAGACTCGTTGTGATATTTCTTCCTTTAAGTTTTAAACGCGTCATCACTCCTAATCGAACGTGGATAGCTGTCATCTCACTTGAGGCGTATTTCTTCTCAATTTGCTTCTATACAACATTTTGGTTTGAACTTGACTATACTACAGATACACGCAGAAACGTTTCTGTGGGTCTTATTAA